>NC_057916.1:69802103-70402103 GCF_018873765.1 Telopea speciosissima | reverse complement strand
GTGGATGTTGTTGATGATGCTGATGCTGATGGTGTTGTTGATATTGATGCTAGTAGTGGTGGTGATGCTAGCAGAAAAACAGAATACAGGGGAATAAGATTCAAAGAAGGTGTATTCACAAGAGGTGAATCATTGTTGAAGGGAAAAGGGAAGCAACCATGGTATAAGCAACCCTGCCAAAACCCCCCTTTGGATCCACATCCTCAGTCAGGTAATTCTTCTCCTTCTGAATTAGATCTCCCCATTACTATGAGAAAGGGGAAGAGAGCCTATACTAACCCCATAGCCCAGTTTGTTTCCTATGACTCCATTTCTCCTACAGGTATTGTTTTTTCCACTGCCCTTGAGTCTTCTTCCATTCCCAAAAATCTCACAGAGGCCTTATCCGATCCAAAATGGATGCAAGCAATGTCTGAGGAAATGGTGGCTCTGGAGAAGAACAATACTTGGACACTAGTTGATCTTCCCAGGGGGAGAACTCTAGTTGAATGCAGATGGGTTTATACAATCAAGTATAGATCCGATGGTACAGTGGAGAGGTACAAAGCTAGGCTGGTTGCAAAAGGGTATAGTCAGGTGTATGGCATTGACTACCAGGAGACTTTTGCCCCGTAGCCAGCATAACTCCATCGGGTTCTTCTTTCGGTGGCGCCAATATAGATTGGCCAATGTACCAATTAGATGTGAAGAATGCATTTCTTCATGGAGATTTAGCAGAAGAAGTGTACATGCAGCCCCCACCTGGTTTTAAGTGTCCCTCAACTGAAGGGAAAGTGTCCCTTGAAGAAAGCTCTCTATGGCCTCAAGCAATCTCCTACGGCCTGGTTTGAGAGATTTAGATAAGCCATTCTGAAAAATGGGTATTATCAGAGTCAAGCTGACCACACCTTGTTTATTAGGAGAGGTAATGGCACAGTTGCAACTCTCATTGTCTATGTTGATGACATTGTGGTAACTGGGAATGATGTTGCTGAAATAAACAGATTGAAATCCTATTTGGCTAAACAGTTTGAGATCCAAGACCTTGGACTCTTAAAATACTTCTTGGGTATTGAAGTATCTAGATCAAGGAAAGGAATCAACATTTGCCCAAGGAAATTTGTCTTGGATCTTCTGAAAGAGACAGGCATGATGGGGCATATAGTTGTCAAGGCGTCGTCCAGGCGCTTTGGTCGACTTGGGTACCTTGGTCGCCTAGGCGGGCGCCTTGGACGCCTTGTTCGCCTAGTTGGTGTCGCCTTAAACTTTGGCTCTCTCCACCGCCTTGGGTCGCCTAACCGCCGTGACGACTATGTGATGGGGTGTAAACCAGCCACTTCCCCTATTGATCCCAATCATAAACTTGGCGATGAATGTGGTTCTCTTCTTATAGATGCAAGCAAGCACCAAAGTTTAGTTGGGAAACTAATCTATCTCTCCTTGACTCGACCAGACATCTCTTATGCAGTTGGAGTGGTGAATCAATTCATGCATGCTCCCAGGAGTAGACACCTGGATGTAGTGTATCGCATCATTAGATACTTGAAATCCTGTCCAGGAAAAGGTCTTCTATTTGCCAGGCATGACCATTTGTAAATTGAAGGCTACACAGATGCTGATTGGGCTGGTTCAGTTTCTGACAAGAGATCTACTTCTGGGTATTGTACCTTTGTGGGTGGTAATCTAGTTACCTGGAGGAGCAAGAAACAACCAGTGGTAGCTAGATCCAGTGCGGAGGCCGAGTTTAGGGCCATGGCTCTTAGAGTATGTGAGCTTATATGGCTAAAGAGACTTCTTTAAGACTTGAGCTTTGAAATTGAAGGGCCAATGAGACTTTATTGTGACAACAAAGCTGCTATAAGCATTGCCCATAATCTAGTTCAGCATGATCGAACCAAGCATATTGAGGTTGATCGTCACTTCATCAAAGAGAAGCTAGATTCTGGGTGCATTTGTACTCCCTTTGTAAAGACAGGTGATCAAGTAGCAGATATCTTCACCAAAGGGCTCACTCCTAGTCTATTTGGTACCTTATTGTACAAGCTAGGAATGTATGACATTTATACTCCAGCTTGAGGGGGAGTGTTAGAGTTGTTAGAATATCTTGTATAGGGGTAGTTCTATCATTGTCCTGTTATAACACATGACCAAGGTGTATTTTTCTTATTTTTTTCTTATTTCCTTTTACCTCCCTAGGGAGGTTTGTGTAATTTGGAAGAGTTTATTAATGAAGTAATATGTGTGTTGAGAATCACTCAACACACACAACCGATTCCAACTCCTCTTCTCTTCTCTTCTTCTCCCTTCCTTCCTTCTTGCAGTCAACTCTTCAATCTTTCATTAGAATTGATCCATTGAAGCTTTAACTCTATCACTACATTTCATTTCCCGGCTTCTCAGTGCTTGTTGATGGCAGCCTCGCCGGTTACTTTGCCTCCTCTGTCGGCATCTACCAATGCTGCCCCCTATCCCATTACATTTTCACCTTAGTTCTTAAAGTGCTTTCCAAAAGCATTCAATATAGCACGGACCAACAACTCATTTCTCCCATCACAAAATGCAAGGCTCTCAAACTCTCCCATTTGGCCTTTCGTAATGACCTAATGATCTTCTCCAAGGCCAATATCCCTTCAGCTGAGGCTATTCTGTCTTGTTTGCACCACTTTGAAGGTAGGCCGAGCCTTTGGATCAATCATTTGAAATCTCTCTTGTCCCTGGCCAGGGTCTCTAAGGTTAACAAGACTTGTCTAATAGAGAAGATGGCCTTCTCGTTAGGCCACCTTCCGGTTATGTATCTAGGTTTAGCTTTGATCCCCTCCAAGTTGATTGCTCACCATTAAACTCCTATCCCAGATCTTTTGCGTAAGAGGTTTCAACTTTGGAAGGGCAAGATCCTACGCCGATCGTTTTGAATTGATCATATCAGTTCATTAGTCCTCTTATATTTATTGGTCTGGCATTTTTGGGCTGCCTCAGTCCTCTATCTCGAAATGGAATCCCTCGTGTGTGGGTTTTTCTCTGGAAAGGCTGTGACACCTCCAAATTTCTTCACCCCATCAATGTCTAGCTCCCAAAAGATGAGAGGGTTTTGGATTACAAAGAATCAAAGATGTCAACGCAGCAGGTATCCTCAAGTTTCTTTGGAAATTAGTGGCCAAGTCGAAAAGTATCTGGGTTGATTGGGTTTATTCTCGCCTTCTTTGTCATGACTCCATATGGACAGCTTCTTCTAGTTCTAATGCTTCATGGATCTGGAGAGAAGTGCTAAAGCTCAAACCTCTTGCTTATTAGGTTATTCAATCCCAGATTGATGATGGTGCCTCCACTAGATTATGACTGGACCATTGAGACCTGTAGGGAGTGCTCCTCCACTCAGTTGGTAGCAGGGCTATCTACTCATCGGGCCTGCTAGGCTGGCTATGATTTGTCATTCTTTGTCCTGATGGATGGGCTACCCCCCCCTCCTCTCCACCTCTCTCCCCCTTGGCTAGTTGGCCTGCCATCTGGATCGTCCTCTCTAGAATTCCCAGAAGGCCTAGTAATAGTGGTAATATTGTTGTTTAAACTACATCTTCGACAAGCCTCTTCAGTCTCAATTCAGCTTGGGACCTTATCAGATCTCACGTTTCCGTTCAACCTTGGTGCTTACTTGTCTATTCAAGAGTCATATCCCCCACCACAGCTTCACTGTTTGGCGGGCCTTCTCTCGCTGCCTCTAAATGTTGTCTTTCCTTATCTAGAGGCAAATTCCGACATCTCCTTCATGTTGCCTTTGTTGGAATGACTCTGAAGACATAGATCATTTATTCTTCGACTGCCCCATCTCATCTTCGATTCGGAAAGGCCTCCTTGTTAAATGCTAGCCTCAAAGACGAAGGATCCTTCCTTTCGAGAGGGAATGAATTTGGATAGATATGACCTTTGCTGGTAAATCTAGTTGTGATGTCGTGGGTAAGCTTGCTTTTGGTGCCACTATCTACCACATCTGGATCATAGTTGTCAAGCCGCCTAGGCGACTGCTGCCATAGTGCAGAGCGCCTTGCACTGGCTTAATTGGTATCGGACCAAGTTCTGACACTTATTTATACCAAATATCATTTAAGTAAATGTTTACATTACTTAAGATATTATTCATAAATAAGCAAATACCCCCTATTTGAATCCAATGAAAATAGTTAAAAAATAAAATTCCAAAATGATAAAAAGTCAAACCCCTAGTTCAAGAACAAAAATTGGATTTTTGGCGGTAGGTGAAATTTTCATCTTTCTAATGCTGAGTTTTTTTTTTTCTCAATTTTAAAAATTCCATAAATCTCAATATGGTAAAACATTGCTAAAAACCCTAAGTGCGGTAAAATATTCATTTGTTTTGATATTTAAAAAAAATTTATTTTCATTCAGAGCGATTTTGATAGCATTCACGCACACCAAATAAGGTTTAATCGGAACATAACTCCTTCAATATAAATCAGATTTAAGCAATCTTGGATATGTTGGAAAACTGGTTTTTTGTTCTACCTAATGCAAAATGTCTCATGTAAAAATAAAATAATTTGATTAGTCAAACTTCTTAGAAAACAAGAACATTTCTCTAAATCGAGAGCAGTTTAATTCTTATTGATAAGATCATATTTTCTAAGAACAGTATAAACCAAATGTATGTTTTGATTGTTTCAAACTTCCAATAGCTTGCTTCTTCAGCTTTGCTGTCTTCTAGTTCTATGTTGATTTTTTATGACTTCATGTGGCTTAATATTGATTTTTTATTACATAATATGACTTAATGTTGATTTTTTATGACTTGCTGTTGCTTAATATTGATTTTTTATGACTTGATGTGGCTTAATGTTGATATTTGATGATATAAGGTACATATTGTAGCATACTTAATAATGATAGAAAAGAGGGAAAATAAAAAATAACACTTGGGCGCCTAGGCGTTGGCACTTTGTCGCCTAAGCGCTTAGGCACCCCTCCACCACCTTAGGTCGCCTTGCCGCCTTGACAACTATGATCTGGATGGAACATAACCTCCAAAGATGAACTTCTAAGTCTATACCCTTTCAGCAGATTTAGGATTCCATCCTCTTTGATGTCAAAAGCAAATTATCTGTGACTCCTCGTCGGTGTGACGACTCCCCAAGAAATAACCATATTGTTGATTCTTGGAGCCTTCCCCATTCTATGTTACAGCCATTGTCTCTCTCCACCCCCCCCCCTCTCTGGGGGAGTCCTTGTTCTTCCTTCTCTTAGTAATGAATTACTTATTCACCCCAAAAAAAAAAAATCTACGCCTGACTGCATCAACTGTACACAGCCATAACCCCCGCTTTTTTGCGTAGAGGCTGTTTCTAGATTCAAACCCGTGACCTCCAAGTCACAATGGAGCAACCATAACGTTGTGCCAAGGCCCGCCCACAATAGAGTGAAAATTTTTATTAAATGCTTAAAAATATCTATAGAACAAGAGGCTGAAATTCATGCAATCTGTCTATTTTCTCTCACAGGAAACTTCAAGCCCCATTAGTGGGCCAAGGCTAATCCATCATTCAAGTATGAGCCTAGGATGGGATCCAGGTGTTCGTCAAAACTTAGAAGATGGTGACTCATCCATATATTTGCACATTACAGAGATCTGTACACAAATATGAGACCTCAAATCTAAGATAAAGTCTGGGTACAAATTAGGATCCACCACTGAATAGCTCCAACCTAAGAGATTGCATGTCAAATTTTCATATGATTTGATGGCCAAAATTTCTACCTTTACTATATCAATTCAAGAGGTTTTAAAAACCTCATCAATTCTCAAAATAATGTACAAAACATATTGTTAAAATAAGCTGAACATGTTTTTTTTTAGGATAAAGTAGTAGTTTGGCGGCAGCCATTCAGAGGTGGATTTAACTGAAGAAGCAACAAGGACAGAAATATAATAGATTTTCCTTTCCTTTCCGACTTCTCTTTTTTTTCCCCCTTTTTTCTTTTACTTAGTGACATAGTAAATTGATAAACAGCAGATATTCATCCCAAAAAATAAAAAAAAAGATAAACAGCTGGGGTACAAATATGATGAGAGGGAGAAAATGAAGTGAATAAGAAAAAGACAATCACTAATTTCAATAGAATATATGAACAATGAAGTCGAATTCAACATGCAACTCCAAGAACTCAGTGACATGAGAACTGAGCTATGAATGTATTTCCCAGGAAAGTCAACTGCAGAACAAAAATCTAGATAAAATCAAGTGACTTGACATCCTCTTAATCTCTTCTCATATCAAAACATGCTCACTAGACCAAAATCCAGATCCTAAAGTTTTAGGGAAGCTTCATTGCCTGGTTCCCAGTATGCAAGAGTTCTCCCAACATCCCACAATGACTGGACTCCTCATTTTCATTTATACCAATTTATTTTTCTACCATACAAATCAAAAAATAGACTTTCAATCAGTTTACCACCCTGCCCCTTTTCATTTTAACCCAGTTTTGAAAATTTGAAAACTATGTGGTAATCTCTAGACAGAAAATTTGAAAGGAAGTTGGTCTTTGATACTTTACCACTCTTCCTTAAAATTTGAAGTTTTTTGAAATAGAATGGCCACGGTAGAGTGAAAGAAGTAGATCATAATTGCTTAGCTATAATAATAATAAATAACATATTTAGTTTTCTTTTTTTTCAAGAACTGAATATTTCTGGAATTGGAAATGGAGTAACACTACAAGCAAGGATTAAAGTAGCGGTATTGCGTATCGTATCGGCAGGGTGATTTTAAGAGACGTAGCGTATCATTATCAGATCGGAGATACGTATGAAAATACACTTTTGGAGCAAAAAAAGTATAAATAAACAATATATAACATGTATCATGCATAAACACTAAAATGGAGAACAATGTATAACAAGACAACTGCATTCAATTGAAATTGTTATAAAAGGTGAAGTTTCTTACATGTGGTAATAGTCTATTGCCATGAAGAGTGTCGAGGTGGTTCAAACTCATTCAGCCACTTGAATGATAAAAAAGAAAGGTGTGTTGGTTGAATCTGATTTGTATTTGATGCTTGAATGTAAATCCCAAGTAAAAAAATTGGAAAAAAAGAGAGGTGGAGAGCAAGGATTTAGAGTCTCGGTGGTTATTTACGCCTTCAAAACTCATTTTAAACTATGTTTTGAGTTCTAGAGTGTGATGGTCTGACGAGAAGTATTGCACCGTATTGACCGTATTACATAGTATTGAACATATTGACCGATACGTACCGATGCTTTATATTTTTTTCAAACCCTTAAATTGGCGTATCGGTGAGTATCGGTACGTATCGATAGTATCTACCGTATCGCGTTGTATCGGCCGATACAGTGTGATACTTATCAATATATAATATTCTCAAAAAAAAATTAGATACGTATTGTACTGTATCGTATCGATACCTTGCGATACCGATAAGTATCGGCCGATACGATACAGTGCGATACTTTAAACCATGACTACAAGGTTATTTTTGTAAATTCAAAGAAATAGATGGTTGAATAAAAGCAATATACTCCAGGTTGAATAAAAATAATAATTATTTTTATAGTGAAACTTACCTGGGAAACAGAAAGTGACTTCGGGAAAAAAAAAAAATAAGCCATGCCTAGCAATGTGGACAAAAGTATCCATGTCAATATGCATCAACTCAGCCGAAAAAATGAAAAAACAGCAGAATCTCTGCTATATAGCTTGAACATCTAAATGATTAACTAATACTTCAACTAGTGAGTCTGAAACAACACGAAAATCACCAAGTCATTCACAAATATCGTGTGAAATAAACAGACCCTCAGGTGTACTTGGTTACAAAGTTAATATTGTAAAATTGTAATCAGGACCAATATTAACTCATACATTGACACATTTGTTACTAGTGAGAGTGAACATGTACATCACACATCCACTCCCATAGACAAATCAAGAGATTTCCAAATGTAATCCCATTTTAGTGAAATCCAAGAATGGAAACACTTCCTTGCAACATGAACTTTGTAACCAAACACGTCTACCAACACCATGAACTTGTGAGACCAACCAAGTGGAGGTGGCAACAGGTCAGAAACCATGCCAACCTGAACTAGTGACTATTGTGGGTTGCTGGCTTGTTGGCAAAAAATCCAGGTTAGGTTCTGTCTGATTAAGTAAAATTGATTTCAGGTTTCAATTGTCAACCAGTTATCACATTAGGATGCATGAAGTAGATCCTGTAGCAGTCTGACAGGTTGGATTAAGAATTGCCACCCCTACAACCAAGTCAAAATGTCAGGTTGCTTGGTTAGCTTCCATAGGGGCCTTGACCAGGTCCCTGTGGCAGTCTGGCAGGTTGGATTAAGAATTGCCACCCCCACAACCAAGTCAAAATATCAGGTTGCTTGGTTAGCTTCCATAGGGGCCTTGACCAGGTCAAGGTTTCCAAAGTTTAACTGACCATATGAGTCAAAGATCAACTCAACCAAGCCATGCTCTTCTAATGTAAAATAGTGCACAGCATGCTAGAAATTTACTTTATCTTACATTCATTAATAACTTTATCTTACATTCATTAATAAATCATCATATTCATAAATATATTACATTGATTTGACTAGCCTGAATCACTGAGCCAACTTGTACAAGGCAGGGAGTGTTTAGTACTCCGCCCTTACAGCACAACCATGAAACCATCAAAAAGAAGTTTGACAAGCTCCATGGCGTTATACCATACAAGAACTGACAAACCTAGAATGGATAGTTAAAAGAACTTGAGAGTTAAGATTTCATACCTATTTCTTGCAAGGAAACCATGTAGACGGCAATCCAACATGATGATGAAGAGCAGTGATGATCAAAAAAGATTGGGGCTCCTGAATCAACTTTGCCTAGTGGAAAAGGACATATAGTTTAGCATTTCTAATGTCCTAGAGGCACTTCTAGATCTATAAATGCCAAGGGGTGCTTTGAATTTTTACATTTAAAGAAAGCCGTTGTGAATCACAACACATTGAGTTTGTCATCCACAATGTCTGAAACGGATTCTCCTATCCCATGTCACAAGAGCAAAAATTTCATGGAACACATGCAAGATTGTCTGGAAGTTGAGTCCGAGCATTGTGGTAACACCGTAACAGACTGTCTCACTTTCAGTGTACTGCAATGCTGAGAAACTACAAACTTGCGTAGAAGAATCCTTGAGATAAATGAGATAAGTACACATCTATTTCTCAAGTTCCAGTGGGTTAGACTGGGAAGTCACCATGACGGATTATATCACTGTTACTTCAGCAACAAAGTTGAACGTGTTCTAATTTTCATGGTATAACTCCAAAATTGATTGAATCAGTTTGATTTGTCTGAACATCAATATAAATAATTTAAAAAAGGAAAATTCAATCAAATCAATGATAGGTTAAACCAGTTTCTTGTGAGGAGAGTTTTCATTTATCAGAGCAATGGTTCAGGACCAGGTCAAAAATTTTGAAGAATTAACGGAATCAGAGGGCGGACCTCGGCGCAACGGTAAGGTTGCTCCAGGTTTGAATTAGGAAACAGCCTCTCCGCAAAGTGAGGATAAGACTGCGCACATATGACCCTACCCAGACACCCGCAGTGACGGGAGCCTTGTGCACTGGGTACACCCTTTTTTAATGGAACCATAATTTGCAAACTCGTCAGGCCGACAAGAGGCACTCATGTCAAATCCATAATTAATCATGATTAATAAAACCATTACTGGCCTTGATAATCTGATCTCATTAGAGGCATCTGTCTCTCGCTTCTAAAGCGAAATATCTCATTCCAACGGAGAGCGAGAGCAGCAAATGACATTGCAGATGAATAAAATTCAACTCCACAAATGTCCTAGAGGACATTTAATTTGGATATTGAATAAAATGTCATCATACAAGTGTCCTTTTGAGAGGAAAAAATACAACTGAGAAATTTGGTAATAGTCATAGATTCTATTTTAGGTGAAGAAACAATAAATCCAAATCAGTCAAAACTCAAAACTTGAGAGGACCATACTTATTATTAAAAAATAAAATAAAATAAAGAGCTGACCATCAACACCGCCCACATAGCTTATCCATGTCACATCCTTCAGTCAATGAACAACGTCACCAAGTTTCGGCTTGAGTTTGCAAACTACGAGCAGAATCTCTTAAGATCACTTTTTTCACAACCTGTTCAGTTGGAGGGGAAATAAGAATAACAAAGCACAAATGTGCAAACGTATTCTGACGCATTTTTAAGAGGAAGTATGTCATGTGGAACATCATATAGGTTGCTTCCTTCTCAAGAATCACATACCACCAATTGATTGGAACTTGGAAGTGATACGTCAAGCAGTGTGTCCAAAATACAGTTCTCCAACATATTTGGAAACACTTGTTTGTATTAAAACAGCAGTTCACTGAACGGTGTTAGATTCTTGTACATGCCATTAACCTATCTGATGTTTGAACATGATATCTTTCCCCTTGTTAAATAATAAGGGATACAATATCATGACAGAATACTTATTTCAGTTTCTTAGATGGGTATCTTCTTCAAGACCAACCTAAGCAACATGGGGAAGCTATATAATGAAAATAATAACTTTCCCAAAGCATTCTTATGTTACGGTTTTTTATTCTATTATCTACATATATTTCTCTCCCAAGAGTTTCTTTAAAAGAGACAGGACAATGAAAAAAATTAACCAACCAGTATTCTCCACCAAACATCCTCAATGCATCCATCTCCATCCAAAAGATTTGAGCAGAATGAGGCTACAAAATGATATACGCTCCACAAGAACTCACAATATACATAGTCTTTGACATAGGATCACCTAAGTACAAAAGAGAGAACAAAACACCTTGTTCAAAACAAACAACCCTTAAAGATGGCTCTAAAAAAATCCCCTATAGAGAAAGTTAGGAGCGGTATGATCAGGAGAACACCATAAATTGCTATCTACAGGACTGCAACAAACCAAATTTATATTTGATCTTTAGGCACAATACAAAGAGTAGATTGCATCCTCAACTGTAAGGCACATCATATTCAAAAGTAAATGAGGCCCCACAGTCCAGGAACAAAATGAATGAAGTGGCCCCACTTGATGGAAAGGATGAGCTACAAACTAAATCAAATGATAACAACCAAACCAAACATTCTGAGTTACCACAGAAGCTTGCAAATGAGAGGCATCATTTGATTTAAAATAGCTCATCATAAATGGAAGGGATGCCAAATTGTCAACAAGAGCTCTATGTCTTCAAGATACCATCATATGACACAATAAAAGATCCATTATTTCACAACATTGGCAGTTCTAGCATTCCCTCCTTTTCACTTCAAGAAAAATAGGCAGATCAAATTTCCGGTTAGTCTCAAAGCAATCACCTTAGGTTTCTGCAGCTGTAATTACAATGCCAACTTTTTCAACTAGTCAAAGAATAATTGAATAGAAGCTCTTAAGTCTAAAACATATCAGCCTCAGTTGTCTGATTACACTCCCCATGTGAGCCCATCGAAGCACTACAAGAAGTTCCCTTGAAAGAATATCAGTCTTGTGATGAACATTTGTAGTACCTCGAACAGCAGCCAAAGTGTACATGATAAGACATTGTAGTGCCCAAAAACGAATCAGACATCTTAAGATCACGCCAACCCATGGCACCCACAATAGATTTTGGTGCTCCAATAAGGAAGCCAGAGTGGATGAAATGGGCCACGGATTGAAATTAAAGAAGTGTATTTCCTTTGCCACAGTAATACTAGCAGGGGTATTAGATGGAAGAAAACGAGTTTAACCCAATTCAACAAAACCTTTACCAGAGATGCTGTTAAAACCCAATCAAAATCGACGTATCACCTCATACAGAATTGTGCCACCAACTCAATGCACAGCAGAAAGCTTCTTGTTGCCAATCAAGCCTGGGATTTATACTTCACAATCAAAGAGAATAAATTTTCAACTTTTTTATCCAGCAAAAGGAGAAAAGAAAGCAAGAAGGCATCTAGTAGACGGCTCGGGCTGCAATTACAAACCTGACTAGCTCAGAGAATTGACATATTTTACTTGCATGACAATAGATAGAATAACTAAACCTACAAGATACTTGCAAAGACTCCCAACAAAAAAATAATAATAATGGCAAAGGCCTCTCTATTTCCTACTTCAAGTGGCACAGCTCCATCTAACATTTTGAGAATTACTTGCATTCAATATTAGTATCCAAAATCTTTATGTAAGAACACTATAAAACCATTGACCCTCAAAAAAATAACAGTTGTGCATATTAATACTCAATATCAGCAACAAAACTTCCTATAGAAAATACAGCAAAATCATAAATTCAATCTTGGCTGATCCATTTTCAAAGCCAAAATTCTCAGACAGCACAAATTAAATGATAAATAACAATGGAAGATATCCCTTTGGAACCACCGCTAGGGAGTTTTTAGGCTTCAAATGAAATAGGGAAAGTTAAAGTAACAAAACATTAAATCCTTCCAACCATGGGAACAAATGTTTCAGAAGCAGGATGAGCCCATAACTGGAGGATGGCTATGTTTCCCTTGGCTTGTCCTTAAACCATTTCATGAGCAATATCTGTTTTTGTTCAAGCTCTTATAATTTTATGGGAGGGAACCTTGTGGATTGATCTCTTCTACTTCCTTTTTTTTTTTTTTTTTGGGGGGGGGGGGGGGGAGGGGAGGACTCTAGTTTAATAATTCTTACTTCTCATAATATCAGCTTATAGATGAAAATATGGTTTTGCTATAAATCATCCAAGGTAAGACAATTATGAATTGAAAATAGAAGGAAAACTTCAAAAGCACAGCACATTACTTAATCAATTCCCACATAGACCTGATAACAGAAATAGCAGTGATGTAAAGGTCTCCCATCAGTTGTGTGGGTTCCAAAAGAATGTGAAAAACATTTTTCTTGTATATATAACAGCACAAACAAATGGGACAAGAATCTGCAAGTTGTAAACCTGAAGGTTACCTACTAAAGTACCTCATTTCCAATCTCATCAGCCCATTGTAATAATTAACATAAAAAAAATAGCTCATATGGATTGGCAGCTCTGTCTATACCTTCATTGTATGTGAAGACCAATGCCACCTTATTAGAAAATCAACAATTTACCAAAATAGGCAAGATGGAAAAGAACTACTTAAAATGTCTAAGCAAATCCTAAAAATCTGGCATTGAATTATAAAATAATTAAAGGGGAAAGTTTTCATACATGACCGTGTAAGCCATGCATGTGAGAGGGTGGGAGTTTCAACTTTCAAGGCATTAATTAGTGGGTGGGGGGTTTATGACTTTTCCAACTCTTTGTGAGAGGGGACACGACCATGCATACATACACAGCCGTGTACAAAATCTTTGGCCATAATTAAATGTTAAATAACTAATAAACAAAGATGAATACAAAGAGTGCTGCTGAGATTCCAATGAAGGCAAAAATGAACAGCAGAACTAGACAAAGGATAAAAAAGAAACAAATAAATTTAAAGGAACTTCAGAATACTGCCAACTTGTACAAAATGAATAAAAGTCTAATTAGATGGTTTCATCATCTGCAACTGTACAACAGATCCTAATGACTACACAAATGAGAACAGACTGTATGGTGCACACTGAGAGCTATAAAAGAAAATGACAAGGGACACAGAAAAAGTGTAAAGGCATAGAAGAATCATGTAGTCAACCCCAAGTGGTTGGAATAAGGTTTCACAAGGTTGAATCAAGGTGAGGGTGAGTAGTAGAAGAGAAATTAGAATAAAAAGCAAGGAGAAGTAAAAAAAAAAAAAAAATAAAGGGGGGGGGGGAGGGGGAGGGGGAGTACACAAGAAAAAAAAAATGAGGGGAAATTCGAATGAGGCGGTTTAATCCATACGTGACGAATCCCTCTCATAGGGGTGCTACTCCTGTTTTAAATCCTCAAATTCAAGCTCTCAAATTGAGACTGCACTCAATCCCTAATTTAAATGTTTGAGGGCACACTCTAAAGAAAATAACACTACAAGATTAAGAGTATGCTTGAAATAAAATGAAATTCTAACTTAGTCGGATAAGTCTAAACTTAAAAATCTTATGGATCAACCACTAAGGGTGCTTCTTCTGTTCACCATCTTTTATTTTTCAATACCATGAAGCTTTAAGGCCCATGTATTTGTACATCTATTTATACATAGAGACACGCTCTGAAGCCGTCCTCAGCTATAGACTATTTTTAATTTTGGGTTTTGACACTTGCGATTTTGCTCCCGCACCCGCTTTCATTATCACTCTGCGTTTGGTGCACTTAGGTTTTATCATGTGCAGTAAAGATCAAACACTGTATAATACAGATAGACTCAGATAGTACAAATCAACAGATCTAAAGAAAATACAAGAGGAATGGAATGAGGCTTCAGTGAGTTGACTCCAATTGAGTAACAAATGACAATTTATCAGCAAAACAGCACAAAGTAAAGAAAAAAAAAAAAAAAAGGGGGGGGGCATAGTTCTCAACAAGCATGCTAATAGAAAACCAGCTAGCATGAGAAAGCAAAAAAGATCAAACCTAATGAATTAGAACACAAAAACTACAATGCAGTGACTATCGCTGAAATGAAAGGATCAAGTAGCCCAGGATTTTAGCATCTGCATCAAGGTTTAGATGTTACGACCATGGAGCTTTGCAGGCACTAACCAAGTCCCCTTAACATGTTTCAAAAAATAAATAAACAAATCAAATAAACCAACATTTTAGTACAATGTTTATTACAGTAGCAATGAAAGGTGAATGGACTTATTTGAGGGGGAAAATACAGCATTTGGGGCACACAAAGACATTCTTTAAAAATGTTACACCAAATATGATTGGCAGGTACTTTGTGACTGGTGAGTGTTTGAGTCATTGTTCCATTGTATTGTAATTTCTAAATGAGTTGGGTATCATTCATATTTTCTCTGAAATTTGTATGCATTCATGGTCTTCTGAACTAGTAGGTATTTCTATTACTGCTCAATTAAACAATCCTCCAAATTGAGTTGGCATATTTTTCTCTCTGATAGGTTAAAGCCTTGTTGGATTTTATTAAATGCAAAGGTTTAACATATTTGATTACCTGTAAAGAGAGCAGCCCAGTGCACGAGGCTCCCGCTACTGCAAGGTTTGGAAGGGTCAAATGAATGCAGCCTTACCCCCCTGCTTCGCAAGAGAGGCTGTTACCAAGTTTTGAACCCGCAACCAACAGGTTGCAATAGCTCAGCATATTTGATTAGCTGTAACTTAGTTAAAAGATGGTATTTTCCTTTTTAGCATTTGGATGCCAAGACGCTGCAAAAGGCCAAGTCTCCAAGACATTGCATTGAGACCTTGACTGCTGAGTGCTGAGGTGATGTCATTTTTTGCTTCAATAAGACTCTTCTTGTTTCGTTCACAAGGATGGGAAATTATTGACAAAAACCAATTAAAATGCAATGACCAATGAAGATGAAATTTAACAATGCATTAGAAAACCAGGATACAATCTAAGAAATTACATAATTAGCAGTTAAGTAATATAACATAGAACCAAAATATCAACTAACATCCCGACAACAGCAAATAAAGAAGAATTCCATGCTCGTACTACAAGGTAACATCTGTAACATTCAATTTAATTGAAGTAAGGCACCTTGGGATAGAAGAAAAGGGGGAAACAGACAAAGACTATGCATGAACACGTTCCACTAATAACATTGAAACTAATCAGATAATTACGCAGAAAACGAAAGCAACAATCACAATAAAACCAAAACAAAATCCATACCGCAGGTCGCATAGGAAATGGTCCGTGTGGCATCGGCCCCTGCATTGGCACCGGCATCGGAATTGGACCATAACCCCCATTGGCGTGCCATTGCCTTTCCTGCAATCCAGCCATCGCTCTTTCCGCTGCATCCATCGTCCCGGCAAATTGCGTCAATTGTGACAAGGCAGCCACCGCTGCTGCGGCCGCTGGGTTCAATCCAGGCGGAACCGGATACGACGAGCTCGGTTGTTGAGGCTGTTGTGGTTGTTGCTGTTGCTGCTGCTGCTGCTGTGACGGCTGCTGTTGTTCAACAACCCCTTGGTGATAATAAGCATTTTGCTGATGCTGCGCTTGTGCTTGTCCTTGAAACTGGCCCTGTCCCTGACCCTGCGCCACTGCCAAGATTTGCGATGCTTCGGACGGGATCGAAACACCGGGAGGATGGATGGCTGCCGTGTCCTGCTGAGATTGTTGCTGTTGTGGTTGATAAGCATTGGTATAATCTGGATAATATTCAGCGTATTGCTGTTGATGTGGTTGTTGCTGGTACTGATGGTAAGAGTAATAAGCTTGGCTTGCTTGATCGTACGCTTGAGCTTGAGATGGATCGTAGAATTGAGAGGATAAATCTTGCTGTTGTTGTTGTTGTTGTTGTTGTTGTTGTTGTTGTTCCGCGAGTTGTTCTTGTTGCTGTTGTTGTTGCTGTTGCTGTTGCTGTTGCTGTTGTTGAAGCTGGTGCTGCTGAAACTGTTGATGGAGTTGTTGGAGTTGCTGCTGTTGGGCCTCTGTGAGCGACGATAGATCCATGGTTTCTGGTTCTTCGCTTTCCCACCTCCTCTCTGCAATGAGGATTAAGGCGTAGGGTTTCTTCACGCTTCCTTTCTTTCCCCGAACCCGCCCCTCTTTTTTACGGTTAAAAGAAACAAAACGGGCTAAAACCCAAACGAAATGGTTGTGAATTTGTGATTAACTTTCTTCCCAAAAAAAAAAAAAAACAAAGAAGACGAAGAACTTGTGATTTATTTATTTATTTATTTTTGGACAAAAAGAACTTGATTTAACTGAATAGGTTTTATTCACCAAATTAGGTTATGATAATGGGATTTTTATCCTCTCATGTGCGAATTTTTATTACCTCCAATTCGCTGCCCGCTTCAATTCCCTCCAATCTCTCACATAGGAGTAGAAATGACCACCCTACCCCACCTTGGGCAATGTGTTCGGGCAGTGGGTAAGGTAGTCATTTCCGCTCCTATGTGAGGGATTGGAGGGAATTGGAGCGGGCAAGAATTGGAGGTGATAACGATTCCTCATGTGCGCTTCACTGCCCAGTGCAAGATCTTTATTTCCTCCATTTTCCTACCCAGTCCATTTCCCCAAGTGCCTCTAATAGGGGCGGAAATGATCACCCTACCCCTTGCCCATACACACTGCCCGGGTGGGGTCCCCCGATTAGAGGAACTTGGGAACTGAACCGGGCAGGAAATGGAGCAGACAATTTCACCCCAATGCACCACACTTGAGAATCCAACCCTCCATCCAACCCTGCCCATGTTAAAAAGATGCCATTGCCCATGTTTTTTCAGTTGGATTCTCAAGTGTGGTGGACTGTCCACTTGAGAGGATAAAAATCCATGATAATGATATCGCCTTTGTAGATCTAATACCTACGATTGGGCTACAATTAATCATTGTAAATGGAATCTTTGCTTTGAAGGGTGAAAAATAAAAAGGATAAAAAGATTGAGTAAAGGTTGGGCACACCACCCGTGTACCATAAGGTAGTGCCTAGGGGTCCAGGTTTGGCCCTGTCGGCCCAAACCCGCCCTGAGCCCGAACATGGCCTGGGCTAAGATTTATGGCCCTAAGTCAGGGTCGGGTTGAGGCCTTGGGCTGAGCCTGGCCCGGCCCAGCCTGACCCTGATTTTATATAATGACTATTATGACCTCACTTTATATAATAATCATTGCGACTCTCTCGCCCCTCATCTTACTTATATATGAAGGATATCGAAACCCTAGAACACGAATAGAGAAGTATAAGATCTATGCATTGGGCAAGAGTAAGGTAGTCATTGTGCGTGCGGTTGTGTCTGCGCCGATCAGGCCGCTAGGGCAGCTATGCTGTAGAAGATCTGGATCCATGACTGTAATTGCTAAAGCCGGTGGAGAAAGTGATTCCCAAGGACGAAGAGAAACCCAAGATCGTTGCGCTCTATAACGCCCTGTCTAGATTCTGAAGTGGGTTCTCCAGTTGGGTTTTTTCCTATTCAAACTTTGATTTTAATTAGCTTACAATCAATGGAAAACACAATGTCCTAGATGCCTTGAAGCACTTAAAGATTGTGTGGGAGAAAGATCTTGTTGACACTTAAAATTGTTTGGAACTGGATCATGTAGGAAAAAGATCTTTTATAAAAGGGTTCTCTAGGGTCAGGGTCAATTAGAGTTGGCCCAGTACAATTAGGGCCAATCAGGGCAGGCCTGGGCTGGGCTGAGCCTATCAGGGTCAGGGTCAGGGTCAGGGTCAGGGTCAGGGTTGAGGTTTTTGGGCCCTGAGTCAGGGTCAGGGCGGGCTTGGGCTAAGCAATGAGGATTCAGGGTTGGGTTGGGGTTTTTAAAAGCCCGGCCCAACCCGACCCTATTGCAACCCTAGTAGTGTCCATTATATCTATTTCTCTCTTTCCTATTTTGAAATGATCCTTGTTAAAACCAATATGGGTAAGATGCTGATTGCATTGACTTGTCTTTTTTGTATTATTGGTTCACTATAAATAATATACAATCCTAGAGCTAAAATGTAATGTATACATGTAGGATATTACAAAGATAGAAAGAAGATATGGAGAAGAAATTACAAACATAGAGAGAAGATATGGAGAAGAAGGAATGAATGTACAGCTAGCACAACTAGCATGTGATCACGCTGATTGAGCATGTGATCACGCTAATACTCCCCCTCAAGTTGAAGCGTGAAGGTTACGAACGCCCAACTTGGAATTAAGAAAGCAAAACTGATCCCGGCCCAGTGCCCATGGTGAAAAGATTGGCAAGTTGAGATGTTGTAACAATTTTGGTAGGATTTAGTAGGCCTTGTTGTAGTTTTTCACGAACCAAATGACAATCTATTTCAATGTGCTTCGTGCGTTCGTGAAAAATGGGGTTTACCGCAATCTGAAAAGCTGCTTGGTTATCACAGAATAATGGGATTGGGCGAGCTAAAGGCAGACCAATGTCTTGAAGAAGGGACTTTAACCAGGTGAGCTCGCAAGTGGTGACAACCATGGCCCGGTACTCGGCCTCCGCAGAGGAATGAGATATTGTATGTTGCTTCTTTGTCTTCCAAGAAATTAAGCTGTCCCCAAGAAAAACACAATATCCAGTGGTAGAGCAGCGTGTCATGGAGCAACTAGCCCAATCAGAATCACAATAGGCCCGGAGGTTAAGATGGGTAGACACCAGGAAGTGAAGTCCCTGACCAACCGTGCTTTTGAGGAATCGTAGTAGGCGATGTGCGGCATCAAGATGGGGCTACCGGGGTTGGTGGATGAATTGGCTCAAAATATTGACCGCGTGAGTGATATCAGGTCGTGCCACGGTTAAATATATCAAGCGACCGATCAAACGTTGATTAGATGTTAGATCTGCCAAAATTTCTCCAGTGTCATCAGCAAGCTTGAGATTCTGTTCCATTGGTGTGTTGACAGGCCGCGCACCAGAATATCCGAAGAAATTAAGAATATCTAGGGCATATTTTCAAATGAATCAATTGAAAGCAAAAAGTAGTAATAATAGTACTTAAAGGAAAAACAGCCAAGTCTGTTTAGCTAACGGACACATAGTGCATCAATATTTATTAGAAAAAGATATTTTAGAGTCTAGATGATGAAAATGAGAATGAGAAATGTGACCAGGGTGACCCAGTCGCCAATGCCATAAGTCGAAGTGGGCACCAAGGGAAGCCGTAGAAGCCAAGGGGGTGGGGTTGCCAACCTTGAGATAATAGAGCCCACAATATCGTCCACCCATCGTTATAATCTTCCTCGACTGTGGGTCTTGAAACATACAGGAGTCAGGAAAGAAAATAATTAAGTAATGAGATGCCAGTTGACTAAGAGAAATGAGATTGAAACAAAAAGTATGGGCACATAAAACACGATCAAGAATGAGACTAGGAAATAAAGAGATGCTACATGTTTTAGTGACAGGGATGTGGGAACCATCAGGTAAGATAATAGGAAGAGAAGTTGCGGTAGCATCAATAGTAGAAAATAATGAGGGATCAAATGTAATGTGATCGGTAGCGCTTGAATCTAAAATCCAGGTGGTACCAGAATAAAAACAGAGTGGGTTACCTGCCAAGTTCACCAGGGGATGATCACCAGCGGGAACGAGCTATAGAAGATGCTGGATTTGGGCAGTTGTGAGAGAAGGAGTTGATTCTGTAGTAGTAGCAGCAGCAGCAAGGGGGCGAGGGCCCAATGAGCATGAACCAGAGGAGGAAGGATTGCGTTGAGAACTCAATCGGGCAGCCCACCAATCTGTGTAGCCATTCTTCTTAAAGCAACGTAATTCGGAATGACCGTATTTGTGGCAGAAATCACAATGATACAAAGGCTTTGTGGAGGAACCAGATTATGGTTGTCGATTGGCATGAGGGTGGGCAACAACCATTGTTGCTTGGTCGAGAACCGACGGGGGTGCATAACGTAGTGAGCGTTGACGCTCCTCCTAGAGCAACAGAGAATATGCCTTATTTACAGAAGATAAAGGCTCCATTAACAAAATCTAACTACGAATCGCAGCGTATGAATCATTGAGACCTTGAAGAAAGTTTAATAGGGCATCAGTGTTGAGATACTCTTGAAGAGTAGAGAGAACGCCACAAGTACAAGTAGGTAAAGTCCGATAAGAGAGCAGCTCGTTGTGATAGTCCTTGATAATGGTGTAATAGGCCAAGATAGAATCAGTGCCTTGAACATGATTTGAGAGAGTACGACGAATCTAAAAAATTCGAGGAGCGTTCTTGGGAGAGAAACGCTCATGTAAGTCTATCCAAATGGCATGAGCAAAGTCTATCCAAAGAATGCTATGAGATATGGAAGCAATAGTGGAATGGACTATCCAAGATCGCGCCATATTGTTGCAGTGTACTCAGTGAAGGTAATCGACAGAGGAAGAATCTGGCTTGACCAAAGTGCCATCAAGAAAAGCGAGTTTATTTTTTGTCTCAAGAGCCATAAGCATTGCACAATGCCATATCGGATAATTATTGCCATCAAGAAGAGGGGTCATAAGGGAGGCATCAAGCTAATTGCCGAAATTAAGAAAATAAGGAGACGACACAGAGATCGCCATTGAAGGAGATGGGTCCACCATTGAAGGTTTTGCTCGGTGGAAGTTTTATCCACCATTGAAAAAGCCAAGGAACGAGTTTAGCTCTGATACCATGTTAAAACCAATATGGGTAAGATGCTGATTGCATCGATTTGTCTTCTTTGTATTATTGATTCACTATAAATAATATACAATCCTAGAGCTAGAATAGAATGTATACGTGTAGGATATTACAAAGATAGAAAGAAGATATGGAGAAGAAATTACAAACATAGAGAGAAGATATGGAGAAGAAGGAAGGAATGTACAGCTAGCATAGTTAACATGTGATCACACTGATTGAGCATGTGATCACGCTAATAATCCTCTTGCCTCTCCTAATGATGCTCCATCTCGCAACCCCATTGATGTCGCCCGTTAGCTTACACCACATGGACATATCATGTGGAACGAACATGTTTTTAGTACTAGGTAGATGATGGAAGGGCCTATAGCTCATCAATTGTCAGTCTCGTACGAGTTCGGTTTGGTTCTAAACGAACTTAAAATAAATAAAATAAAATTTTTAAACTTAAAAATTTTATAATCATCATCAATTGTGTATGATAGGAAATTTTGAGTAGTTTATACAATCATTTTACATAGTGGTTACAAAAAAATCATGTTTAATCAATGGCAAGTTGGCAACTCAATAGAAAAGTGAATTGAATAAAACAACAAAAATACATATTCAAACTTTCTTGAAATGAAAGCAATAAAAAGCTTTGAATCAATGCACCCATATGAATAAGAGGCGTGGTAAGAATGATTGAAGAATTTTAAACGTACGATCAGATTCCTAACTATTGAGATTTAAGCCACATGGGCGCCCGTACAGTTGTGTGGACGTTTGGTTTAGTTTTAGGGACATCTTCACGTCTGACATGTTGAGGGATTTTCTCTACCGCTAGAATGACGGACGTCTCTGATGTAATCAGACGTCTGCTAAAATTAGCGGATATCACCTATCTCAAATTCCACATTGAAGTGCATCATACACTACTTCGGGCATCCGCTTAATCAAACAGACATTTATTAGATCTAATGGACGCACTCATCCAGAACTGAACAACCACTGGCAAAGAAAATAAGTGTATTTCATTGAGTTTCAAATGTCCTTCAATCAATGGACTTATACATGAGGAAGTGGATGTCTGCATACAACAATATTATTGTGGGGCAAAATTAACCCAAATTTTTAAAGCCATTATGAACTAGGAGTTATTTTTAGTTAAAATCATTATTACTTTTAAATGAACTTTAAAAACTCATTGTTGAGGTTGAGGCTCAAAGTAGTGAAGTTTTGTGAGAGCAAGGGTTCAAGTTGCTCCTCTCAAACCTGAAAAAAATTTTACATGTATCTTTTTTTTTTTTTTTAAATGAACAGAAGATTATATTTTAATTGAAAAGGTAAGAAGACACATTGTCAGGTACATCAGATTTTTTTCCTACTACATATAACAGAGATAGTAAGATCATTAGCAACAGAAACATAAGATCTATCCGTCTTAGTAATACACACTTTTCCATATGACCTTAGAATAGTATTGATAATCCTTGGTCTCACTAGCAAAGCTATCATCACATATAGTGGTAATAGAATCAGGGTCTGCAAGCCCGAGGGACCATCGACGCATCATTTGAATAAGGGAAAGTCAACAAGCATTGATCTGAGATCCAACAATTAATATTGTGCAATACGATGTTAGGGTTATGGTGGTGATTGGAAAGATAACAATGATTCCTAGCACTCCTAAAATCAAACAGTGAAGAAGCTTGGAAGTATTCCGATCGAAGCTTAAAATACTGGCTGCTCAAATCCTTTTAGAGAAAGAGCAAGACAACAGTAAATGCCAAACCATTTTCCTTTTAATCCTATAACACTACCTGGTTAGTAAAACCAAAGAACCGAAGAGAGAAAGAGAGAGAGATAAGAGAAATCAATACTCAACAGTCTCCCCCCCCCCCCTTCAAGTCTTTATTTATAATCAACAGAGTACATAGCAATAGACTCCTATTTGTAGTAGAAATCAGAGATAACAACTCAAAGTCTAAATTAGAACACTAGGACTCCAAGACCCAAATCTTGATAGAGGAAGACTCCCCTATCAAGTTACACCCAATGTACCCCACAAGGCCACAATACATATAATTAACACTCCCCCTTCAAGTTGGAACATATAAATCACCCAGGCCCAACTTGGAACAACCTTTTTGAAAAGTAGGACCAAACAATGATTTGGTAAATATATCACTGAGTTGATTAGCAGACGAAACAAACGTATTAGAAATTAACTCTTTCATAACAGCAGCTCTCACAAATTGACAATAAACTTCAATATGTTTGGTCCTCTCATGAAGCACTAGATCGCTTGCAATATAAATAGCAGCTTGATTATCACAAAACATCTTCATAGGCTGAGTAACTAGAAATCCCAACTACTGAAGCAATGATTTTAGTCATATAATCTCAGATGTGATATGAGCTATAGTCTGATACTCAGCCTCAACAATAGATCTAGTCATAGTAGTCTGCTTTGTACTTTTCCAAGTGACTAAATTACCACTCACAAAGGTACAATAACCAGTAGTAGATCATCCATCACTATTAGCACTAGCCCAATCAACATAAAAAAAACTCTACTCCAATTGGGTCGATATAAGCCCCTTACTAGGAGTTCCTTTTAGATATCGTAACATACAACAGACCACATCCCAGTGAATCTTCTTTGGTGATTGCATAAACTGACTGATGACCCCAATGACAAAATATATAATTGGTCGAGTAACCATAAGGTAAATAAATTTTCCAACCAATCTTCTATATCGATGTATATCTTCAAAATCATCCAGCTCTAGTCCAAGCAATAAACTTTCTTGTATACAACTTTGGTTAAATTACAATATGCTTTCGTAAAACTCAAGAACACTACTAGTGTTTTTTATGTTGTACGTTCCAAACCCAAATAAAGGAAGAGGGGTGGTGCGTCAGATCATCATCAATTGGTACAATAAAGACCTTAGCAATGATGTATGGAGTTGAATGTTAGATAGTGAAAAAACAACATATTAATAAACTTATTGTAGTTAAATGGTAAAACTTAAAAACAAATAAAATAAATAATAAACAAATTAGAGCTAATTTAGGAGTAACTCTCAATCATGATATGTAGAGAGAAATTCATTTATGGTGTTATAGACATATACAACAGAGTCCTTCGAATCCTACAACTTAGAGGAGGAATGACTTAAATTGGAGAAATCAAAAGAGCCAGGGTTAAACCTAAAATGACTCTAGTAGAAGGTGGTGAGAAAAGATTGTGTATAACTTAGGACGGGTAATAAATATGGATTTGAATAGAGTTGATTCACGGAAAAAGATCATGTAGCCAATCCTATGTAGTTGGGATAATGCTAAATTAAATTGAATCGAGTTGAGTTGCTTTTATAGAACTGAAGTCTGGCACTTGATATGCCATTTTGACAAATCTGAAAAAGAAAATATAAGATGGTTTACCTTATTTGTGTTTTTATTTAATGCCAGGAGCTGCTTCCTTAAGAAAGGTAATATTTCAATATATTTCATTATTTTAATTTTTTTAATGAAAAGGAAATGTATATTAAAAACTAAGAAAGAGAGTCGCATCAAGGTTAGAAACCTAAATTAAAAGTCTATCATTCTTTAAACATAGTTCAAATCCAAGAGTACTCGTCAAAGTGAAACAGCATGCAACAGAGAAAATAACTCCCAAGGCCAGCCTGATTTCGTATATCTGTTCAGCCACTCCACCATTTTCTGACAATCTGCCCAAACCTCTGCTCCTGTCCATCCCAACTCTAATGCACCTTCAAGTTCTTGCTTGCATTCCCCTAATTTCTGCTTCCTGGACAAATCCTTCAAAATCTTAATCGTATGTGTCATTGTAAAATGATGGTGAACAAATAGAATTGAAGCCTTTCATCACAAGAACAAGAAAAAAAAAAAAAAAAAAAGAAGAAAGAACTGAAGCCCAACCACCTCTCCTGTAGATGGCTAATGTATTATCAGAAACGAGCTCAGCCCACCACAGCTTAAGTTCGGTTGAGTGAGGCTATAGACCAGAAGAGCTATCTCGGCTAATGGTATTTGTGCTATTTGGAATTTTGGATAGATAATGGGACCTTTTACTGCATCAAATACCTTGAATCGGCGGGAGCGGACAGATTTACCACTGTTTATATTTTTACGTTTTAACCCTTCATTTGGATCGATCCACGGATACGGGATCACCCTGGAATCGGTATCACCACCCACTGATTCTGATACGAATTGCCTGAATTGACAATCTAATCCCAATTTCTCAAATCATACTCAGCATTAAAAAAAAGTGTGTGCATATGGCCATCAAAACAATGATTTCTATAGTTCACCGGGAAAAATAAAGGGGGTCATATTTTCCACCATAGGAAATGATCAGCAAGGATAGTCAAAAGGTACTGAATTCCCTGTATGGTTGCACAAAGAAAGCTAGCGCTTCCGCCTCTCTCTCTCTCTCCTCCCACAATATGAGATAAATATGTCATTTCATTTCATAATTCAGAGGGTAAGAGAGAGAGAGAGAGAGAGAGAGAGAGAGAGAGAGAGATGGGATGCTAGCATACGCTACGCAGCCTGACAGCATTCTTTCTCTCAACTGAAAAATAGAAAGACCCTTCAACTTTCCCTTCCCAAACATCTCCCTGACAACAACCAATCACAAGAAACTGATCAGAACCTAAGTTCATAAGCTAGTTCTGGAGGCAAGGCAATAAATTGGCTTCAATCTTGAAGTAAATAAGAATATACAAGTACTAGTAATTTAGACCACAACTGATTGAATGCATATATGGCTCAGATCCAGGGATTCCCAATCATGAACAAGCTATCCATAGTAAGCAGACGAAGTACAATCAAAATTTTCATTGAATTCGAGCTGATTAAACATCATGAGGCCTTTGAATTCCAGAATTCGAAGGTTCAGTGACTTCTCTACATTGATGAGGGTGAAACTCACCGTATTCCAGGTTTATCATTCAGAAGAATTGCTTTGCAGCCATACCCACTCAGGACCAGCTAATTCACCTATGGCAGGAAATTGATCAAACAGGAAATCCTGGCTGTCATATACTTTTTTAACCTTTAGTAAATAGGCACTTTGGAAGCCTTAAAAAGAACAAGAAAATCTTATTTTTTGCAATTTCAAAAAACGCTTTTCACCCCAAGAGAAATTGCAGAAGGGGTGCTCTTGCTTAGGTTCTCCTCTATCTTCTTCGAAGGGCTACCTATGAAAACAATATTTGGATTATTGTCCAATAAATCAACAAATGAACTGTACAACTGGTGCCGAAACATGTCATCTTTGCTTTGTAAGACACCAACTCGCCCACATTGGAGGGTTGCAGCTCCTGGGACATTCAGACCAGCCCTAGTCCAACGATACAGTTTTAACAGGTAAGGCACCTTTCATCAAAGAACAGTGCACCAGTTTCCCTGTATGAAGTCCCAATTCCACTGCTCAACCGCTTATCTCTTTTGGGGAGAAAATTGAGGTATGTCCTGACCTGACCTGATTACAGTAAGAAGCAACAATAAGATTATATATACTTGGGAATGTAGCTCAGAGTTCAACTTCATGGAGCTCATCCCCCAAACTTGCACCATTCATGGACATGCGCATTTGAGAAGGATCACTAGGCATAAACATTGATGGTGGCATGCCCAATGCCTCTCCTAGAGGCTTTATTGCAGTTGTCATGGGAGGATTAAATGTATCAGAAATGCTTCCACTCCATGATGCTGTTCGCCGTGATCGGTAAGGAAGAGACCCGTCACCATTTTCTGTTGCCTCTATCCCCTTGTTTGTAGGGGTGATGTTATCCATGCTGGGGAACCGTTGCATTGACAGGGCCGGTGATGATGCTGTCGATGGGATCACTGACTCTGATGCAACAGATGTTGAAGGAATTCCATTAGTCATCGCAGTTTCATGCATGCTTTCTCCTGTTGCATTGTCTGTTCGTTCACTCGAGGCCATGGGAGTTGGAATGAAAAATTTGGCATTTGCACCAGCTCCATGTTTTGCAGCTGGAACAGAAGCTGATTGGAATGAATTTGATATGGTTCCACCACCTTTGTTGAAGGTGTCGACATACCTGTGGAAAGTCCAGTCCAGAGGGGTGCCATCAAGTTCACATCCAGAAATAAAATGAGAATATATAGAATGTTTTCTAGTAAGCAAACAGAAAAGTGTATACAAATAATGTGGCATGCGTAGGGAGGGATGAAACCAAGCATTAAATAACAAATTGAATGTTTTCAATTAAGCAAACAGCAAAATATGTCCAAACAACATGGCATGCATAATGAGGGACAGACCAAGCAATAAGTCCCACCAGGGGCATACAATGCCAAAGAAAGGATCTGATCATATGATCATGATCACACATCAGACTTTTCATTTTTTTTACTTTTCTAGATTTATCTATTAATATTCCAGGGCAAAATCAGATAAACCTGGTTATCTAGACATGCCTTGATCTTCAGAGTCGGAAAACACCCTTGTGGTAATGACCACATGGGGCAACCACACTCAGACACAAGTATGACTGATGCAGAATTTAAGCCATGCCAGCAATAGAAAGAAGAAGAAGAGCTCTTGACGCAAGCCAGGGCCTGCGGCTGCACATTCACAAGTTCTTCTGGGCCTGCAGTTCCTGATTCTTGACCACTTCAGGAATGTGATCCACTGACCCACTGTGGGTTTGTTTTAGAGTCCTATTTTCTTTATTTTGTTTAATCATGAAGGAATGACATAAATTCCAGTCATGTTTCCAGTTTTTCATCTTTATTATTTAAAGTAGTTTATGATTCTCCAAATAAAGCCTGTGATTGGGGAATTTCCTAGTTTGTTTCTTTTTTTTTTTTTCCTTTCCTATTCTGAGTCCGAAACAGCTTTACCTTATTCTATAAATAAGTGCAGAGGGCTACAGCTCTATCAACCGATTTTCAAGTTAATAGAAGTTGTTACTTTGCTGGTTCTATGACTTTCAGACCCCACTCTTGTGGAATCAGGAACATAGTTGTCAGGTGTCCTTTTTGGATCCAGGACATGGAACTAAAACTCGCGAGATCTTGGTTTTTCCCATTGTCAAGATGAGATGACATACAAAACAAAAAAGTGCAATATCTCGGGTCGACCCTGATCTCAACCCAACTCAGGTTATAAAACTTCCAGATCTCGAGATATCTCGACCTGTCTCGAGCTATCTCGACCGAGAGGCTGTTCCATAAGCTGTTGCCTCTGGGTATCACCATTTTTGAGCTGGATTTCGTCAGAGAAGCTGCTGCCGGCATCATTCAGCTACACCACAGCAAGATTGGTGCATGATTTGTGGTTCTTTACATCAATTTTGAAGAACTTTGAGTTCAACAATCAAAGCACTGGGTCAGGTTTTGGGCCCATATTCCCAGTCCCAAACCAGCCACACCCTTACATGCCTCAATATGACAGTAGTAGTGGATCTCACGCCTCATGGCAACCGCTTCTTCTATACCCTAGGATAGGGGACTTGGCATATGTTGATGACAACACTTTATATGAGTGTTGTGGCAAACTATGTGCAACACTACAGCAGCACTATGACATGGGACGACTATGTGGAACGAGTTGGGACAAAATACGTATGTGAATCACATTTTATGGGATGATAGATGTAACATTGTTAAACAGATTGATGCATTGTTCACTTTAACATTTCTAATGCTTATTTAAGTTGTTTTACATTAATTGAATATTTTGATTGCTTTCTATTACTAAATTATGTGTAGAGTAGAGTATTTTAGTACATCGTCCCCTACCAACCTAGGGTCCGAAGTGAAACTCCCATTTGGACTTTATTTTTGTAAAATCTGATAGTGTCATTGTGTTTAAATGACCTAAAATAGGTTAAATACCAAGTTTCAGACCCAAACTAGGTCTAAAACCCACCGAAACCAGCCTTCGAGGTGAAAAATATATATATATATATATACATCAACTTGATCGAGATCTCGGTTTTTTCAAATGTCGAAATCTAGTTGAGTTCCGAGTTTTAGTTCCATGATCCAAGACGATAGCATGCTTTGTTGGCACTTCACGAGTTCCTGTTGATTTATGTTTATTACTTTTTTTTTTATGAATATGATTATATTATATCCTATGCTTCATTCATTATATGCTGGTTTTCTCATATTAAGGCATTACTAAAATAATTATATCATATTGCATTAATATGGGTTCTATGTTGCATATAAGCATAATTATATAAAATTATCATTGCTATAATACATATACAAATACTGCATGCCTAGGGCACTTAGGCGATGCCTAGGGAGGGCACCTTATCGCCTAGGTGCCCCTCCAATGCCTTGGGTCGCCTAATCGTCGTGACAACTTTGTTCAGGAGTTGTGGATTCAGTAGCAACACTGATGGATTCCAAGTAAGGCTTTGGTGGATTCCAAACCTGCAAATCAGGAAGATTCCTGATCTGATCCTGCTCTCCTTTCTTTACTACTATTTGTTATCCATGTGTTGAGCACATCAGACATTGGAATTGATGTCAACACAAGTGCCAAGGTGATAATGACTTAATGATTCAATTGTGGTTCAGTCGAGGTGGTAATTCAATAATGCACCAAATCAGATTTTGGTCCAATTATTGGGTTGGTTCATTAAATGGGCCTCATGTTCGATTAATGATTAATGATTAATGATTAATGATGGATGCATGATTCATTGTATTGGTTCAACCAAAGAGTTCTATTTCAGTCCCATTTTGGTTCAAGTGGTTCAACTGTAGGTTCAACAAGGTGGACTGATGAGTTCAGCAGCTTATTAGATGAGGTCATCAAGCACTTGAGGAAAGTGAAATCAGCAAACAGTAGATGGAGTGAAATTTAACTCATATGTAGACTGAACTCCTAAAGGTGGGACCAACCCACTTTGCTCAGCTGTAATGCCAGTTTTTTTTTAATAATACGAAAAAGAGGAGTTTCAGTTAAAGAGAAAACAAATGCAGAAAAAGGGCTTTGATGTCGTGGCATAGTCTAAGAAGAATTAAGGTCATGCGGCTTCTCCTGAGTATTTCAGCAAAATAAGGATACTTGGGCAGCTATCTCAAAGCATCTAGATGAAATAAGGATTTTGTTCGTGGACAGCAGGGACTTAGCATCTCAACTGAAGTCACAAGAAGTTGAATTAAGATAGGATTCCTATCTTTATTTGGACAGCAGGTTATCCTATGTGGTAAGTTCCATACTTTAATAGAACTCCTATTGGCACCAGGTTTCTCATGCGTATTAAGGAGAGGATTGAGGATTATATACAGCTAGGAGTTTCAATAGGAGATGGAAATCTGAGTTGGCTGAGCACTCTACTACACAGTTATGTGAGATAATATATTCCAAAGAAGATTCAGCAATTGGAACTGAGGTGGACTCTTTTCTGCAATGCACAGCCCAGTTGCATCCAAGTCAACACAGCAATAAATTAAGTTCCTCTTTGAACTCTAAATCTGAGTCGGTTGTTTGCTGACACATGGAGCAAGAAAGAAGAGGAGAAAGAGTTTGAGTCCAAGGTAATTTAAGAGCTAGAGTCCGAGAGGAATATGAGACTCTCTACTGTGAGTGAACAAGTACTGCCAGACTTGAAGAAGGCAAGGTTGTTGCCAACCTGCATCTCTTGAAGTATAAAAGGCCTATCTTGGGCAGAGTCAAGTGTACTCCGGTTGCAAATCTGAGAAGCTTAGTTGAATATTATTTTGAGAAAACCGAGAGTGAAGAAGAACAAGGAATGGAATGCCTATAGAGTTGCTGTTGCTATTGTGCTTACTGCCATTACATCTTGAGACTAAACATCATATATGTTGCTGCCATGAAGGAGATTTGTTGTGCACATCAGTTGCTGCCATTGATGAGGTACTGAGATTGGAGTTTATAAAAGTGTTGCTGCTATCAAGGCTTTGAGATATTTCTGAGATTACATTAAAGGAGGTACAGTTATTCTTATCTTGAGTTTGCTTGGATAATGTTGTTGCTGCTACACGTTACCTGTTATCCATGATTGTGAATTGAGAATTATATTTGAGTGCTCGTGATTGCTACACCTTGTCTGGTAAGGTGTCTACAGTTTGAAGACAAAGAAGACAGTTGGTTCTTGGTCTTAAAGTTTAATTTTCTTTGCCAATTTTCATGTAAGTTTGCTCTGGGGGTAAAAGGGTAGACTTCATGTATTAGGTTTTCATTGTAAACCTACTTTTCATTGTAAGCGCTGTTGCGTGGGTGCTGTGTTGAATCTTGTAAGGGGGTCGGTGCTCCCGTGTAATGGGTGCCACACAAATCTATGGGTGGGTACTCCTTTGTCGTGGGTGCGATACGAATTGGGGGTTGGTGCTCCTAGCCATGGGTGCGGTTGAATAACTGTATTGTGCATTATACTGAGGCCTGTCTTGGGTTGTAGCTCAGAAGGTCATTTGCACCGTGGATGTAGGCACACTACCGAACCATGTATTGCCTTGTGTTATGGTTAGTGATTTGCTTTCAGGTTTTGACTGACGAGTGTGCACGTGAGGCAACTTGTGAGGATCGTTTTTAGATATCACTGATTCACCCCCTCCTTTTCAGTAATCCATTGGGTATAACACTATTCTCCATCGAAATCAGGTGCTGCAGTACAGCAATAGCATGTAATTGGTTGGACCGGCATGACTCAATCTGGAAACCATGGTACAAAATTTCGTGATATATCGCCGATACATCGCGAAATTTTGGTAATTTCGGTAGGGCCGAGACGAGATGGGCTTCCGAAATGAAAAAAGTTCAAATTTCAGAGAAATTTCAGTATATTTCGGTACATTTTGGTATATTTCGGTAAATTTCGTAGAAATACTTTGTGTATTGAGTATTGAACTATTGACTATTATGAAGTTTATGAGTTATGACTTATGCGCTTATGAGTTATGACTTTAAGAGTTTAAACTTTAAACTAAAGGCTACATTTGACTTTATTTTTGTTTCATTACTTTGTTAAAATTTCTTATTATGTCTTTTAGTACTTAAACAATATGTATTTAACTATTTTATACAATAGGGTCTGACCGTATACAGTCAATCAAGGGTGCAAACCCAAAACACCACTTTGAGTTCATTTTTTTTTTGCAATATGAAGGTTTAAATGTGTTTATTTAGCTTAAATAAGGGTGTCCATGAAGTATCAGGCCTAGATATGACCAAATACTCACCGAGATGGACTCCCGAAATATTGCAGAAAAAATGCAATATTTCGGCGAAATTTCGCCAAATTTCGGATATCTTGGTAGGCCTGAGATACCGATATATCGCAAGATATAGTACTATGCTGGAAACCTAGACCAAGGAAAACCAAGTTCAAATCTGAATTTAGATCTAGTAAGGGTATTTAGGGATTTATCTTTTTATTCGGGATAATTCTTGTAATCTGAATTTTATTTTATTTTTGGGAGTTGGATAACATTAGGAGAGTTTGTTTCAATCATGGAGTCTTGATGGTAGACTTCAAGTACTTTCAATTTCTGTTTCAGGATACGATTAGGAATCTTATATATTTCTTTCATAGCTACCTCGGCGAGATCTTGAAAAATTCAAGAAACTCGAGCTCCTCGAGACGAGTTTATAACCAAGACATAAAAACTGCAATAACTCGAATATCTCGACCGAAACTTCGGTGAGATTTTGATACTTCTGTACCGTCTTGCCGAAATTTCGGAAAAATGTTACATTGACAGACTTCGAAATTTCGAAGTAACTCAGCAGAGAACGGGAAAAACCTTGGTTCTTGACTTTTTGGCCACTCATCACAATATTGTATTGTTGGGAGTTGGGACATGGAAGCCTAGGGTAGTAGGGTGTCTATGACTTATGTATTGTTCACTGTACTTGGGTTGGGTGTCTATGTAATATGCATTGTTCACACTCCACTGTACTTCATAGTTTGTAGTAGAAACTTTAAGTTTTTTAACTATTTCTTAAATAATTATTCAATATTGTGTGTCTTTACCCATTATTGCATAATTTACTTGTTTACTTTCCAATTATGTCTCATAGCACTCAAACAATGTGTAGAATAGGCAATTTTACATTAAGGGTTCGACGTTTACTGCCAACCAAGGATGCAAATAAAAAACACCAAATTGGATGCTTTTTTTTTACAAGTTGAAGATTTAAATATGTTTATTAACCCTAAAACAGGCTTCCCTTAAAGTTTCGGAGCCAACTGTGGCCATTTGCCCACCGAGACATCATACCAAAAAAAAAAAGCACAAACTTGTCGAGATCTTAGTGGTCTCGACCAGGTCGAGACACTGAGTTGAGATGAGTTTTCGAACCTTGTTTTCTTTATGTATGATTGTAATTCATCGATTAGGTTAAAGTTCAATGTAATTTTATTTGAGTTTTAATCTTCTGGCTGGGTGCTGTGCGAGTCAAAGTCTGGTTTGACTGCTGAGTTCTTCCCTGATCTGAATCTTTTCTTCAGATCATTATTTTTCCTCCCAGGTCTGTCTATCACATGGACTAACCCATGTACTGATGTACTGCCAAATGGAAAATAGTGAAGCATTATACTTCACTAGGCATAGTGACGCCTAGAAGGATCCTTTCTCTTTTCCTATTTGAGTTTCTTACACTCTCTTCACCATACCCTGTTCTGGGCGGTACTTGCAGCCCACATAGGTTGGACCAATTTCCATCGATTCAACTCCTTTCACCCTAAGATTTTGGGTGTAGGTTACCCTCCCATAGGCGACCCAAACCCTAGGTCTTCAACTCCTAAGTCCCCCCCTTCTGCTAAGAGATAAAGACTTGCAACCAAGGCTGATTTTCCCTTTATAGCCAGATCTTGTTTAAGGAAAATTTTATTAATTTTCAAACTGAATATTTGGGTGTTTGTTGAGTCTAGTCAAGAGTCTTAGGGGTAAGCAAACTAATCCTAAACTTTCATCTTGATTGAATTTGAAATGGATGAGATTTCTCACCTGAAACCAAAACTGGTCTATTTCAGCTTTTTACAAATAACAAACTAATCAAAGATACCAAGAAAAAAATATATTGATAAGAATGATTTTGCTGGATCCATTGGACCATTGCAAGATATGAAAATATGATTGAAGGTGGTAGTGAAAATTACTATGATTTGCTTGTTCCTGAAAATATTTTATCGCCTAGACGTCGTAGATATGTTTGTCTACAACTGTGAAATCAACATTAATACTGATGATGATGAGTTCTCCATTTATTCTTATTCTAATAAGGCACAATGTTGCATGTTTCCTTCTTCTAAACATGCCATTGTGGTGGGTCAATCATGGATTGAAGCTCAACAAGGTGTTCTTGATCCTGAAACAAATTTATGTACCTTAAATCCCTTTTCAGCTACAATAAACTATGTCATGAAAGAATTGCAACATGATAGCTCTATAAAGCCCAATTGAATCAACATAAACAGTGCAACCACAAAAGGAGTTGAAAGAGGCCGAATAAGATGAAGAACTTGCTGTTTCTATTGAGCCTACCGAGGACGTTCAGCCCTTTAGAGCAGATAACAAACTTGCTAAAGATCCTATTGCAACCAAAGTTGTTTCATATCATGAGTTCGTTCATAGTTGCCTAGGCATCCAGGTGCCTTGGTTGACTTGGGGCCTTGGTCACCTAGGCGGGCGCCTTGGACGCCTACTTGGTGTCGCCTTGATTTTTTACCCTCCACCGCCTTTGGTCACCTAACTGCTGTGACAACTATTCCTCACATTTCAAGACAAAGACAAGCGGTCATAGCTTTCATATTCTGAACTTTGTTCAAGTTAAAGACAAGGAGCTGCAAGCGCGCCCTCAAAGTATTGTTATTTCTACCGTTCTCGAGGACGAGTTTTTCTCAACATCAGGGGAGCTGATGCAGTAGCATGTACTTGGTTGGACCGGAATGACCCAGTCTAGAAGTCCAGACCAAGGAAAATCGGGTTCCAACCTATATTTAGCGATTTATCTTTTTATTTGGGGTTATTCTTGTAATCTAAGTTTTTATTTTATTTTTTATTTATTTATGGGAGTTAGATAATTCTAGGAGAGTTTGTTTCAGTCATGGAGTATGGATAGGAGTAGAGTTCAAGTAGTTTCAATTTCTGTTTCAAGATAGGATTAGGACTCTTTATTTTCTTTATATATGATTGTAACTCATTGTTTAAATTTAAAACAACAACATCATCCAAGCCTTATCCCAACTTAATGAAGTCGGCTACATGGATCCAATAAGATGACTTCATTAAGTTGGGATAAGGAAGTAAAAGGGGTGGGGACAACATGGACACAACTAAAAGGGCGTCGATAGAATAACATTAAAGAAGGGGGAAGGGGGGGGGGGAGGATCGTACAAACAACATCGACATAAACTCTAGGGCATTGACCCTTCTAGCTACTTACTGCTTCTTTATTGCCCAACATATTTGATCCAAGTCTCGAAGAAGTGTGAATACAAAAAACAGCATCACAACAACAAAGACCAACTGAATGGGGTCGACCGCATGGATCTTTGATCTCCAATCAGCTCTATTTGAGGTCATACTAGGGGTAAGGCCTAAGCTAAGCATGTCTTTCTTCACCACTTCTCCTAATGTTATCTTAGACCTGCCCCTGGTTCTTTTGGATCCTTCAATCGTGATCACGTTGCTCCCCGGGACTGGGGCCCTTGAAGGCCTTCATATGGCCAAACCACCTCAAACAACTCCCTCTAAGTTTATCATGAATCGGAGCTCCTCCCAACCCAACTCTAATATGATCATTCCTTACTTTATCCTTTCTTATATTCCCACTCATCCATCTCAACATCCTCATCCCTGCAACACCAAGTTTATTCATATGGCACTTCTTCACAGCCCAACATTCCGCTCCGACCTGTATATCATAGCTAATCCAATGACAGTTCTATAAATTTTTTCTTTAAGCTTTAAAGGGATACGCCGATCACACAGTATCCGGTCGCTCCTCTCCACTTCATCCAACCCTATTTTAATCCTTTGGGCAACATCATCATCTATGTCGCCTTTCATGTTTCAATTGATCCTAGATATCTAAAGTTGTCACTTTGCAGGATCTCCTTCTCAATATTCACCACTTCATTATCCAACTCAGCATAGTTATCAAGGCGGCGCCATGGCGTCCAGGCGGTTATATAAAGGCTAGGCGATTGGACGCTTTATTGTACAACACAAAGGTGAGTGCCTTAGAGACCAAGGCGTCGCCTTAAGCGCCTTAGGACGCCATTTCTTCTGGGCGGTCGCCTTAGGCCCTTTTTTCTGTTTACTTTTGTTTTTGAACTTTTTTTTATGTATTTTTAAGTTATTCTAGTTGAAAATATTTCATTGGTTGTACATTTTTAGTTCCATGCTCTGAGAAGCATGGAATCATAAGTTAAACTTAAAATAAAAAAACAAAACCTAAATACCAAATTACCAATTACCAAATCGAATTAATCGATTCACCTTCGCGACATACCAAAATCAAAAAGAAAGAAAAACAAATGAGAAAAGAAGCAGCGGCGACTTGCAGCGACTCCGTCAGAGACTCAAAGCTCAGACAGTCACTCAATCAGACCTTAGTCCTTCGCTCCTTCGACTCCTTCTCAAGTTCTCAGTCCTCCCTCCTCCCTCGCAGTCCCCATCCTCCACCGGCGTCCGGCGAGGCTAACTGTAGTCTGTAAGTATCGTGTTTTTTTTTCTTTCCCTTTTCCTTCTAAAATCTAAACCCCTTTCCCTTTTCTAACCTCTCCCCTCCACCGACACCCCCATCTCCAGCATCCACCCCCACTGGCGAGAGAAGCAACCTCCGGTCCTCCACCTGCGTCCAACGACATCTCCAGCCTTGACAGTAACTTAGTAAGTAATAGTATAGTGCTTTTTAATCCTTCTAAACAAGTTTTAATTTTCTAAACCCCTTTCTAACGGTCTTATCTCTCCAGTCTCACTCTCCACTCTCCACCGACATCTCAATCTCCAGAGTCCAGCCTCCACCCCCACCGGTTTCCAGCGACATCTCCTGCCTCCACCGGTAAGTATTGTACTGTTGTGCACTTATGCATTCTTTATTTTTTCTTCTTCTAGTATCCAAAATCCAAACCCTTTTCTTCTAACCACATCTTTCTGTTTCTTCCTTTTGTAGCGGAAACCGGCTGTCTTCCTTTACTCCGGCGACATATTCCGGCCAGCAGTAAGTGTTTTGATTTTTTTTTGGTTTCAGTTCTTCTCGTACTCCCTTTCTTCCAGTTATCTCTGTGTTTTCTTCTTTTTCTTTTGCAAGTTCAACAGTCTTGCCTTTCTTTGGGAATGCAGTGAAACCTTTCTTCAATTCATAGTCCCTTTATTCCTGTTTTAGTCCTTTAGAGTACTGTTGTTTATGATTGTATTGTTCATATATCTGCTGCAATGGGGTTGGAAGTTGGAACATAGTTGTTTATGATTGTATTGTTCATAAAAAATCTATTTTTTTTCTTTTGATTTTTGGATAGAATTTCCAGTCCCTGTCTATGCTTTAAAATGATCTGAAACACTCTACTTTTTATTCTTCCACTGTACCTATATTATCCTTTTCGTTAAATTTTTTTAATTATTCATTATCTTCACCCCTCCCCCTCTGCCTCTCACTTGTTTATTTAAATGCAGATTCTTCCTGATTTTGATTTCCCCATTTTTACGTTATACCCTTTTGGGTTTTGGTTTTTGGACCATAGTGGCTTCATGATTGCACATATTTAGACACATTGGCACTGTATTGCAACTTGAAGCAGTACCAGCACTTCTCCAACCATGCTCTAGGATGTCATATTTCTTAATTAAACCTTTTGCATAAAAAATGTGCATATTGTTTGTGGTGTTGTAGTATTTCTAGTCTTCTATTAATTCTACATTTTTTATTTTTTTTCTATTTTCTGTCATTGTAGACAACTAGACATCAGACAAAGAGAGTACAATGGCCAATGTTGGTGGTAGTAGTGGGGCTGAAAATATAAGTACAGCGGGGTCAGAGATTGATCCAAGCAAGGATCCGAAAAGAAAGGCTAAGTCTAATGATCCTGGGTGGAAGTATGGATACTGGCCTAATTTAGAAGACAAGAATTGTGTTATATGTATCCTTTGTGAGGTGGATACCAAGGGAGGAATAAAAAGATTGAAAAAACACTTGATTGGTGGCTATGGAGATGTAGCCAAGTGCACAAAAACAACTACAACAATTGCTAAAGAGATGAAAGAAGCAATCATGAAAAACAAGAAGAGGATGGAAAATTTGGATGATTTGGGTGTTGATGGTGAAGATTTACCTGTGGAAGGGGCCGAAGAAGGGCATGTAGAGTCAGATTTTGGGAGGGGGGGCTCAAGCCTTATCCCAAGCTCTGGAACAACTTAAAAAAAAAAGAAAGTTGTCATTCAAACCATAGTCAAACAACAAGTAAGGGGTCCCATGGATGCTCATGTCAAGAGGCGGACTCCTGAAGAAGTTGTTGCAGAAAGGCACGGTAAAGGTCCCCAACAGACTACAATGGAGAACCGTATGAGATCAGAGGAGGAAAGAGACAAACTTCGTTCTTACTTTGCAAGGTGGGCTTATGAAAGCGGTGTTCCATTCAATGCATTGAAGCTAAGGAGCTTTGAGGATTTGGTTGAGGCAATTGGACAGTATGGGCCAGGTTTCAAGCCCCCTGCATTTCATGATTATAGGATTCCTCTATTGAAGTCTGAGAAAGAGAAAATTGATGAAATAAAAAAGAAACACAAAATCTCTTGGAAGAAAAGGTGTACTCTCATGTCTGATGGGTGGACAGACAAGAAAGGAAGGCACTTAATTAATTTTCTTGTCAACAGTACAGAGGAGACATTTTTTTTGGGGTCTGTGGATGCATAAAGTCAAATACAAGATGCGAAAATGTTATTTGAGCTCCTTAATAGTAAGATTGAGGAGATTAGAGAGGAGAATGTGGTTCAAGTGGTCACTGATAATGCTTCCAATTATGTTGCTACTAGAATGTTATTAATGGAGAAAAGAAAGAAGTTGTATTGGACTCCATGTGCAGCTCATTGCCTAGACCTTATGATGGAGGAGATAGGCAATATAAAAACATACAGGTCTATGATATTGAAGGGGAGAAAACTTACTAGCTTCATCTATAGGCATTCTCGCCTTCTTGAAGCTATGAGGGCATATACAAGAGGAGCAGACTTAGTGAGGGCTGGAGCAACCAGATTTGCATCTTCATTTTTAACACTTCAAAGTTTATTGAAGCAGAAGGATAATTTGAGGAAATTATTTCTTTCTCATCACTGGGAGAGTTCTAAGTTGTCACATACAGAAGCAGGGAAGCAAATTGTTGAAATAGTTATTTCCACACCTTTCTGGAATGGTGTGCAAGATTGCTTGAGAGCATCATTGCCTCTTCTTCAAGTATTGAGGATAGTAGATGGAGATGAAAGGCCTGCATTGCCTGAAGTATATATTGCAATGGAAGAGGCAAAGAAGAACATAAAATCAAATTTTAAGGACATAGAAAGAAAATGGAAGAAGATTATAAAAATTATTGATAGGCGTTGGACAAGTCAGATGGAGTGACCAATATATTTGGCTGCATTTCTCCTCAATCCAAGCAAGTACTTTAATGCAATTGAGAATGAATCAGATGAATCTTTAGCCAACTCCTTGATGCATAAAGCAAATGATGCCTTTAATGATATTCTTGCAAGGATGGTGTCTGATACAACCTTGCAAGACAAGATCAGTGGACAATTTGCTGTTTATACTGGAAGTAATGGAAGTTTTGCAAAGGACATGACGATTAGACAAAAGGACAAGTTGAATCCTAGTAAGTAATTTTCTTTTTAATTTATATTGTTTAGTTGTTTCACTTGTTTGTCCTTTGTATTTTGTATGTTGATTTTAATTTAATCTATATTTTTTCTTATATATATATTTATAGTCGTTTGGTGGGAAAAATATGGAAGCTCTACACCTGAACTTACAAAGCTTGCAAGGCGCTTACTTGGCCTTTATTGCTCATCTTCTAGTTGTGAGCGCAATTGGAGCATATTTGAGTTTGTGAGTAACTGAGTACTTTAGTACTAAGCTAATTTTAATTTTAATTTTTTGTTTTTGTGTAGTTTTATGAAAGAATGATTTAAGGAATAAAAGTGATATTTGTCTATTGTTAATTGTTCTTCAGATTCACATCAAGAAGAGGAATAGGTTAGAGCATCAACGTTTAAATGATCTTGTCTACATCCAGTATATCGCCGTCTTCAAGTAAGGTTCCAAGAAAAAAAGGAACAATGCAGAAATTCTAATCCACTGGTGCTTGATGATCTAGATTGGAGTAGTGAGTGGATGATTGGCGTATCAGATGATGAATTAGTTCATCCTGGGGATGATCTCACTTGGAGAATTGTATCAACAATTTCTGGAGCATCTTCATCATTTCATGGCACCAATAGAGCAAGGAGGTCTGGACCATCAACCAGAGGAGCGGTTCCAGCATTTGCCTCTTATTCACGGCGCAGTAGGGGGAGGGGTGAGGAGTCTTCAAATGACGAACTAGAGTTCAGGTTGGAGTTGGAGGAAGTGGATGTGCGTGATGATGAAAATGTTGAGGATAATTTTGGTATACAAAGTAATGTTGTGGGCAATCAACAGGAGGAAGAAGATGATTTAAATATACTTAATTGGGATTGAAATTTGAAGTAGTGAAGTACTTATTGAACAATTTGTATTGGAATTTGAATGGTTTTTTTTAGACTTTTCTTCACTTTAAGTATTTGAATGCTTAGGCTTTAATGATTACTTAATTTTGGCATTTTACTATTTTAGGTTCTTTTATGTTTTCTTTTATTGAGTATTGATTGACAGGGTCACATGAGTAGAAATTTAGTGGATGACCTTAGGGCCTACTGCCTAAGCACTCATTTTGGCATCAGAGAGGTAAGTATAATAATTTACCAACCTTTATGCTTTATATTTAATAATTTATAATGTTGTTTCATACTTTCATATTTATATGCTATATTGCTATGATAATATGATGAACTTAGTTTGTTAATTTGTTTTTTTGGATGAATATCTTGCATTGGTTTGACTCTTTAATATTTATTTGGCAAAGAAGTAGAATTATATAATTTTTAATATGGAATTTGTGCCAAATAAAATGGTTATATAAAAAAATAGAACACTAGAACGCCTTGCGGCCGCCCTATCGCCAAGGCGCTTAGGAAGGCCCTCAAACGCCGTGGTCGCCTTGCCGCCTTGATAACTATGCAACTCAGAGCTACTAAAGTTACACATCATGTATTCGGTCTTAGTTCTACTTATTTTCAGACCTTTTGATTCCAAGGTTGATCTCCATAGTTCCACTTTGGCGTTAATCCCTGCTTTGGTCTCATCTACCAAAACGATAACATCGGCAAAAATCATACACCATGGGACCTCCCCTTGTATGCTTCTGGTTAAGTCATCCATGATAAATACAAACAAATTAAGGGCTTAAGGCTGATCCTTGGTGTAGCCCAATTGAGATTGGGAATTCACTACCTTGGCCCTCCGCTGTTCTTACGCTAGTCACCACCTCAGCATACATTTCTTTACTTAAGTCAACGTATTTACATGACACCCTTCGCTTCTTCTAAAATATTCCAGATTAGCTCTCCAGGAACTCTGTTCTTCGCTTCTCTAAACTTTTATTTGAGTTTTAACTTGCTGGACGAGTTCCGTGAGAGATGAAAGTCTGGTTTGACTGCTGAGTTCTTCCCTGCTCTGAATCTTTTCTTTCGACCATTCTTCTTCCTCCCAAGTCTGTCTTCTTCCTCTAGTCTCTTTCTTCTTTCTACTTTCTATTTTCCTACTGAGTTTCTTAAACTCACTTCACCATTCCCTGCTCTGGGCGGTACTTAAATCAGAGAAGGGAATAAAATGTAAACAAATTAAGGAGTTGGGCTTTTGTGCAAATAGTAAGTATTCCATCCTTATATAAATAACATGAATTTACCTTTAACCACACGATTGTAGGCAGGAAAAAGCAGAATCAGGTTGCTTTCAGGTGAGGAATCTCACTCGAAACCCTTTCAACCTCAAATTTTAGGACAAGGTTGCTAATCCATTGATCTTTGAAAACCAACCAATAATCACACGATTCAGCACTCTGAAGTTTAATAATAAATTCCTGAAAATCAACCTAACAGTGGAAGGGTACCTGATTCTGGTTGCAGCGTAATAACTCACAGCAAGAAAGGATTCTGGGGGCAATACCCTAAGGTTTAGGTCGCCCAAGGAAAAGAATCCTTCGCAAGATCTTCACAACCCAAAGGTACCAAAAATAGAAGGAAAGGAAACAATAACCAAAGTAAAGAACAACACTAGGAATGGATGAAGAGAACAAAGGAAAAAGAGTATAAACGAACTTATGAGAAGGAAAAGATCACACCTGAGGGAAGGATTCAGAACTGAATCAAACAAGGGAAAGGCGAAGATAGCACCAGTCGAACCAAACGTGCACTCTCACAGCAGCATGACTCAAATAAATTCCATTCAACCCAATTTCTGATTGATCATTGATTACTTGTGTATTTAAAGAGTCAAAACTAAAAGAATCACTCATACATGTATTCTGAGACAGGAATTTGAGATTGATTCAACTTCCTACTCACACTCAACAACTTTATTTTCTACTGCTAAACAGAAAATAATAAAAAATAATAATAAGCTATTAATGGACAAAAATAACCCAACAAATAAACAAAACCCCCTATGTACCCCTAATCCCTTATGTAACCAAGTGCGTATAACTGACTAACTGCATCACTGGTTCTCCCTCTTTGCCAGATCTTGTTTCAGGAAAATTTTATTAATTTGCAGGCTGCAGGTTCGGTTGTTTGTTGACTCAATTCAGGAGTCTTAGGGGTTATCAAACTAATCCTAAAATCACTCATACCCTTTGAATCAGTTATTTTTACAAATAAGGCCACATTCTTCCTGTACTTACCAAATAGCTCTCACTTTCTAAACTTATTTCTGTTCATCCCCATTCTTGTTTTAACTTTCAAAAATATCCTTTTCCTTCCAATGTAATTACTGATTAGTCCCAAACACTTTTTTCTTACCCAAAGAGGTCAGGAGTTTCAATATATTTACAGAATTGCCAATGTCCTTTAGATTTGTCACTTGTGGGCCCGTAGCAACCAAAATTAGGATTTTGAGAACCATATGTTGCATTATCCAGTTAGTTCTTTTAATTTATAAACACTGCGATTTCTGTTTCCGCTAGAAAAATTCAGATTCAAGATACTTCTTAATTCTAGTTCAAGTTATCAAATTATTTGGTTAAGCCTTGCTGATTCATGCCATCAACTTCCTAACTATTTACTAGGATCTGTTCTATTTTAACATTCAGTTTCTAACCGATTTTCAAAATCTTAGTTCAACTCAACTTTCCAAATTCTTGGGCCCCGGCCCCCTCCCCCCCCCCCCCCCCCTCACAGACCTTTGGAGCTCCCTTCCCTCCATCCCTCCTGGGCATCGCGGAAGAGGTGACACAATTTTGTGGCTCCCCTCCCACTCGGGCAGATTCAGCTCTCACTCCGCTTGGGATTTGGTTAGACATCTCACCACTTGGCACGCTCTGGCAAGCTGCCTTCCTACCCAGGCCTTCCTTATTTATCGGCATATTCAGGTCCCTTCCAGTTGCTGTCTCTGTTGGAATGGGGCTGAAGATGTCGATCACCTTTTCTTCACTTGCCCCTTTGCCTCGTCCATCTGGAGCCGTGTTCTTCGCCATTGCTGGCCCGGTAGGCGCACTCCTCTCCCTCTTAGCAGGGAATGGATTTGGATCGACATGACATTCGGAGGGAAGTCGATTTGAGACTCGGTTGGCAAGATTGCCTTTTGTGCCACTATCTCCCACATTTGGATGGAATGCAACCTCAAAAGATGGACATCCAACTCCCGCTCTTTCGACATGATTTGGAAGGCCATCTTTTTTTAATGTTTCATCTAAAGCTAGATCCCTCCCCCTCCTGGATGTGAAGGATTCCCAAGGAACAGGCTCATTGTTGTCTCCTGGGGCCTCCCTACTTCCATCTTGCGCCCTAACTAGTCTCTAGTTTCGGCTTGTCTACCCTTGGGCTTGTATATTCTCTCTTTTCCTTGCATTAATATTATTATTCATCCAAAAACAAAAAACACTTTCCAAATTCTGAATTTTCTGAATATTGGATCTAATTATTCTATTTCTGGTTGCCGAATATTCATTTTCCTCAAGTTTATTGATTAATGTATTCTTTTTTGAACCCTTAAAGACCTTGCATCGATTCTGATACTTTATCTGGTTGTTCAGTTTCTTAGTTGAAGTAGGACAACACCGTATCTTGTAATCTGACCATCAGATTTGCATCATATTTTACAATCTTGTTTTACCTATCAATTTGAGCAATCAACCAGAGCTTTGGCCAAATCAGATGTCTATATTGAGTTATTGAATTTTCTCCTAATCTGATTCTGGTTTGTATCCTGCAATTCTGGATTTCTGAGGTTCTCCAAACCTTCATTCCTTAGGTGACTAGAAACCCATTAATGGCTCTCAGGAGAACCTCAGGATTCCTCAAAGCTACGACACTTGGACAGTGGACACTATAGGAGCAGCACCTGTCTGACACCTTGGATTGCATCTCTGCAGTACTCAGGTGACACCTTGAAGATAAATTGATCAATGCAAACATCCAAAGCATGAAGAAAAAAGTTTGTAGCCTATCTACCTTGATCGAACTCCCATCCGTCCACGAGCTGAGAATTGATTGGAGCTGGGTGGGATGGGTGGGATCCCAGGACTACGTTCTTGAGCTGAGCTTTTGATTTCAGGCCCTCCATTAGCGGGCATACTTTCACTGTTTAAAGCATTTTGTATGTTGTAATCTGACATTCCATTCAGGATACTGGCAGTTGTTGGTGGGGGTGGCAGGGCTGCTTCTTCAGCTGGAGGTCCGGAGCCTTCCTCCACCCATCGCTTAAGTTTTTCATCATAATAGAATTTATTCTGTTCTCCCAGTTTAGCCTGTGGTAGTGCATCAGAAATGTTAAAAGTTTGGGTAAAACATGGCAATAAAATTAGAGAAAAAACAGCCCCATATAAAAGATTAAAAAAAAGAAAAAAAAAAGAATACCTGCCGATCTGAGCGAGATCTTGAGACCCACCCCATGGTCTTCTGGAGGAGCTGTGAGCCAAAACGGCCAAAGCGAGATGGTCCACCAGAGACTGATGCCCTGCCTTGTGCATCAGGAGAGGCTGCTTCCTTTGATGGATCAACCTGGCCCCATATACAGTCAGCATATCAGCCCCTCGAGAATTTGAAGCCCTAAAGTTCTCTCTCTTGGAGGTTTTTAGACAGAACTTGCAATCAGGGCCTTACAGAATCATGTAGTACATTGTCTTGGGCCTGATTTCCAGGTGGTGGTGGTGGTGTACATTATATTTGTGTAACCTTTCTTCATTATAATGAAATTGATCCTAATTATAAGGGGGGAGGAAAGAAAAGAAAAAAGAAGCTCCCCCATGACCTGGAGACTAATTTTAAGAGCTTTTGGAGTGGTTAAATGTTCAGTTTCAACATTAACTAGAAAGCCCATCATGTACTGGGAAAACTTCAGCCATTTAACTTCTAAAAACTCCCAAAAGGGCAGGCTCCATTTGCCCTGAGGCCAAGGAATCAGTTGGAACTGCCCTTGTTTTTTTAATCTTTGGGAAAGCTCTTTTTCTAGCTAAAAACCATGTAAAAAGGAAAATTTTCAGGTAACACCTTTTTCTTCCACGGATTTTATCTGAAAATTTTCCTTTTACATGACATTATTTGATAACAAAGCCTTTAAGAAAATGCCATGTGGAAGGTTCCAGGGTCACCTAGATATGTTTGCTATGTAGCGATACCACCTTGTAAATGTTCCCTCGGAGCATACAATTATGTTCAGAAAATAGGATTCACTTCACTTTAAAGGATATACCAACCTGTCTCGGAGTCCTGCCAAAGTCTGGCTCAGAAATGCTTCTATTGGGCATCATCATTCTAGTGTCACCATTCCATTCACTTATGGGCTCCATTGATGCTGAGGGCATCAATGATGACATAGCCATTGTTGATTGACTATTTGCTACTCTTGGGCCAGCTGGAGTGTGATCATGCTCATTGTTCTGAACAAAATTCTGTGATGCTGATGGCACAGGTGGTGGTGGGGCCCCAATCATCCGATTAATGGTACTGTTGACCAATGGGAGCAATTTACCCACCAGGTTTGCTGGAGCCAAGTTAGTGTTATTTCCACCCTACATATAGAACATTGACAAGGAATCAATACAAACAGCTTGATTGATAAAGGCATTAATAGTTTTGAAGTAGATTGGTAGATGGATACCTGCTGGTGGGTTCTTATACGCTCCTCAAGAGAAGCTACTAACTGTTTCCATGTCTCCACTTCAGGAGCTCGACCGGTTTTCAGAGACTTCAGTATTGCTTGACAGTACCTGAGATAACACAACATGATAAGAAACAGGAAGGCAAAGTGCAAAGAGCAACAGAAGAGGAATATAGACTCACTTCAATGAATCTGAAACCTTCCCCACTTCAGCTAGCATGTGGGCATAGATAAGCTTATAAGGCTGAAATGGTAGCAGGATAGACTGCGAATTCCCAAGCACTTTTGCGTATTCGTATAATTCTGTCCTCTGCCCAGATGTTCAGAAATCTAAGTTCAGCAAATATTCTCCAAAAAAGTACCCAATGAAATTCACTCCGGAAATACAAAGAAATGGATCAAGAATTCTCCTGCCTAGTATCTTAAGATTGAAGACTGCAAAAGCTTGGAAGAAATGCAGAACTGAATAGTTATAACGCAAAATGAAGCAAAGAAACAAGCAGCAGGGGAAACAAAAAGGCAAATGTTAGAGTAGACACAAGATCAATATGCACATCCATTCGATACAGAGTCCGATATACTATGCACATCCATTTGATACAGAGAATCTGATACTTGGTCAGTGTTTGGGATCATAGTTGTCAAGACGTCGCCTAGGCGTCGGGGCGGACTTGTAAGGGCTGGGAGGTCAACCGTCTTTCACTAACTCACCAAGGCGGGTGCCTTGTGATGCCTAAACGCCTTGTGTGGAATATTTTAAAAAACTTATATAAATTTGATGCTTCTTTAAACATTTTTATTGGACATTGTATATAATTTCAATAGTCATGTATACAAACGTTAATATGTATTAATAAAAATCAAATTGATACCCATTTTAGTATTTTTAAATTGGTTGTATACACTATTAAGTTACACAGCATATCATTCTATCATACATGTTTATTAACACACCAAGGGCATCGAAGCCGAAGTCGAAGAGAAAGAAGAACTTGAAGAGGAACTAGAAGAAGCTCGACGCTTCTACAACCGACGAAGATGCTACTGCTACCGATGCAGATGCTGCTGCCAGGTAGGTTCTTTCAGGTATGTTTCTTCTTCTTCTCCTGTTTCTGGGTTTTTTTTTCCGGCCTCCTCCTCTTCTTCTGTTTCTGGCTTCTATTTTTCGTTTCTTTTTTCCTTCTTCTTCCAACCTCTTCTCTAGTTTTCCCTTTTTTTTCTTCTTCCGGCGTCCTCCTCTTCTTCTCCTTCTGGTTTCTGGTTTCTTTTGTTTTCTTTCTTTGTTTCTTCTAATGCTTCTTCGGATGCTTGAGTGGCTCCATCTGATGACATCCCAGCACTCCTCCTTGAAACCCTCTCTACCCCATCTCCTCCTTAAAACCCTCTCTTTCCCCGATTTTTTTTTCCTTTTTACTCTTCTCATTCTTCTTCACTTCTCTGTTTCGTGTTGTCTTTTTTTTTTTTTTTCCTTTTTCTCCTCCTACTTGTTATTTCAATAAACAGAATATAAAAGTCAAGAGAAGGTGAAGTGAAACCGTGATTCATCCAAAACTAGTCCCTAGTTTCGGCTTTTTTTCCCTTGGGCTTGTTTATTCCTTCTTATTTCTTCGTAATATATTTTTATTCATCCAAAAAAAAAAACAGTGATTCTGCTTCTGATTCTGGTCATTCTGCTGCCCTGCTTCAAGGTGAAACCGTGATTCTGCAGTGCTGCCTTAAGTTTTTTTTTTTTTTTCTGATTCATAAATCATTGTAGAGCTGTTTTTGTTAATCTGTTATTGCTCATCACTTCATCTTGTCTCTTTTGATACTCTGTTAGAGTGTTAGTACTTAGTATGTGTCAGAACACCAGAATCCTATAACCAGACCAGAGTAAGAAAAGGAGAAAGAAGAGATGAAGAGAGGAGAAGCACACAAGTCCCAAGAATGGGAGACAACCTGCGGCTAGAACAGAATGTTCTACCGCAGGTCTGTCCCTCTTATATTTATAATAAAAGCATAATGAAAAGGAGGACAATAATGCCCCTACAACTAACCGACAGTAAAAAAGACTTAAGAACCGACAGAAAATAAGAAGACTAAACTGCTCCTAACACCAATACTTCAACACTCCCCCTCAAGCTGGAGCATATCCATCACCCATGCTCAGCTTGTTACAACAAGAACGAAAACTAGGAGCAAACAATGATTTGGTAAATACATCAGCTAGCTGATCGGATGAAGAAACAAACGGTGTCTCGATCAACTTCTTCAAAACAGCACTGCGAACGAAGTGACAATCCACTTCAATATGTTTGGTCCTCTCATGGAAGACCGGATTACTAGCACTGCCTGGTTGTCACAATACATCTTCATAGGAGTCGGGACCGGAAAACCCATCTGAAGAAGTAATGACTGAATCCACATCAACTCAACAGTAGTATGTGTCATAGCTCTATACTCTACTTCAGTGCTAGACCTGGCAACCATGGTTTGTTTCTTGCTTCGCCACGTAACCAAGTTCCCGCCAACAAAAGTACAATACCCTGTGGTAGACCGACAATCACTAGCTAAACCTGCCCAATCTGCATTAGAGTATGCAACTGACTCCATATGTCCATTGGGACGATAAATAAGCCCCTTCCCAGGAGCACCCTTCAAATATCGAAGAACCCGAGTAGCTGCATCCCAATGAGACTTAAAAAGGAGATTGCATGAACTGACTAAGAACCCCAATAGCAAATGATATGTCTGGCCTAGTGATAGTCAAGTATATTAACTTCCCAATCAAGCCTCTATAGGAGTTGTTATAGTTTGGCTTATTTTGACCTGAACCCTAACCCGAATCCAAATGTAGGTTCAGAACCCGATGTTGTAACCTCTAGTACATTGTGGAATGCCGGTTGGGTGTTCATCGGGAAGTAGAGGAAGATGGAATCGTCGTGATAACACGTCACTTGCCGGCAAAGCGACAGATACCTCCACCGTGCTGTTGTGAAATCCACAATCAAATGTACAACTCTTGGTAAGTAACCTTAACCATGTTTTAAGTATTTAATATTGTCGTGTGTCTATTCGTATCCATTGGCGCCGACACCCGGGGTGTTTTGGCACATGGACAGCAAGGACAGCATACATTGGTCGGTGCACAAGCTTTGTCACACCCCAAATCCACCCCCTGGGAGGATTCGATGGTTGACCTGTATACCCGAAGTATTCAAACACCTCCAAGAGGTGGATTTGGGGTGTGACAGGAGCGGAGTTTCGTGGTGTTTGAATACTTCGGGTATTCGGGTCAACCATCGAATCCTCCCAGGGGGTGGATTTGGGGTGTGACAGGAGTGGACCTCTTTAAGAGGTTCACCATCATCAATCCCAAATTTTTTATTAGGATCCATAGGAAAAGCCACTGGTTTGGCAACAAGCATACCAGTATCAGTCAAGAGATCTAAAACATACTTTCTTTAAGATAGGCTGATCCCCTTCCTGCTTCTAATAACATCAATCCCAAGAAAGTAATGAAGTTGGCCCAAGTCTTTGGTCTGAAAATGTTGCTGTAAATAATCCTTTACCTCCTTAATGCCACTCTCATCATTTCTTGAGACAATGATGTCATCTACTTAGACAACAAGAACAACCATTTTCTCTCCTTGGCGACGAACAAACACGGAATGGTCTGAAAAACACAAAGAAAAGCTATAACCAGTCACAATAGCACTGAACTTCTCGAATCACGCCCGAGGGGACTATTTCAGCCCATAAATAGCCTTGTGCAACCTACACACACGTCCAACATTCTCCCCTTGAACAACATACCCTGGAGGTTGCTCCATATAGACCTCTTCGAGTAAGTCACCATAGAGGAAGGCATTTTTAATGTCTAACTGAAATAAAGGCCAATCAAAGTTTACAGCCATAGAAATAAGAAGTCGAACCGAATTCAATTGTGCCACAGGATAAAAAATCTCAAAGTAATCAACACTATAAGTTTGGGTGTATCCCTTAGCCACTAGGAGAGCTTTAAGCCACTCAACAGAACCATCAGAGTGATACTTAATAGTATACACCCACCTATACTTTACCAGGTCTTTGTCAGGAGGTAACTCCACCATCCATTTCCACATCCATGGCTTTCTTCCAAGTATGAATAGCAAGGGCCTCAGTGTGGGTGCGAGGAATGGTATAAGTAGATAGAGAGTAAGCAAAACAATGGTAACAAGAAGGAAGATGAGAGAGTGACACAAATTTATCAATGGGATATGCAACTAAAGATTTTTGGGTGCATGTTTACGAGTGGCAATTGGCAAGTCATCCGGTTCAGCTGGTGAGTCAGAAGAGCAAGTTCGGATCTGCACCAGAGGTTGAGGACGGTACAGGAAAAGATGGGGATGGACCAGTAGTATCTGTACGGAGCTGCCCAATATGCATCTTGCGCCGATATACTTGCAGAGGAGGGGTAGATAGAGGAACAACCACAGGAATGGGAGGAGGGTTAGACACAGTCAAAGGATTGCCCGACAACGTGGGCTGATCAAAGAAGTAGGAGGTACCTTCAAAGAAGGTGACATCAGCACTGACAAATTGTCTCCGAGTAATGGGGTTATAACACCGGTATCCCTTCCGAGTACGGGAGTAACCCAGAAAAACACACTTAGTTGACCTAGGGTCTAACTTATCACCTGGTTGATGGAGATTATGAACAAAGCAGACACATCCAAAAACCCGAGGTGGTAAGTTAAAAATTGGTAAGTCAGGAAATAACATAGAGAAGGGAGACTTATCGGCAAGCACAGAAGAAGGCATTCGGTTAATTAAGCAACAAGCAATAAGAACTGCATCACACCAAAATTGTTTAAGCACTTGCATATGAACCATAATAGCACAGACGACCTCAAGCAAGTATCTATTTTTCTGTTCCGTTACCCCATTTTGTTGAGGAGTATAGGAACAACTGGTTTGATGAATCATTCCATTATCAACACAAAAAGAGGAAATTTCATTTTGAACAAATTCCAAGGCATTATTAGAACGAAAAACTTGAATGGAAGCTTTAAATTGGGTTTTTATTCATTGCAAAAATTTCGAAATACATGTAAAAATTCAGAATGATCCTTTAAAAGATATAACCATGTAAGCCGAGAGTGGTCGTTCACAAATATGACAAAATACCGAAAACCATGTCTATTACTTGCAGGACCAGGACCCCATACATTTGAATGAACCAAAGAAAAAAGAGATGGACTATAGGGCACAGTATGAAATGGATAAGAAGCATGATGATGCTTTCCGAACTTGCAGCCCTCACACTCTACCTTATCTAAAGACTTAAATTGCAGAAATAAAATTTTTAACCTAAACAAGGATAAATGTCCTAACCAACAATGCCATTGGAATGGTAACTCTCCACTAACAATAATTACAACAGCAGAAGCTCATGAGGCAGCATCATAGAGATAATATAAGCCATCTTTCTCAAGCCCTCCACAATCGTCTTCCTCGTGTGAAGATCCTAAAAAAGACAGTGAGAAGGAAAAAATGTACTGAGTAATTCAGATTGTTAGTGAGTTGACTAACTGAAAGAAGGCTTAGGAGAAATTGAGGTACATGTAATACAAAAGAAAGAGAAAGGTTAGAGTTAAGGCAAACAGTACCATGCCCAGTAACAGGTGTAGAAGATCCATTGGCAAGGATAACAGGTGGATTATGAGAGTTAGATGAAATAGAATTAAAAATAGATGACTTACTAGTCATGTGAGCAGAAGCTCCCGAATCAATAATCCAGGGTATGGAAGTGGTGGAAAGAAAAGCAGGTGTACCTACATGAGCCAATGTGGCAGTGGAAGTAGATGCCCCAGTAGTGGAAATGGATGACTCAAGACTCTTTATGCGGCGCATCAACTGATAAACCTAATCACGAAGAGTAGTGGAGGATTTTGTCATGGCTGAACCTGATTTAGTATCATTGGATGCAACCATGTCTGTACCTTCTTCAGGAGCTGCATGATTGGCCAAGTGTTGAGCCCATTCTGGTTTCCTATGCTTGAACCAGCAAGTATCAACAGTGTGATTGGATTTCCCATAATAAGAACACTGTCGGGCAGCTTTGTCAATATGCTGCCCACCAGAACCACGGCCGCCAATACCACGACCTCCCCCTGAACAACGGCCTCTACTAATAGTGAATGCTGAGTTCTCCTTGGGGGAGGTATATGATTTGGAACTAGGAGAGACAGTACGCTGCAGCCTAGAGTAAGTATCAATGAGAGTGGGAACCGAATCACCAGCAAGTAAGTGACCCTTCACAGCCTTCAGATTAGGATTCAATCTAGCAAAAAATTCATTCCGTTGGGCCTTCAATTTTTCAATATCAGTGGTAAGGGGCTGAAAAACATTCAATTCTTCAACTATAGTACTCCTGAAAAGATTTATCGGACTGTTGGAATTGGAATAGCTTCTCATAAAGATCATAAATACGGGTCATACTCTTCTCTTGAGAATATGTCTCCTTCAAGTCATTCCACATTCCCTTAGCAGTCATGTGAAACATGACATTGGCAGCAATATCGGGTTCCATGCTATTCCACAACCAAATCAGAATAATTGCATTCTCCTTCACCCAGGTACTGTAGTCCTTAGAATCGGGAGCCAGAGGAACAGAAGTAATATAGCTAAGTTTATCCTTAGCCATAATGTAGACACTGACAGCTTGGGCACACAGTAGATAATTGGAACTCCGCTTGAGTTTGATAGATGTAATCTGAACATTGAGATTATCTGTGGAATTCTTTGTATCAGCCATAATTTTAAAAAAAAAACAATAAGGGCAGCAGCAGTCGATTCAGAAAATCTTCAAAAACCAATAAGGACAGCAGCAGTCGATTCCTGAAACAAGGCAGTAGCAGTCGATTCTTGAAGAGATAACCAAGGAGCAGCTAACACAACTAACTCCAGTATGTAGAGGTAAAGTGGAGCAGCAACAGCAACTGACTCCAGTATGTTTAGAAACAAACCAGTAGAATAGAAGGCAAAATCGAAGAGACCAGCAAAGGGAAGATCGATGTCAGGGTTTTGGAAAGAATACCACCAACTTCAAATACGCAGCATAGGCATCAAATCTGATGTGCAATCAATTGTAATTAGCAACTAGGAACTATAGCATCACAATCTTCAATAAGCAAAGCTGCAAAAACAGCCATACAGAGGATATCGACATTGTCAAGGTTTTGCCATGCAGTCGATTTTTGCAGTTCTTGGCTGTAGGTGACGTAATATTCAAATCAGCAGCCATCATTATTGTAGGCAAGAATAAAACACCCCATTAATAGGGATAGGAGTGGTTTTAACTCATAGTAACCACTGCAATAGGTGGCCGCATACCATAAGGGAAATCTTGAAAGAGAGATCAGCAGGGGAATTGTGGAAGAGACTCTAATCTGATTATAGAAGCTTTGATACCATGTTAGAACACCATAATCTTATAACCAGACCAGAGTAAGAAAAAGAGAAAGAAGAGAAGCACACAAATTCCAAGAGTGGGAGAGAACTTGCGGCCAGAACAGAATGTTCTACCGCAGGTCTGTCCCTCTTATATTTATAATAAAAGCATAATGAAAAGAAGGGCAATAATGCCCCTACAACTAACTGACAGTACAAAAGACTTAAGAACCAACAAAAATTTAGAAGAAAGACTAAACTACCCCTAACACCAATACTTCAACAGTATGTATGTTAAAATGTTAGTATACTAATATGTTGCAATGCATGTAACTATGTATGGTTATAATTTGGCATCTTGGTTCTTATTTTAGTTACTTCTTAATTATTACTTGTTTTTCTGACGAAAATATTGCAATTTGTTATGCTAATAGACTATTAGTAGTAAATATAAGTTATATAACTGGTATATTAAAAAATAATACTAGAAAGCGATTTAGGCCGCCTAAGCGCTTAGGAAGGACCTCGAACGCCTAGTATTGCCAAGCGCCTTGATAGCTATGTTTGGGATGAATGCGCAACCACGAGGAAGAACCCAAGCAAACAATCACACACAACGCAAGGAATTTACAGTGGTTCGGCAAGATTGCCTACAACCACCTGAGAGAACCAGAGAATTTCCACTATTTCTTGAAAAACTCTCTACGCAACTCTCCAGCTCACGAAGTTTTCCCCTTTGCTTGTTACCAAAGTTTTCCACATAGAAACAATATACAGGGAAACCTAAAACCCTAATCCCCACACAATTACAATTTTACCCTCGTATATGTAATGGACCCAAACCTAACCCAACTACAAATACAAGCCAACAATAATGTGGACACGTAGAATACAGACATATCCAACCCCAACAATCTCCACCTTCACTTGGATTCTGCAAGCCACCTTGAAGAAGACCGGTGTTGATGTCGCTTCTACAAACACCACCATTGTCTCTAACTATCCACCACACCCAAATTGGCATGACCAAGACCCCCAACCCCACCCAGGATGTCCTATACAACTCAATGCCGCCACACAATGTGACGTGGTTCCACCTCTCCCACCGTTGCAGCCCGCTCCAAGAGATCTCTGCCACTCACCAAATCCAAAGCGAAAGACACCTGCTTATATCCAAACTTCCACTTGTTCATTGCCTGAACCACCTGTAGTCTCTGTCGTCCACCTATTCTTCTTGCCTGAGTTCCAACAGTAGCTCCACCTGTTTTAACACTCCCTGCAAGTCTGTACAAATTCCCAATCATCCATGCCAGCATCACAACCATGCGCCTCTTGATACCCTGAGAACTAAACCTTCAAATGCACATCTAAAAACTCTTGAATAAAGTGTTCCCAATGAAATCAGATTCTTCCTTAGATCTGGCACATGTCTAACCCCATTCAAAGTTCGCACAATCCCATCAAACATGCGAATCCATACAGTCCCAATCAAAGCAACCTTGTTTTTCGCATTATTTGTCATTTTGACAATACCACTATCACATGCATGATATGTAGTAAACTGATCCTTGACTGAACACAAGAAATGAACAATCAAAATTTAAAATCAAATCTAAGATTTTCGTACCAGATGAAGTAGTGAGATAAACATCTCCATCATCACTCCAAGGCTCTTCCACGATACCAGCAGTGGATGATTTACCCTCCTCTTTTCTATCCTCCTTACGCCTAGGACAATTCTTCTTTATATGACTTCCTCCTTGCAATAATAACAAATTATTTTGCGGCCTTTAAACCTTGAGCGACCCCTGTACTTGTCGAGCTCCTCCAGTCTCTCATTTGATTTGCCTCTACCCTGACCACTACCTGCAACCAAGGCACTACCCTCCTCTGACGCCCCCTCACCGCTATTTTTCCATTGTGTCTCAAGCATCAGTAAAGCAAAAATAACCTCGTCAAGTTTGAGAGTATCCTTACCAAACAATAGTGTTGTCACAACGTGATCAAATGGAGGTAGTGACGCCAACAGGAGAAGTGTCTTGTCCTTTTCGTTCTTCACATCAAGAGTCAACAATTTTGTCAATATCCTATTGAACTCATCCAACTATACCTCAAACTTCACTCCCTTTAACAACCAAAGACCATATAACTGTTTCTTCAAAAATAGCCGATTTGTCAACAACTTGGACTTGAACCAGCTCTCCAACTTTGTCTAGACTTCCTCTAGATCCGCCAACCTAATGACCTCACGAAGAGTGTTATCCGCAAGATACAACTAGATCGTGTTGTTTGCTAAATCCCTCAACTTTTGCTACTCATCATCCTTCATCTTCTCCAGCTTTTTCGATTTCTTCCTGACAGCCTTGATTGTCCCCTCCCACGTAAGAATATTCTTCACCTGTTGTTGCCACAAGGTGGAGCCATTATGACCATTAAAGGATTCAATGGAGAAGCTTGAACTCTTCACCATCATCCGATTTAGCAAATTTGTGCCCTCCGTACCCGCCATCAACCTGAACAAACTGTATTACCGTTGATCTTGCACGAACCCACAAATCTCCACCAACAGAACGAAATCTGCTCAATCCATCCCTTCCACTAAGTCCAAAACGTCGAAAAGCCTTAGGAACACCTAACCTCCATATAATACCCTCTGTACAAAATCAAATTTTCCTACAGAGCCCAAACCCGTACGCTATCGGCTTTGTAAACTTTACTCTTTTTTTCTTTTTTCTCTGAATCCTCTTTTCCTCCTATTCTCTCACGTTCCCTTTCTCAAATAATGTAACCGTAATCATTATTTTCTTCTTTTTTTTAAACCTTGTACAGTCTTCTTTCTTGTACGTTCCAACATTTTTTTTTCTCCTTTTCGATCTACTCCTCTCTATTTGACCAAATAAAACAAAGAATAAAAAAAACTTTACCTTACGTGTTCTTCTGTAGCCACTACCGCGCAAGGTTCCTTTGGAGTTGAATCAGACGAGAAAAAAACAACACATTCTACTACCGAATGTTCGTAATTGACGGGGGAAAAAAAAAGAAGAAACAACCATCCCTGAGAATCATGCCTTCTTTCTCTCCTTGTACATCGTCCTTTTCTCAGATCTTCGTGCATACCTTGCAACAATTTGCCGAACCTCTATGATAAAACTTGTTGGGGATGAATGTGCAACCACGAGAAAGAACCCAAGCAAACAATCGCACACAACGCAAGGAATTACCATGGTCTGACAAGATTGCCTACATCCACTAAGAGAACCAAAGATTTTCCACTATTTCCTAAAAAGCTCTCTACACCACTCTCTACCTTAAAAGTGCTCCCTTTTGCTTGTGAACAGGGTTTTCCAGACAGAGACAATATATAGGGAAACTCAAAACCCTAATCTCCACACAATTACAATTTTACCCTCTTACATGTAATGGACCCAAACCTGACCCAATTACAAATACAAGCCAATAATAATTATGTAGACCTGCAGAATAAAAGACAGACCCAACCCCAACAGTCAGTACCATATCATTTGGTTGCCTCAATGGTCAAAATCTTAAGATGTTGTACCTAAGGAACCAAGGATCGAGTATTGGTACCACAAAAGTACCATGTCATTTGGTTTATTACAAAATAGCGCAACAAAATGGACTTTAAGCGCTATTCATGAGGTGCTAAATCTCAGACTTGTACATGTAAGAAATGTTTCAGTATAAGTCTTCATACTGAATTCCACAATGCCTAGTTGCTACATTAAGTTAATTTGAAGAGTGAGGCAAATGTGACCATAATTTTTTTCATATAACTATGAATTATGCAGCTCAAGTACCAGCACAGAAAAAGTTAGGGCCAATAAGAATTAAAACATCCCTCACACATGCACACACACACCGAGAGAGAGAGAGAGAGAGAGAGACTCCTAAGACATTCTGACACCAGTATTAAAATAGTAGTACGTATAGAAGATGAGAGTCCAACTCAAAACAGAAAGCTGCGGGATACTGAAGATAAATCAAATACACGACATAGCTGTCAAAGTGTCGCCTCGCCTAGGCGTCCAGGCACCTTGGTCGCCTAGGTGGGCGCCTAGGACGCCTGATTGGTATCGCCTGGCATTTGGACCCTCTCCACCGCCTTGGGTCGCTGCGACACCGTGACAACGAGGATACACGATAGTAAAAGAAAAAAACAGTTGACCCAATGTGGTACAAGAAAGGTGATTATACATTCAAGTATCAAGCTAAAACAGTTAGGGATAAAGACCTATTTTAGACAAGGGTACGACCAATTAAGTAAATAATGCCTAGTAAAAAGTGGAAAATATGAGAACCAGCGGGGAGCACCAAATACCTGAATAGCCTCAGGACTAGCATAAGTTCGAGGGTATTTCCAGTGGTCTGCACCAATGAGACACAGTCTTGCACTGTCCGAATATGACTCGAAGTTTGCATCCGCAACCAAGTAGCAAGTATGAGCAGCAGAAATCTGTATCATTACACATGTAATACAATGACCATTAACATCTTTTGAGCATGAGAGAACTTCCAGAACAATAGCATGTGGGGGGTGTAATTCACAAAAAAGAAGTATCAATTATGAAGATTCTACCTCGCCTCTTTCCTTCAATAGGCTATCTCCAAGATGAATAATTACAAGCTCATCACCTTTTGTTGCATTTGCGGTTATAATGGCCAAATTCTCTTCCCAGTCATCTAGCATACTGTTGGATCCACTCTGCTGTCCATTTGAAAAATTTATGAACTCAGTGAAGCAAAGATATTCCAAACGAAGTTCGAAATTTATAGTACACAAGATAGACATGAGAGACTGTTCAAAATGTAAAAACTCAGTTTTCAGCATACTACAAACTGCAGCAGCATGAGGTTTCCGTTCATTTACGGTCTGTACAATTGTTACATATTGCCAAGGATGGAGTTAAATTCCAGCCATTATTTTTTACATTTCAACCTAGCATAACCAGAAAAATGTTGCAAAACCTAATGTCTGAAGAAAATATTTAAATTGACATATCACCAGCGATCTATTGAGATGTATTAACAAACCTGGGGTGTGCCATTACTAGTTCCACTGTTTGTTGAAAACACATCGGCCGGTTGCCCTGCAATTAATAGGCATAAAGTCCGTAAAGGTGACCCTGCTATTAATTGGCGATGGGCCATTTGCTTCACAGTATCAACATAAAACTGCATTGATTCAAAAGGAGACAAGAACATCAGCTGCAGTTAAATATCCAGTTTGATACTCTTCTCCACATGCAAACATTTGGAAAACTCAAAGGCCTATTTCTTCAGTAACAACATGGTAACTTCATTCCAAACATCTTCAATGCTGGAAAGCAGAAGGTTAAATCCATCATATGAACCTGATCGCCTAGTTGTGCGGCAAGAACGAGCGCGGGTCCCCACAACTGACCTTCTTGTGCACATTGAAGAGCCTCTTTTGTTCTACCAGAGACAAGAAGGTTTTGTACCTCAACAGCGGTAGCCTACAAACAAAAATGGCATTTATATGACAAATTGAAGGCATTATTGTCAGTAAATAATAGATGCTTAAGAGTTGTGACAAACCCGAATCTGTCCTTCAGACGGCAAGTTTTGCAAGCAGTGAGTAAGGGCACCATAATGACTTGATTGAGGACCATTCCTTTTAGCAGATGCAAAAAGCTTAGCTACTGCTGCTTCTGGACGGTCAGTTTCCTATTAAAAAGTGAGAAATCCAAATGAAGGCCAAAGTTCGTAATTCTATATCTGGAAGATCTTGATGAATAGGGTTACCAGGGGAAATATACTCAAAAGTGACAGAATAAATAAATAAACCACAAACTGGTTTAGCAATGCAACTTTGAGAGAGAACTGAAGGTTTTACGGATGACTCCCAATTCCGGTTTATTGGGTAACTGGAACAAGAGATTGTAGCATAACCCACCGGAAGATAAAATCGTAATGTCAGTTCCCCCATATGATGCTGAAGGTTTTAAGACGAGACTCTATGAACTCGGTCTTTTTTTGTTTTTCTATCTCAGATCGATCACAAGATTAATTGTATTACTAAGTGAGTAAAGATGCATAAAGTGGAAGATTCCATAGCAACAAAAGAAATCTAGACATGAGAATAAACAACATAATACAATCTAGATATTTTCTCATAAAATTGTACTCCAATTCAGAGTTCTTAAGGCAACAGAAACAAAAAGCTTAGACGAGACACCAAGAGCTCCTAGTACTTAAGGTGAAAGGCACAAGGCAAGCTGATGCGAATCCAGGGTTCGAAAACCTGGCTCGGATCGCTTGTGGGGCCTACCCAAATTAAGAAACAACTCAAATGTCAAGAATAATGGCAATTCTGTAATTTCATGTAAAATAAACCCTCAAGAGTAAGGTAATATAATATGGGACCAATCTTATTCTTCTTATCGAAGACTCAGTACCCACGGTAGATGAGGTTGGATTTCAAGAGATGGAACTCTCTCAAATCAGATCTGCTTGAACTGAAACTTCAGAGACTGATTCACATCTACTAATCCCCTTAAATGTGATCGTTAGCTGGACCCAGAACCAAGGATTAGAAAACGTAATGATGCAGGTTTATCACCAAATTGTGCTTCTTTCCCTAGAAATAAGTCTAGGGTTGGGTTATAGACATGTTGGGCCTTTGGCCCCATGGGTTTTCTATGTAATAGGCCACTTTTATGGGCCTAAAGTTGGGGTGCATAAGTTGCATACGGGATTAGCCTATACTTGGTTTATTTTAGGGCACAATTGCAAGATCAACTGAACACCTTACGCCAAGGGAACATGACAGTGGCTGAATACATGCAAAAATTTGACTCACTCTCTTCTCATACTGGCATTAAGGAGAACGAGATTCAGGTATTGTCACGTTTCTGTTTGGGATTGAGGTATGATATCAACGAGGCCATCGGTGTGGCAGATGTGTTCAATGTTAGGGACTGTTTTGAGAAAGCTCTTAAGGCTGAAGAGCTATTGGCACCACCAGATAAACGGCTTGGTCCTGTTGACAACACCAATAATTTTCCAGCACCCAAACCTTTTCCTACTGGCTCTTTTACTGCTGGACCGTCACGTCCAGCAGCTCCTCCAAAAGTTGACAACAAGGGTAAAGCCCTTATGGTTAATACTGACAAAGTCCGCTGCTTCCACTACCAAGACAGTGGGCACTATGCCAAGGACTGCCCTCATCGTAGATAGCCTATTGCTGTTGCTGAAAAGGAAGATCAAGCTGAAGATGATGGAGGACTGCATCCTTATCCCATGGATGCTAGAAACCATGGTTCAAAATCTCGCGATATATCGCCGATATTTCGGTATATTTCAGACATCTCAACACTGCCGAGACGAGATGACCATACGAAATGAAAAAAGTCCAAATTTCAGTATATTTCGTGAAATTTCGTCGCAATTTCGTGAAATTTCGGTATATTACTAAAACAATGTGGGTTTAACTATTTATACATCAAGGTCCGACCGTATACGGTCAATCAAGGGTGCAAACCCAAAACACCACTTTGAGTTCATTTTTTTGCAATATGAAGGTTTAAATGTGTTTATTTAGCTTAAATAAGGGTGTACATGAAGTATCAGGCTTTAATATGGCCAAAAACCCACTGAGATGGACTGCCGAAATATGACAAAAAAAATATCATATTTCAGCGAAATTTCAGTATATTTCGGATATTTCGGAAATCTCGACCTGCCCGAAATGGCGAGACGAGACGAGATCTTGAACTATACTGGAGACTATGAAGCTGGATATTATGACAACATGCTTGATGAAGAAGTCACCTATGTGGTTCATGTGGTTACTAAAGAGGTGGTTGAGAGCAATCCATAGGAAATCATTGGCCATGAAGATGTTGTTCTTGAAGAGGTCCAGTTTGCGCCTCAAGTATTAGATGAAAAGGTTACTACTGTTGAAGACTCTATGAACAAGACATACACAATTGATATTGATTCAGAGGTCGAGCACATAGAATTTGTTATGTCACTATGGTTCTTTGAAGAGAAAGCTCCATGCCTTGAAGACTACATCCCTAAAGTCTACAAGCAACCAGAAATCTGCCTGGGAATGGTCAAAGATGCTGTGCACATGTTGTTTCCCCCTCATCACTACAAAATTCGAGGACGAATTTTTTCAAGCTGGGGAGAGCTGATGCAGGTTTATTACCAAATTGGGCTTCTTTCCCTAGAAATAAGTCTAGGGTTGGGTTATAGACATATTGGGCCTTTGCTCCCAAGGATTTTCTATGTAATAGGCCACTTTTATGGGTCTAAAGTTGGGGTACATAAGTTGCATACGGGATTAGCCCTATACTTAGTTTATTTTCATGTTTTAGTGTTTTGAAATTGAACCGGTCGAACCATTGGTCCAGTTTAAGTGATTTTCGAATATTCTTTTAGGATAGAATCTTCTTAAGTTTTATTTTAGGGTCCAAACCTCTACACAAATTTTAGAGAGGGAGTGTTGTGTATTTAGATTCAGCTAAGGATTAGGGATTTCCTATTCCTAAGCTGCATAGGAATTTAGGTCTTTGGCCATTATAAATAAAGGCAAACCGTAGGGCTCCTTTTTACCTCACTGTTTTATGAAATTTCACTCTTGCAAGCTGCTGCAACTGTTCTTCTATTGAAGATTTGCTTTGTGTGTGATCAAAGCTGGTGGAATCGGTGTGTGATCCAATCGACACGTTGCGGTGTGAAGCCCGAGTGGTTCGTCCCAAGTTTTCCTTCAAGTTTTCTGTCCAAGCTTCAATTTTTATTCAAGCTACTGCCATTACTAGCTGCTGCCGATTACTCCCTGCTACTGCAAGTAAGTGTGACAGCATCCCTATCCCCCTTTGTTTTCTTCAAATTCCCATAACCTAAATCACACACAGACCAATCCACCCATCCATTACTGCCCAAATTTGGTTCAAGTGCTCCTCTGTCCAACTGGTACACTCGATCTCCTTTGCAGCCCTAACCTAACATCCAAACCCTAATTTCCATCTCTCCCTTCAAAACCCAAAACCTCCATTAACCTGTCCAGCATCATCCAGCCATCATCAGAACCTAAAACCTTGGCCGAGTGACCCTCTCTACACTTGGAGAACTCAATCTGAAGCCCTTACCCTAATTCCCCCTCTAAACCCTAGATCCCCTCACTTCACTCTTTTCAAAAACCCGAAACCCTAACTTGCTGCCATTCTAATTTTCACACTTCCACTTAACCATCATTGGACCTTCACTGATAGACTCCCTTACACCTGCCTAGCATAACCAACCCTTCAAACCCTAACCCTAATTTTGACCTAATTCTATATTTTACACCAATCGGACTGCCTGTTCATAGCAGATCCTGTAGTACTGGTTCCTAGTGGGTCTACTACCTACCTAGGACTACATTAAGTAATTACTTCTGCAACAGGTTCAGGCGGTAGAACATAAACAGGGTGAGGCTTTGTGTTGATATCTTACAGCCCACATGAGTTTTAGCCACCAGATTGTATGGGTAGTGACGCCCAATGGAGATGATCTTATGCCCTAAATATGAGGCGGAAAGAAGAGGAGAAGAAGAAGAAGCACGACCTATTATGTACCACTCCAGCAACATAACCAAAACCCCAATTCATATTCAAATCTGAAACTTGCATAGGTTACAACCTTGTATTTAAAGAAAGAAATAAAGACTCCTAAGTAAGACTGATAACTGAAAAAAATTCATAAATAAAACTCTAAACAGACTTGAAACCAGCTACATGCTATCTTTAATTCAACCCTATCTACAACTCTATCAATAGCAATAAAAGGAGATTATAAATAACTCAAACTCCTAATCGACCCAGTTTCAGATAAACCCAACTAATAAAACATTAATATCCTACTAAACAAGAACAAGGCTGGAACCCGGTTCATCTTGGTTTAGGTTCTCAAACGGGTTCGGCCCAGCCCATGGAACAGCTACTGTATCACAAGCTCACACCAGACTGAAGTGAAACACAATCATTAGAGTAATATATAACAAAAATTAAAAAACTAAAAAATCATCCTCCCCCTGTTATACATATTTCTAGGGGATAAAGTTTCCCTTCACCCAAAGAATTGAAGGTCATCACCCCCTATTATACGAAGTACACCAAGCCACTAGAGTCCCATCTAACCGCAATAAAGACAGGGAATCTCTTCACAGGGGGTGAAGAGAAACTCAGTCCATTTCTGGGCTTCCATGAATTTTTTAAGATAAACAAGGAGGAATCAAATTACCAATGCATTCAATCAACACAAATATCATACAAAAAACCAAGTCAACTCAGGTAACAAGTACCCATAACATAAATATCATGGAACAACGAGTATTTCCCCCTCTTCCAATGAGAGAAATGAAAAAACTAAATATTATTTATTTGAATAAACTATTCAAAGTTTCATACCAGCTTCATCCAATCCAAGCAGATTTACAAGATCTCAAATCTTTTCCATGACTTCACAACTTGGTAGAACAATATATTTACACCCTACGCACATATTAAAGCATGAAAGCTGTTTTCCTCACATAAGTAGAAATTATAGCAGAAGAGATGGAAAATGCACTCATTGTTACATGCCTAAAGAAATAAGAATATAATTTGAGGAATAAAAACTTTAAAAATCTCCACTGAAGAAGCTAAAGAACAATTGGATGGCCTAATGTTACACCATGCTGTGGAGTCTTCAGGAGATCAGAAGAGGAAGATATTTCTATGTGCAGAGGTGGACAAAAACTAAGACAGGTTTTGCAGTCCCAACTGTTGACTATTTTCTCTATTGGAAGGAAGCAAAGTTTCTAGGAAGCATATTTCAGGTGCAAGAAGTGTTCATAGGATCCTCAAGAAGGGATTTGGGATGGGGGCATGGAAGAACTCAGTCGAAACCTGCACGGTTTCGCAGCCTACCGAGGCAAGATGTGGGTAGACTTTAAATTCGACCTGATTTCGCATGGTTTCGACCCTGTTTCAGCCACATTTCGGTAATTTCGCAAGTTTTGACCTGAACACCAATATAAATTCACTTACCCCCACTTACCCCCATCGAAACTTGAGGAAACCTAGCTCGAAACAAAGACAATAACTTATTTATGCCAAATATCATTTAAGTAAATGTTTTTTCATTTACATAAGATATTATTCATAAATAAGCAAATACCCCTATTTGAATCCAATAAAAATAGTTTAAAAAAAAAAAAAATCAAATTCTAAAGGGATAAAAAGTCAACCCCCCAGTTCAAGAATAAAAACTGGATTTTTGGCAGTAGGTGCAATTTTCAACTTTTAAATACTGGGTTTTTTCCTCAAATCTAAAAATTCCATAAATCTTAATATGATAAAACATTGCTAAAAACCAAAAGAGCGATAAAATATTCATTTGTCTTGATATCTAAAAATTTATTTCCATTTAAAACGATTTTAAACAGCATTCGCGCACACCAAATTAAGTTTGACCGAAACATAACTCCTTCAATATAAATCAGATTTAAACAATCTTGGATTTGTTGGAAAGCTTTCAACCAAATCAAAGATTGCTTAAATCTGATTTATATTGAAGGAGTTATGTTCCGGTCAAACCTTATTCGATACCATGTCCAAGAACAATATACACTATCTAACTTGGGGCAAAACCACAAGTATTATTTTGAGTGTTCTCTATGTGAAACTAATGCATGGATTGGGTTCAAAATGTCAAAAATAAGTAGCACAACAAGAATCAAGGAAAAAAAACCAAGTTTTTGGCCTTGAAACCAAGGTTTTGAGTTAGCATGGAGAAAGTACTAGGCTTCGACCGAGACATGGTCAAAACATGGGAAATCTCGGTTTCTGCTGGTCGAACCAGTGTCGGCACTGAATTCTTGATCCTTGGAAGGGGGAGGCAGTTTAAGTATAAGTCACATTGGTGGAGGGCTGGTTAGGAGAAGAGAGGAAGCTGGGAAAATCAGAGTTGCAGGGGAGAGAGGAGAAATAGCATAAGAAGAGAGCGCGGGGGGGGAGGAGAAGAGTGCACACACAGCCACACTGGCTTCAAACCATAACTCAACTATTTCATTCTATTCAATCTGCATTCTAATTGCACAATTACATAGTATAAATAAAAGGAACCAAAGGTCCAAAACACTCCTATGGCAACTCTAAAACTAAAATAGAACTCGACTCTATCTTGGACTTTAGAATAAATCCTAACTCTAACTCTACGATGACTCAGCAATAAAAAGAAATTATGAAATAAATCAAACTCCTAATGGACCCACTTACCAAATAGACCATAAAGTAAAATATCCTCTGAACCGTTCATCTATACCCAATTGGGTTTGGTCAGTCTACTATTGAAAAAGCTGACCTCAAGTTTTGTAGAACAGAAGAATTAAAAGCACACAAGCAGGGCTATAGGTTCCATGTCTCATGGAAGAAAATCAAAATATGAAGCTTTGGGGGTGCATCCATGGCTGGAAAATCATGGGGAAGTATGAACTCATGACGTGGAATAGCTTTCACTGCACTGGAGTCCGTTGTAACCTGATCCACAATCTTCTTGTCTTCCATTGCCAGTATTTGCTGTTCTGGTTTAAGCTGTATCACTGGTGCTGCCTCTTTTGGCCTGGAACAAACATCATCAACTAACCCATGAAGAATAAATGTATGGGGCACGCGAAAAGGATGTGGAGTGCACAAGTTTTTGTCACGATCGACAATCCCTTTTCGTGCTTCTAACCACTCTCGACCCAATTTAATAATGCTCTAAGGAGAATCAAACACTGCACAATATGCACCGTCACAATAATAAGAAACAGAGAATTCAACGAATACATAATCCTCGGAGTGAATAATGATCTGGTCATTCTTGGATAACATCTCTACCACAGACTGAGAGACGAAATTGTCGTCCTGCCCTTCATCAATAAACAACATAGCAAGTTTTTCATTGGGCAATCAAACTCTAAACTTGAACACAAAGGAATCCATCGGTACAGACCCAAACAACTAAGAAGGAGACTCAAATCAAGGAGTTATTGGACTTATGATATCAGTGGTGGAATTGTAATAAAAGGAAGCACAATTGGATGGTTTTCGTAATATTAAAGTTAAACTAGGAAGCACAAGTGGATTGCAACGCATGGGGGAATGGCAAACTTGGAAGCACAAAAAAATTAAGAATTTAATGGAATAAAAGGTTGGAGCAGGGGGCACTATGGGAAACAGGAGGAAAAAACAAATGTAAGGTTGGAAAGTGAGACGTTAAAAGGGTGGGGGTAATTCTGGAAAAATAAAGAAAACAAATAGACAACACTTAAGGGCAGGGTAATATAGAGAGAAAAAAAGGATTTTAACAAATGAACTTATCATGGAAGAGGGGCAGATCGCAGACGACTTCGACTGGGAGTCTCCTGCGTCTGGAAAACTGAAACAGTAGGAACCTCGACTTGGAGTTGGAGCCTACCGAACCAGAGAGGAGACTGCAGGAGAAGTGCTGCGATGCGAGGGAGCCGACCAAGGACAGATGACTCACAGCTGGGAGCTTCAAACCAGGTATGTAATTTTTTTTCCTTTTTCTGCTTCGATTCTCTGCTTCTCTTCTCCTTTTTTTTTCTTTTTCTTTTTTTTTTTTTTTCTGGTTCTCTTCTTCGCTTCTTGCTTCCTTCTTCTTCTTCTTCTTCTTCTTCTTCTTTTTCTGGCGGAACACGAGGGCAAGGGTTTCAGTGGAAGCGGAGGGGGTTTGGGGTGGCGGAAGGTAAGGAAGGGTTTGCGGTAGGGTTTTTTTTTTTTTTTTTTTTTGGGTGTGGGAACGAAGGGAGGTTGCTGTGGGAAGATGGGAACTGCTGTAATGGTAGAACAGCAATGGGAAAAAATAGAAAAAGGAGAAGAGATGGGGTTATTGTTACCGTAGAACAGTAATGGGAAAGGAAGCTTGGGAAGAAGGAGAAAGAGAAGAGAGCACGGAACTAAAACTCGTGAGATCTCCTGAGATCTCGACGAATATCTCGCTATTTTGAGAGCTCGAGACGAGATCTCAGGCGATACCCAATATTACCCCATCTCGGTGAGATCTCGAGTCGAATCGAGAACTCGACCCTAAATCAAGCATATTAGTTCCAAAATCTGGCGATATCTCGTGGTTTTGGTCATCTAGGTGGGAAATCTTGGTATACAAACACCAATTTATGCAAACCTTGGTATACAGACACTTATTTATGCCACAAACCAGGACAAATACTTATTTATGCCTAATATCATTTAAGTAAATGAAATTGTTACTTGAGATATTATTCATAAATAAGCAAATACCTCCTATTTGAATCCAATAAAAATAGTTAAAAAATAAAATTCCAAAAAGGATAAAAAAAAAAAAGTCAACCCCCCCCCCCCCGGGTTCAAGAACAAAAACAGGATTTTCGGCGGTAGGTGCAATTTTTCAACTTTCTAATGTTGGGGTTTTTCTCCAATCTAAAAATTCCTTTAATCTTAATACAATAAAACATTGCTAAAAATCAAAAGTGAAAACAAAGTTTTCCAACAGATCCAAGGTTGCTTTAAATCTGATTTATATTGAAAAAGTTATGTACCGGTCAAACTTAAATTGGTGTGCACGAATGCTGTTTAAAATCGTTCTAAATGAAAATTATTTTTGGGCATCCAAACAAATGAATATTTTACCGCACTTTTGGTTTTTAGCAATGTTTTACCATATTAAGATTTATGGAATTTTTAGATTTGAGAAAAACCCCAGCATTAGAAAGTTGCAAATTGCCCCTACCGCCGAAAATCCAGTTTTTGTTCCTGAACTGGGGTGTTGACTTTTTATCCTTTTGGAATTTGATTTTTAAACTATTTTTATTGGATTCAAATAGGGGGGATTTGCTTATTTATGAATAATATCTTAAGTAAATGTTCATTTCCTTAAATGATATTAAGCATAAATAAGTGTCAGTCCTGGTTTCTGGAATAAGTGTCTGTCCTAGTTTCCCACTAACTGAAACTCCTATTTGGACTTTGATTTTTCAAAATTTGATAGTGTCATTGTGTTTAAAGGGCCCAAAATAGGTTGTATACCAACTTTCATGGCCAAACTAGGTCTAAAACCCACCGAAACCAGCCATCGAGTTGAAACAAAAAAATACCCCAGCTCGCGCCGAGATCTCGACCCAACTCGCTATTTGGCCAGGTCGAAACTTGTTCTCGAGACGAGTTTTAGTTCCTTGGATGAGAGAGATTGAAAGGGAAGGAGATAGATCCTTCGGCTCTAATACCAAATTGGAGGGCCGGTTCGGAGAAGAGAGGAAGCTGGGAAAATCAGAGTTGTAGGGGAGAGAGGAGAAATAGCATAAGGAGAAGGGGGGGGGGGAGAAGAGTGCACGCACAGCCACACTGGTTTCAAACCATAACTCAACTATTTCATTCTATTCAATCTGCGTTCTAATTGCACGATTACATGGTATAAATAAAAGGAACCAAAGGTCCAAAACCCTCCTTTGGTAACTCTAAAACTAAAATAGAGCTTGACTCTATCTTGGACTTTAGAAATAAAATCCTAACTCTAACTCTACCACGACTCAGCAATAAAAAGAGAGTATGAAATAAATCAAACTCCTAATGGACCCACTTACAAAATAGACCATAAAGTAAAATATCCTACTGAACTAAAACTCAAACGGACCCGGTTCATCTTCGTCTGGATACCCAATTGGGTTTAGGTAGTGTATTTGCATCACACATGCATCATAAGCGGGCAACAAGGTTTTCCATGTAAGGGGAGGAGACGTAGATGGATCTTTTTCCCTTTTTGATCAGTAAATTTTGGGATAAGTAATCAGGGACCGTAGGCATTCTCAATTAAAGGTTGCTTGTTTGGTCAGTTTGTGTTTAAGTATTGGTGCAAGAAGCTGCTTGCAGTTTATAGCTATTTTGCTTCTAACCTTAGCTTCACCCTTGCTTCCTTAATCATTCTTTGCACATCAGATGTCTATTGTATGAGAATTGAGTTTCTTCACTAGTTAATCCAGTGATCATCAAGCAATATTTGAGAATTTTGCAATGGGGGTGATTTCGACCCCTGTTGAAACCAAAACAATTCCCCAAATTTAGCCAATATCGACCCTTGGTGATCAAAATATTTTGCCAAATTTTGCCAATATTGACCCTTGGCGAAAAAAATATTTTGCCAAAATTTTCCAATTATGGGAAGTCCCCCCCCCCACCACCTTCCAAAGGCCTTATTTGGCTGGCAAGGAAAATGAATATGCAGTTATTCTTTGATTGAACTACAATAATTTTTCTTTCATGTTCCTTTTGTCTACAGTTGTTCGGTTCAGTCTTCTTTTTCACAAACGTTGAGCTTTCAATTTCATTGGGTGTACAAAACCCTTTTGACTTTTTTTTTTGTTTGGGGGAGGGGGGGTATTAGGCTTATTCATGTATTTTTCTTTTTAAGAAGAACATCCATACCAACTGTTTAAATTAAGGATACGATATTTGTTAAATTGATTTTTAGAGTACCTCTTTTATTAATGAGTTGTTAGTAGTTAGTAGTTAGTAGACTCAGTACTATCTGTAAAACCAATAAACAGAGATTATGAAAGTCTTATATAGATAAACAATAACAAATTGATTTGTAACAAGAAATTTGTTGACTAATCATGCATTAATAATATGGAGCACCATTTTTGCGTATTCATTATATTTGTCACACCTAATACAACAAACAAATACTGAAAAATAGATACTATAATAAACAATAAATACCACACCAAAGCAAGCTGCACATGGAAGGCCAAATCAGTACAAACATAAGCTTTCAACAACACAGAGTCTTAAACAACATCTGAAATGAACTGCAAATAGTTATATAGAAAAAATAAATAAATTCATTATAAAATAAGAAGATAATTCGAAAGTTTATGGCATATAACTTAGCAATCATGAATGAAGACACCAAGATAACCTTGACTGAAAACAAAGTGGTCAGGCATGCTACGAGGGTTTAATACCTTCAGGGCTGGATCGGAGCCAAAAGGAGATCGCAGTTTCCCATAATGCTGACAAGCAATTTTCAACAATGAGAGAAGCAACCTCAAAAGTTCACCTTTTCTATAGTCCATGTTGGGTGATTCACAGTATGCAATCCTTTCATCAATCCATTTGTTTAATTCTTTGCTTCCAGCGTTCCCACCAACCAAAGGGCCAGGAAAGGATTGCTGGCACAAGGTACGAAAGTAATCACAAGCAACAACCCCAATGGTAGCAGCATTAATTTTCTCCATGACAACTTCGCTCAGATTAAGTAAAGAAACAGAGCCTCCTATAGAGTCCTTCACAAAAATAAACATAAATTTGAGATGGTTAATAGCCACAATACTTCTAGCAAAGATAACTTACATATTGGAACTGTAGCAGTTTAATCGCTCAGGACCTAACCTGGCTTCCAAATGCTGAGTTGGTAGAGTAAGGACTGCATTCTTTCATGACTATAAGTTTTCCACCAAACCCAAAAGTAACTAGAGCATGTGGGGGGCGTCCTGCCGATGACCTCCCCTCATGGGGAGTGTAAGAATGCTGTGTGGTCATCTGAAATGGCTGCTCGGTAAAATTTGATTGCTGACTGCCATAGTAATCATTTGAGAAATGCACCTTTTGGCTTTGCTCCATCTTTTTTTGACTAATCTGATGAGAGGAGTTCTCAGAAGGAACAAAGCTACGAAATCCAACCACCCCATCACTGCCATAATTACTGTGACTTGTTTGGTCATATAAAGGAATTGAACCAACAGATTTAACACCCATTGAATGATCAGAATAATTATTTACAAGACCAGGAGAACTGTAGAAGCCTCCTGTTTGTGGATTTTCAGTAAAACTAGCCACATTCTTACTCTTAGCAACAGCATCAGGCTGCCATGCACTCGTAGTTTGTTGACTGTAGTAATTTGGGGGCCCAGACCAATCCTGAACTTGGTCATTACCATGCATGACTTGTGATCCAAAATTTTTAACTTGGCCATAATCCCCATATAGGTTTTGGTCTTTTTCAGGGGGGAAACTGCCACTATCTGTTCCCGTTGACTGAACAGATTGGGTATAAGAATCCAAGAGGCGCCATTCTTGGGCAATTGTATCATAGTACCAACCAGGGTACTGAGGATCAAATACCATATGAGGGGGATACTCAGTGCTCCCTTGTGAGAGCTGATTCCAGTTAGAGACAGTACCAGTTGTACAACCCTCAGCCATGGTTCCTGCAACAGACTGTGCTGCCTGCTGCAGATAGGAAACCTCTGATCTATGGTCTGAAACAACACCATCACCACCACCTGTTGCCTGGATCTTGTTTTCAAAACCAACTTGGTTATTCAGAGTTGCATCATAACCATCCACCTGATGCCACTCCCCAGTACTAGGGTCGTACTTCCATCCAGGATAAAGGTTTTCCCAGTACTGGCTATCATACAAATCCTGCCCACTGGTAGTTTGTTCCGTGGCATTGCCATATGTTACACCTTCTTGATACTGCACAGGGTTAAAATATGTCAAATCTGGGGCTGCGCTTTCTGCAGCGGTAGATGTGACCTTCGAATCAGTGGTTGGATTATTGTCCAGTTTCTGAAATGGATCTCCTGAATTATCTCCCACCTCGGTAAAGAAGTCTGAGTATGACCCGAACCCACTGCCACTTTGCTGAGTCGAACCAATGTGAAATGCAGTCCATTGAACCTGCTTCACACTTGCACCCCTAGATCCACTGCTCTTGCTAGTTGTGGAATCCGATGCAACATCTGCCCCCTCAACAACATCGTTGGTTGCAATCGCGCTGTCAAATGCAAATGAATCGGAGGATGAATGAGGAACGCCCTCCTTAGAAACTAATTTGTCCTTTTCAGGTGCATCTGAAGATGACGCAACTTCTGCACCCTCAACAACATTGTTGGTCTCAATCTCATTGTCAAAATCAAACGAATTGGAGGATGCAAGAGGAGCGCACTCCTTCAAAACCAAATTGTCCTTTTCAGGTGCATCTGCAGATGATGCAATAACATCTTCGGCATGCTTTTCCTCTTTGCCAGCAACCCCAGCTTCACTGCTGGAACCGTCCAAGGCAGTGCCTACCTCACCAATGCTCAAGTTTGAGAATGCGTTCACCTCATCAGAATCCTCACCTTCGGCCAAACCAGGTCCAGATTCTGTAACCGGAAACTCATCATCATCAACGAGCTTATCGAAGAAGTCCTCATCCGTCTGATCCTCCACCTGAAATAGAGGAGACGCCATCGAATACAACCTAACCTCTAAGCTTCCTCCTCAGAAACAGTCGAACAGACAAGCCTCGATCCCACTAAATAAACCAAGGTCACAGCAATTCAACCCACTAAGGCTTAAATTCCTTCCCCAGCCAGCTGCTATTGCAAAAATCCTCTCTTTCAAACGTTACCAGGCCCAAAATCCCCGTAACCAAGAATCCTATTCATCTAAAACGAAGGGATCTCCAATTACTCCCAAAAAAATTAGGGCTTTAACCCTGCTACATCAATCAGGATTCCCAAACCAAGCAGGATCTTCTTAGATCTGCCATCTCAACAAGCACAAATAAAATAAATAAATTAAAAATTGACAAACAAAAAATGCAAGTAGTGCATTACATTAAACATCTCCGATGAAAACGAAAAAAAGAAAGATAGAATTGAAACTTTAGAGAAAATTTTGAATACTTACCAATACGAAGGAAGATCAGTAGAGCGATCAGAAAGAGGAGAAAGCGCGAAGAGAGACGATGCAGAGACAAACCTTCTATTTCCAACAGTCAACATATCACCCACACTACCTAAGCCTTGTTTTTTTTTTTTTTTTTTTTTTTTAATTGTTTATTTTTGTTTCTAAAGTTTTTACCGCCAGATATTAGTTATATATTGGGAGATGGTGAACATTTTATAACCTTATCTTCCTTTGTTACCCAACAAAAAAACCTTTATCTTTCTTGTTTTATTTAATGTAATATTTAATATAAGTATGATAAAAATATATTTTTTTTAAACTAAAAATCATTTAATGTAATGGGAAAAAGGTCTTTGTCCGGGAGTGTGGCCTACGCCAGCACTCCTATGAGTCTATCTCTCTCCTTCTCATGTGAAAAGATACCTCTGTCAATTTGTTTTAAGGAGGAGACAGATAGACTCATGGGAATGTTGGCATAGGCCACGCTCCTGTACAGAAAACTGCTTCCCTAATGTAATTTATATGTGTGATGTAGGTAAAAAAGTAAAGGTACAATCTTGTTGTAATCAACCTTGGTTATAACTTACAACAAGATTTTCTCATTAATTAATGGCAAATAAAAGAAATAAGGGCAATAGATCGATGCTGGGTCATGCGGCCCTTGGACCAATGTGGGGGTCAATGAGGGCATATACAAAAACATCAACACTACGGGGTTTTTTATATCACAACAGCGAGGGTGGTCATTTTAGCACACTCTATTTTTTGGGTGCAGGGGCCACACAACCAAACATTGTTTTATGTTTTCATGAAATAACTATTTAATTAGAGACCCCGAGACTTTGGGCTTCTTATCGGGACATGCAAGTGAAGCAGTGCATGGTATGTACTAGATGGATGCTCTATAGTGGGTCCAGGCGTTTCATCACTTAGATTTTGGTTTTCCGCTATTTTTAAGCGACGAAGTTGAGTTCTTAATTAGAAAGCACAATAAAAATTCTATTATATATATATTTTTTTTGGTGAATTTTATGTTCTTAATTAGCAACATAAAACTTTTTGGCAAAGGTTGGTTGAGCAATTTGCCACCTAAATTGGCTAGATGGTTAATCTAATTGTGCCAAGTGGAGTTAAAATTTGAGACTAGTAGACTCACGGTCCCTTTTTCACATGTCAAGTTTCAGTCCTAATAGAATTTACTTGACAAAAACAAAGAATTATAAAAAATTTGGAACTATCAAAAAGGTGCATTAACAATTAGGTGGCCTGTGGACATATAAATGGGGATATGCTTTTACATAAGAGGATTGTCGAAATGACACATCAATAGTTGTATTTAGAAAAAGAGGCAGTTTCCCTTTATCCACGGAGAATAGAGAATCCCTTGCCTAATGATTTGGGTGTCTTTGGATGGGTATCAGGAACAGTGAGAAAGACATTATTAACTTCGTATAGTGGAGACATAGTAATAATGACATTAAATAGGTGTACTTTTCTTTTCCTTCACCCATGTTGAAGGAAAATATCCTAATTGTCCCTTTGTCTTATTATAAAAAATTAAAGGAAAAGAAAAAGATTTCCAAAATAATTTGAAAGTTATACTTATCTAGTGAATGACTAGATTTTACCCTCGAAAGGAATTGCAGCATACTAATAGAGCAAAAAAAAAAAACAAAAGGACCGATTTTCCCTTCATTCACTATTAAAGAGAAATTCCCCAATACTGCCGAGGTCCAGTTTGATTGGACCAAGGACAGAATGTTTTTTGTTCTTAAACAATAGGAGGTGGGAGTCTTGATAATACAGGAGTCTAATTACAAGATCAAATCACCAATGGTTAAAGGATTATTCATTTTCCCCTGGTAAAAGAAAAACTATAGCTAAAATGCAGTTTCACTAAAAAATAGGTTTACAAATTAATGATGAGACTATATTTGGAATGCACGAAAGAGATTGAAAATAAAGATATATAATAAAATAAAAGTAATGCTGAGTTTATGTGTATTTTTCTCTGTTAATTTTGGAATATTTATTTTCTTATTATGCATTCCAAGCAAACTATAGTTGAGGTAAATGATTAAATATATTAAAAAATTCTAGATACATGTAAAATCTAAGTTATCAAAATATCTAAATTTTATAAAGGGAAGCCGTTCTCTGCGTGGGATGCAGGGACCACACTGCACGAGCTAGCCAATGAGAGCACGCGCAGCCGCACAATGGATGGTGGAATTTCTGCCATACATGGGGAGCATGGCAGTCACTCTATCACCCACTATGCGTGGGCGTGGCCCCCGCGTCCCATGCGAGGAACTTTTTCATTTTTTAAATTACCACATTATCTCTCGATGTGGCAATGTAGCATAAGGATTCAGATCCTCGCCAGCGCGCATCCAATGGCTGGAGAGGCATAATGCGCACTGGGATGTGTGCCTGGGTGCGCATCATGCCTCTACAGCCGTTGGATGCGCGCTGGAGAGGATCTGGTTCTATGGCACAATTAGAACTTTATCAAATTGTAAACAAAAATAAAAATAAAATTCTTCTACATGAGCCAAGATGGGAAAATTATCCTCTCCAATTCCCTAAAGCTCGGTAGTGCGACAGTGCTAGGTGGAGATGCAAACACGTGGCAGTTCAAACATCCAATGGTGTGCTATGTTGAGCTTTGATCGTTGGATGTTCGAGCTGCCATGTGTCAGCATCTCCACCTAGCATTACCGCATTGCCGAGCTTTAGGAATTTGAGAGGATAATAAGCCACCAAGATGGAGGTCTCTATGTTTAGGAAACTGAATCCAATCGGCTGGTTGAGTCAGAACCAAACACCAAAACGGTTTATCTAAATACTATCAATCCAATTTCGTTCTTTATCGAAAACAATAGATTCAATTAGGATCAAACCAAACTCTTATCGGGTTAGTATTAGATCAGGTTTTTATGGAACCAGTAAGAATCAAAACCAAACCAGACTAATCATACACACCGACAAATCAAACTCAACCCGATAAAAAACTGAGACCGACCTGATAATATCCTGGTAAGAAAATGAAAATAAAAGAGAACCAAAATTTTCCAATTAAGTTCCTTATGTATACATGTAACCCGGAAAACGTGGCTGGACCGATTCGATAGTATCCCAATTAAATACCAATAATAAAAAACGATAAAATATCGAACATAACTGGACTAACACCGAAAACTTCCTTAATGATTTGATTTTAGATTCATCCAATATTAGATTGAGCCGGCTGTTCAATCAAACCGAAAGCAAATCGAACTGATCGATTGACACCTTTAGATGAAGCCTTCCAACCTCTCCTCCTCCCCGAAATTTTATCGTATGCGGTTCCTTGACCGGTGCGGTTCCCTAGTGCCTCTCACAAGAGGAGGGTGGACCCCACCCGGGCAGAGTGTTCGATCAGGTGCCTTGGACTCACCTCTTGTGAGAGGCACTAGGGAACCGCACGGGTCCTCCCTTAAAAAAAACAAAAACAAAAACAAAAACAACCAAAAAAATCATCATTTTTCATTCATGTGATAAATTCAATTTTCTTTAAAAGTCAAATAAGAATCAATATATTGGATAGTATCGTTGAGTGAAGTATGACAAATGTTTTACCAAAAAACAAAAAAAGAAAAGATTATGACAAATGTTTTAGACTTGACTAAATGACCCCTATGTGTTTAATGTAAATGCTTCTAATTTATATCTATTTCTACTATATGGCATATTCTCAGTGAATCATTCTCCTTTCGATATTTATTATTAGGTTTTAGTAGCCCCACAAAAAATAACCTTATAGGTCATTCATAGCCTAATTATATAAATGTCAAAAAAAAATATAAAATTGACACGTAAAAACCCCAAAGGCAAAGCATTGAGCCATAGAAGGCAAAGACTCGGATACATTGCTCAGGACGTCATCCGGAAAGAAAAGGAATGTCTCCACATACCCAAATGAGGGTAGAGCAAAGTCCACTTGGAAATGTTGCATTGGATCTTAGGCATTTTGGATATTGTAAAATAGGGGGGGGGGGGGGACAAGACTTCTAACATATGATTAGATTATGTTTAATAAATTGTTAAGTTATCATTTTCATTAGGACTAAACATTGTTCGGTATTTAGCATAGTTTTTTTATTTTTTATTATTTAATATTAATACTAGTACAGTCGCTCAACCCCACAAAAGCTGGACCTCGATGCAGCAGTAAGGTTGTTGCTCCATTGCAACTTAGTGGTTGCAGGTTTAAATCGAGAAACAACCTCTCTACAAAGCAAGCGTGAGTTAAGGACTATGGCCTATTGATGCCAAGTATTGGGAATAGGTTCCACACCCTTGGTTGGTGGGGTTGGAGGAGAAAAGTTGTTCATATATCCAAAAAAAAAGTAACATTTCTAGGTGGTTTAGTGTTGGCAGTAAGGATGTAAATGGATTGAATTTTGACAGATAGTAGCATTATCATATTCGTATTCGATTATATTCGGATAGAATTAAATAATATTCTATTAGTTTTCAGACAGATTCGGATAGTTTTCGGATTGTGGTTTTTTGAATACAGATTCTCCGAGGCACCTCCAAGAATTTCCACCTTTCCATGGGTGCGATGATCATTTCACACTGCCATGTGTTTGCGTGCAGGAGTTGCACGTGACCAGGTAGCGTTCTCTTCCCTTCTCCCTCTCCCCCACCAAAAAAAAAAAAAAATAAACAAAATAAAGAAACTGAGTCTAAAAAACTCTTCTGTGAAAAATTCATAAAATCTCTAAACAAATAAAATTTCTTATGAGGTTAAAAATGAAAAATAGAAGAGTCCAAATCCTTAAGTGCATGTTCTTTTTTGCCTTTTCGTTTACTGGATAGAAAAACACATGGGTGGTCACACCGTTACACCTTGATGGTGGTAGGTGCAGTGATCCGGTGTGGACGTTATTGTCCCATCCTCGGCATATCAGCTTGTAATAATATACGGGTGTCAAAATCAAACCGTTTACACAACCATTTAAAACGAAACAAGTATTAGTACTACGGAATGACAATAATTAAGCATTAGTGGTAATATGAAATAGTTAGTAAATATATAAGGGTACAAATAAATAATTATTTAAAAAAAAAAAAAAAGAATTCAATTCATACTTTCATTTCAATAAAAAAATAAAAAGACATGTAATGGAAAATAACCGTTTGAATTAAAAATAAAAAAATAAAAAACTTTATAAAATCGTTTATAAATGGTTTTGGTTTCGACATGTGAAAACGTTTATTAAATGGTTCACTTTTGATTTTACCTAAAAAACTTGACGAACCGAATCGGACTAAACCGTTTAACACCCTTAGCCTGTAAACTAGCGAATGGGGTCTAAGATGAGAATGGTAGCCGAGCTCAAATAGCACGTGTCGCCAATCTATGGGTATTTTATTTTTTACACTTTTTTTGGTATTTAAATTCTCAACATGATACCATGTTTGAGAAATTAATATTTGCCAAAAAAATGTTGAAAAATTAATAATATCTTACGAAAAAGAGAATGCTACCTGGTTGCTTGTGGCTCTTGTGATTAGACACAAGGCCGCATGAAATGACCACTGCATTTTCAGAGAATTTTTCCTTTTCATCGGGTGCGAGTCATTTCACATAACCCTATGTCTCAGCACATGAGCCGTGCACCACACACGACCATGTAGCTTTCTTTTCCCACAACTTATATTTTCCCTTAAATCCAAAGATGAAGTCCATACGATATCTAGTCTAAAACTATACTTTGATTGGAACCTTTCTTGTGATGTTGATTTTTTACGCAAAAATATATATTTCCATAAAGACATTTCTCATTCGTAAGTGTGGAAGTCCATATGGAAATGCTCTGCTCTTCATAAAATTATAGATTTCCTATGGAGGTCTTGTGCGGATGGCCTTGGTACAGTTGAAGGTCTTCGTCGCCGGAAAGTCCCTATTGACCAGGTATGCTCGAGGTGGGGAGCTTCCTCCGAATCCATTGATCACATTTTACTCCACTACCCCTTTGCCAAGACAGTGTGGTTCAGCTCTCCTCTTTCTTTCATTGTGCCTCCAGACCCAGCTTAAATCATGCCAAAGTGGATCACATTTTTTTGGGCATGTGTTTTTTTGCTTTTTTCTTATTGGTCCGAAAGGGAATCTCTTGGGATAATATATATATATATATTCTCTTGGGAGGATTAAAAACGTATCTAGAGCCCTAGAGAAGAAGGAAAAACGAGGAGAAGTCATCTTCCACCATTCTAGCGTGATTCGATAGCATAGACGCGATGAAAATTGACAGAGATTTGCCAACTGAATACTGTCTCCACACCTACATGCTTATGACCGCAACGGCTAAATCCTTGTTGCCAACAATGGCAATACTGCACTGCTGCCATTACAAGCGCCAAGAACACTAACACCGTGGAAGGATATGACATTGAATTTGAGGTTAAATAATTAAATTTGAAGCTGAAATTTGACATGTGCATGGTCAAATCCCTATATATCAAACAAATTTAAGAATGAAAAACCACTGAACAGAAATAAAAGGAGACTACATCATCTAGTGTCATATTGAGTTTTTCAATTCGTGCCCTTCATGCTAACCAATGGGCTACGAATATAACCCTAGAATCTTGTTTTAAGATATCCACATTATCAAAATCCTTAATTATATTTTTAATGCTCAAAGGATAAGTAAAAATATCCCACGACCACTTCCTCATCTTCTAATTCAGAACTCTCACTAGGTTCAAATAACCGGTCTAAATGGTGACGAATGTGATACCTAATTGTCTTGTTTCTAGAAGCCTTTTAAGCATTCCTTTTACTTTTGTCTCTTGTGCGCTCCCAGTATATTCACAATCCAAAGTTGCAACCACAAATTTTTTTGTTAAAAGCTATTACTGAATCCCAACTCCCTTCACCAGATTCTTTGGAATAACCACCACAAATTAAAATTTATGATCCTAATAAGAGCAGCTCAATAAGGGCCAACATATCTGATTGAGGAGACAATTCACTTGCCATAAAATTGGATTTTGGTTTTTTACCCGATAAGTCATAGAATTAGACTAGAGCAAACCTAAATTTGTTACCCATCTAGGGATATTATTCAACATATTTGATTGAGGAGACAATTCAATAGCCATAAAATTGGACTTTTTTACCCTGATAAATCATAGAATTGGACTAGAGCAGACTTAAATCTTTTACCCATCTAAAGATATTATTCATAGGAGAAAAGAATTTTGTCCAGGAGTGTGACCTACGCCAGCACTCCCATGAGTCTATATCTCTCATCTCCAAATGAAAAGACAGTTCTGCCCCCTTGTTTTAAGGAGGAGAGAGATAGACACATGCGAGTGCTAGCATAGGCCACACTCCCGGACAAAAAACTGCTTCCCTTATTCATAATACCTATTGGGTTATGAACTAAAAGTACAATTAAACAATAATGGTAAAAAAAGACCTTAGTCCCAAAAATCTTGCTTCCCAAATCCTTTTAATAAATGAATAATACAAAACATTTGCCAATTAGTCTCTCTTTCTTGGAGACAACAACGACAATTATCATCTATATTCAAAACATGACAAACTTGTCCCTAGATGCAATTCCGTTATTTAATAATTTTCTCAAAAAAGGAGTTTGAATTGGGTGAATCTTAGATTTAAAAAAGGACTAACCAAACAAATTTGCTGATGAGAAGACTCAAAATTCCGAGATGAAAATCAGACCTTTATCTTCTGAGGTTCGCTGACCGGTATGGTTATGCGATTCCTCTCATAGGGAGGGGGGGGAGAAGGCTGAAATAACCATTCCACCCCTGACCGAACACACTGCCCGGATGGGATCCACCCCCTTTCATTAGAGGCACTAGGGAATCGTAACGGGCAGAGAAACCACAGGGGATAAAAATTCGATGAAAATCTTAGTTTGAGGATATAAAAAAAAACAATCATCATGCTGAGAAGTACCTAGAGGGATTCTAGTGATTCTCGATACAATAGATGATGGAAAACGGGTGTTAACCAAAGAGAAATTCCAACTTCTAATAACTATTAATTCAAAAACTTTCTAATGCCATTTGATGAATGAGATTAGTATGGTTAGTTTATTCTAGATTGAGGAAAACCTGAGACCAATATAGTTAGTGAGGTTTAGATTATGGTTAGTTAGTTCTATTCCACGCCCATGATCCTTTTTTTTTGTTTTTTAACTTGAAATCATTGACCAAAATACTCGAATGAGGGAAATAGTTAGTTTTTAAAACAAGGCCCCATAAGGAAGAATGGTTATTGAGCAATCTCCATCTTAGCCGAGTCAATAAAGCTTCATTATGAATTGCATTAAATCTAAAACTCAGATCATCATCATGTTTTGGCTTACAACCCTCTACCTCTGGTACTAAAGAAACCTTTTTACGAGACTTAGTTTTTCCTTGTCAAAATTAAGCATTAATCCTGTCAAACTGGAAGCAAATCTTTTTAGGAAATAGAAAACATGACATAAGATAAGTAGGTATCAAACTAAGAATAGTTCTACTAAAAAATAGGGCATACCCAGTGCACGAGTCTCCCGCCATTGTGGGGTCTGCGGAGGATCATAATGTATGCAGCCTTACCCTTGCTTCGCGGAGAGGCTGTTTCCCAACTCGAACCCGTGATCACTAGGTCGCAGTGGAGTAACCTTACCGTTGCGCTGAGGCGGTCCTCTATCAACCTATGACCAAAGAGGAACCTTTAGTTTATTTTGCACTCTATTAAGTTTAAGGGTTTATCATTTAATTTCTTTGAACCATCTAGAGGTATAAGTCAGGGATGTTCTTTGAGTCTATTTCTATTCATATTGTCTATGAAAGGATTTTTCAAATGGTTGTCTATTTATAGAGAACCTAATATGTTTAAGGACATCAAGATTTTTAGATCTCCTTCGAAAATTTCACATTTACTTTTTGCCGATGATACTTTTGTGTTTTTTCATGCTAATCTAAGTCACATTCAGACCATTCAGGTAATTACACGGCATACGATAAGTAGGTACCGAACTAAAAATAGACTTAATAAGAATAGTTCTATCACCCTGTGATAAAAGAAAAACCTTCCAACGAGACAATTTATTAAGATTTCTAGGTCTGAGCTAATTAGTATTAGAATAAGATATACTCATGCAATGCAAGTTGCTACTAGCTCCACCACCATACAAGGAAATAGTACTCAATAGCTTCTAATACTTTCAAACATGTATGGGATATTCTTATTGATACCATCAAATAATTTGTAATTTTATATTTTTATCTTTTGAGTATTATATAATTTTTTTTTCAATAAGGATAAAAATGATCATTTCATAGGTATATTCAAAATATATGCATGACAATAACACTTTTCCATAATGACATTATAATATGTCACGTTCAAATTATTTTTAAAAACCTTTTTATACTTTTAACTTAAAGAACTTCCTAGAATATGACTGTGAAATTGAAAGAAGGTGTCAAACTCTAAATACCCCTATAGAGGTTTTATCCAAACACTCCCAACATGTATACTATAATATTTGAACCATATGTATGAAACCGCTCTCAAAACTTTTGTGGGACCTTTGTGACAAATCGTAAGGTATTTTACACTCTCTCTCCTCTCTGACATGTGAGCTTCTTATATAGAAACATTGAGACACCACTTTTTGTGTTCCCATGACCTTGAGTTGGAAATTTTATCTCACCTTGGTGACATGTAAATCCTTTGTCCTACTATTTCCTTGTAAATTCTTTGAAATTTGACTATGATTTGTTTCAACACTCCATCTCCACTTGATTCTGTTAATAAATGTTAGCATGTAACCAGTGGAATAGAGTTCAACTCTTGGCTACAACCCCCTCTTCCTGGCAAGGGTATCCGTTTAGGACCGGAACCAAGAAGTGTCCTAAAAATCGACCCATCCCATAACTAAATGGGATGATCTAGGAACTGATGTTGAGATCAATTATTAAGTGAAATGAGATAGTTCTGGAATGAGACCAATGAGGAACATGCAAAAATTGGAGCCACTAGGATCCGTTTAAGATGCATATTTACTTATTTAAGATTATTTAATACTTAATAGTTATATCTTATTTGAAGGCTTAATTTGTCTTAATTATAAAGAAAAACTAAGGGAGTAGGGTTATTTGTCAAAGAAACATTTATATTTGAGTTTTAGAGACTTGAGAGTTTGAGTGTCCAAAACCATTAAAGAATTAGGATCGAAATCGGAATCAAAATTGAATTGTCCCATTATTAAATGGGACTGAATCCTAATTTTGGGACCATTTAGTATATAAAACAGTTCTAGGATTGACCCCCACGGATCAGTTCTTTACGGTTCTGGTAAAGAACCGTTTCAACTAGCCAAAAATTGTCCCATTTGACACCCTTGGCCCAACCATCATATTGCTTCTAAAGCTTATTCTCAAAACATTCCTTCAATTTGTATCAAGGAGAAAGTTTTCTTTCACCAAGTGGGAAGGGTTCACTATTCTAGGGTCCTAATACATCTCCTTTATTTATGAATGATCGAACATACCCCCACTATTGTACGATATCCTTCTCGTCCATCCGAAAGTTGTGCCCAAGGGATTCCCCTTCATCATGGCTTAAAAAAAAACTCGATCCTTCACACTAATTTGTAGGGGAAAAGTCCGTGTTGTTTCACCGACAAGGTTAAGAAACTAGGCAACAATGAAGTCCATGTTGTAACAGATGGGTGGATTTTATAATGGCATGTATTTCTTCGGTCTCGTATACCATGCTTATAAATGGTTTAGAAAGGAGTTCTTTTATTTCATTTAGGGGTAGCCGTTTATCTTTGTATTATGCTCTTAGGTACTCAATTCGTTCGTAGAAGAAGCTGAAAATGCAAACTTAATCAGAGGTGTCAAAGCAAGGAATCGAACACCTCCAATTTCTCACCTATTGTTTGTCGATGACTATCTCCAATTTTCTGAAGTCAAGCTTCAAGAAGTATCTCATCTCAAAGCATGTCTTGAGACTTATTGCAAGGCGAGTGGACAAGAAATAAATTTGAAGAAATTAGGGCTCACATTTACTCCCAACACCCCCAATGAGATTGAAGAGATGTTTTTCCTGTATTTTGAGAGTTCCCTATGTATACGGTCTATCCAAGTACTTGGGGTGGGTTTCAAAAGCGGACATTTTAAGGATATTGTTATTAAAACTAGTAAAAGAGTGCAAGGATGGGAACACCAGCTTCTATCTCATGCGGGTTGAGCAGTTTTGCGCTACCAGCATGCACATCATAATTCAGTCCAGAAATCTATATCAGATTTTTATTGGGGCAATCATAGAATAGACAAGAAATTACATTGGATTTTCTGGTTCCGCTTGCGTCACTCTAAGGAAATGGGTGGATTGGGATTTTGGGACCCAATCCTTCATAATTGGGCTTTGCTCTCAAAGGTTGCTTAGGAGATTGTGGAGAAACCCGAATTCCCTGTGGGGCAAATTTATCAAAGCAATCTATTTCCCAACGAATAATTTTCTTAATGCTCCCTTAAGTAACAAATCTTCGCGGGCATAGAGAAGCGTTTTGGTACGAAGAAAGGTGCTTTCTAGTGGGCTGTTATGACAAAATGGAGATGGCAAAGATATTTATATTTGGAACTTTAATTGGGTTCCATCGCTTCCTAATTTTTTTATACAACAACCAAAACCTCTAGGCTGTGATATATCTGAAGTCTCAAACCTTATAGATCAAGATACTCGGAAATGGAAGGAAGACCTCTTGGATCGCTACCTAAAACCATCAAATAAGTGGGCCATATTGAAAATTCAGCTAAGTTTGATTCCTAGGGAAAGACATCCTTAGTTGGGGAGGAGTTTGAAATGAGAATTTCTTAGTTAAAACCGCATACCACCTCCTTCCAAATTTCTAAGAGATTAGCTTACAAACTCTCAACCATCTTCATCTTGCTGTCTTGATTGGGATCTGATTTCTATCTTAGCTTGAAAAATGATTTGGAATTGTAAGTCGTGTCCCAAAATCAAGTCTTTTCTGTCAAGGGTGTCAACTGGTTCGATTCTGGGCTATCGATCTGGTTCTCTAGCGGTTCCGATTCTAAGGTGTCAAGACCAGATCTGGACCAATAAGTTCGCCGGTTCCAAATCTGAGATCCAGGACCATTAACTAATGGGTGGTCTAGTTCCAGTTCCGGTTCTTAATCGGGTCCAAACATGTCCTTGTTGAGCAGCAAAATGTAAAGCATTTTTCCCACTAGAACGAGAAATCTCAAGCAAGCTAGAATCTTTCAAAAGCAATTCATTAACTACTGGTGTGTGTCTCTATGTGCAACAGATATGAGAGGGGTAGAATACTAGAATTTGAGGGGCCAAGTTTCTTGCTTTGTCTTGGGTCATGTTCTAATAGCAACTGGGCAACAACTGTATAATAAAAGTTACTTTAACTATATGTTAAAATAACAAGGATCATCTATATTTTAAAACGGAAAAAATGGTGCAAGACAAGTTCAAGTGTATGCATTTCTTCCGGTTCCAACGGTTCCGGGGATCAGACTAGATCCGGACCAATAACCTATCACTAAGACCAGATCCAGACCAATAAACTATTGGGTGAGTCGGTTCCGGTTCCTAGCCGGACGGTTTCAGTCCGGTTACCCGTTCCGGTCCAAAATTGACACCCATACTTTCTGTGGAGATTTGCATCCAAGGAATAGCTTTTGGAGAAGGTCTCATGAAGCACCAAATTTCGATCAACCCGAGTTGCGGCAGGTGCAGTTATGACTTATGAGGTTGAATCTAGTAATCATATCTTATTGGGTTGTCCGTTTGCAAAAGCTACATGGTTTGGGAGTAACCTCTCTTTCATTGTTTCAAATGGGAGAGATCTAAGTTAGGAAACTTACTGCAAAAAGGGATTAATTTAGATTTCCTAGTAAGAATGTTGGAGCAGAGATGATGTGTCTTATCTCCTTCCTTTGTTGGTATCTTTGGTTGGCTAGAAATGATCGAGTCTTTAAGTGCAAAGAATGGTCCCCAGAGGAGAGCATGTTGGTAAGAAAATTATATTCCTAGCCACTGTTTTGTATAGTTTGGTAATGTAAACGATACCATTGTTGTGTAATCCGGAAAATTTTCTTCCCCCATTTCTGTTTTTCAACATCTGCTTAGGTTCAATGGATAACAAACATATATAAAAAGACAAGATTCTAATGTTTGGATGGGCCAAACATTACTGGGCCCAAACATATCAGATATGAAAATGTACTGAGGCCCATGCCCTCATAGATGATCCACACAAAGTATTGTTAAGAGAGACTTATATTAACGTCCAAATATATGGTCCAGGTGACATTATTATTGCATTCATGATGATGGAATGATTGATTAATGTGTTTATCTTTCTTTGGAAAATTCATTTTTTCCTTTTCTTGACATCCAAACATAGTCTAACAAATACAAGACCTAAAACTTGACAAATGGCCAATCAAGAGGGGTCTTGGCAATCCAACTGTTGATTTTACCAAGTGATACCTCAGTTTCAAACAACAAGGCTGGGTTGTGTACAAAATCCTCTTGTAATAGCTTTTGTATTAGTACTTCTTTTTTGGATAAAAATAATATAACAACTTAATTATATGAGTGAGAAGGTACAATTCCAACTACTCTCCAACCACCCATCCAACGATGGAGAGGACGTGGACATGCATTCCCAGGTTTTGATAGATGTTAGAATGCATGTTCAAGTCCTCCCAGCTGTTAGATGAGGGATTGAAAACGAGTTGGATGTTTAAGTAGTTGGGGAGGATTCGGATCCCCAGTCACATATGGGTCCAAATTTTGAGAACAAGTGCCTAATGCACTTGGTAGAGTGTGTAGCGTTAAAGCCTATTCTATTAGGAGGTCTTGGATTCAATCTTCTTGGTTCTCATCTCCCCTCCCCATAGATTAGGATAGAGTAGATATCCATAAAACCCAAGTTTACTCCATTAGCCTTGCATCTTTTTTGCCTAATTTTATGTAAGGATTGTTTGAAATTTGAATGACACTTCTATGGGTGTATTTATTTCTTGTAATTTTATTGCCCCTTTTTTTATTCCCTCAAGTTAATGCTGTCAAAATAATTAACACCTTAAAGAGTGTCACTAAGATATCCCTCTTATATATAAATTGGGGTGTTTTTTTTGTGTACACTGTGTAAGTTGTACTTTAGTGAATGAAAATTTACATTTTCCATTCCCCCAAGAAAAATCAACCATGAAAACCAGCAGATTCAGGAATGTTTAAGTTGTGACAATTAAATTCTATCCCCCCCCCCCCCTGTATAAACAAAAAAATTGGGGCAATTTCACAACAGCTAGCCTACTACTGGACCCGGGCAAGGCCAAACCCATTTTAATAATCTGCAGTCCAAAAGCTAGATGAAATGAGGTTATAACTCTAGTGGACAGTTGCAACCCTCTACATGATTCGCATCCAATGGTTGGGAGCATCTAAGCACGCAACTCGAGTGTCTCCAACCGTTGGATATACTGGAGGGGTTGGCGTGCTGGAGAGGATTTCTTTCCTTTAATTTTGGTTTCTTCCTTCTTAAAATTTCTCTTATTAATTATTATACATATAACATACTAGACATTGTTTTTAATCTTAAAATGGCAAGGGAAAGCCAATCAAATAATAATTTTTGGATCTTATACAACAATATTGAATTTTAGCTCCGTTTGGTTGCTAGTAAAGGGAAGTGAAATTATTTTAAAAAATGTTTAATAAACAAAATCATATAATTTATCTAAAACTCTTACCATATTTAATAAATATAGGTTTTGATGTAAAATTTATTTTAATTTTTATATCAAAAGAATTGACTACAAAGTAAAATAAAATTTAGTATATATTGGAGTTAAAATCTAGTGCATAAATTTTCAAGGAGTGGGTTCTTGAATTATAGTAGTTAACGCACATTATATTTTCTACCAAAAAAAAAAAAAACACATTATATTGCTCCTATGTATCTTGGCATTGATAGAGCTTATTATTGATCCACGAGTGGGTCCTTCTGATCTCATGTATTCTCGCTTTTGATTTGATAGATCATCTATTTGATCTGGTCACATGTTAATTTTGGTGGTCCAACTTAATTATATTAAATCATTTTTTGATCATCATTTTTGTCAAAGGATTAGTCATTGGTGGCTTTATGTGAAACCAACTTTTAATGCCGAATGTACTCTCACTTGGTTGCTATGGCCCACCCACTGTGACTGTAGAACGTGGCACCTTCCCAAATTATAAACTTATGGGGAAGGGATCTATACGTTGTGGGGTGGAAACTCCCACTCAAGCCAATGGGAGCACAAGAGAGGGTGTTGCATGGTTTGTATATAGAGGCCCACATTCAGGGAGAAGTTTGTGACTCAAGAAGTGAATGAGTCAAGGAGATTGGCATTGTGTTTTGCGTAAGATCAAAGACTATGTTTGGATGTCAAGAAAAGAAAAGAGAAAATAAAAAAAAAAAAAGGATTTGAGGAGAGAGATAGACAAATAAATCAATCATTCCATCATCATGATTTTTGTTTTATTATGTTTGTTCTCTTCTTTTTTTGGCATCCAAAGATAACTTAAGTTTCCTAGGAGGCACTGCACTTGTGGTACGTGTTCAAGGTAATTATTTTCCTTTTTCTTGTGATTGATTTTTAATATCTAATACTTACAAGAGGCAAGAACATAGGGTTAATATGATTAGTGAACTAAGGCCTCGTCTGGTATACACTCTCAGTCGATAATGCATTCCAAGATATCATAACAAACACAGGCTTAAGTCTTCTTCCACCCATGATCTTAAACATCTAGACCCAGTATATACTTAACGTATGGGTTTTGAGCACCATACACCCCCGGAATATCTAACTCTAAATCTTGGTTAAGGAGAATGAACTATGCAACTAACTATACTTTGAAAGAGTTTGGAATTGTAAATAAACTGCAAATTAAGGTTGCGTTTGGTATAAAGTCTTGGAATACATTATTGACCTAATGAACGGATTCCAAGAATGCATACCAAACGAAGCATTAAATTTATTTTTCATCTATTTTTTCTCTGAACTTAATAACAATCCATGAACACCACCAGTTCAGTAAACAAGTATATATTGACCTTGGAACCAAACATCTACTGATCCAAAAGGGTCCATAAAATGGTGCATGAATTGGATTAAACAGAAACAACCAAGCTGTTTAACTTGTGGCACATAAATGTCGAACACTTTTAAGTTGGCCGGTAGGGCAGAGAGACAAGAGAAAAAGAGCAAACTGACACTACTTATGTGTTGGTGGGTTACCCCTTGCAAGAAAGAATCTGAACATGAGATGGGGGGTTGGGTTATCCTAAGGCCACAGCATCCATGGAGATATGTATCTGTGTACTTGTAGCTTATAAGTTGTCGGCACTCACCCTTTAGTCTCTGTGTTCTGATTCTGATCACTAAAATTGTGGGTTTCTGGTTGTTGGATCAGATCTACAAAATTTTCTTTATTTTCTGCCTTCCTTTGTCTTCCTTTTTCAAATGAGGTTAAACCCTTATAGGCAGACTTGACAGTGGAGTTTTTGGAATCCTGAAATCAGATCAGGCTAGGAGACAAGCATCAATATTAATATATATTCCAAGGCCTCTTCACTCTGGTTAGGATAACCCAGACCGAACCGAAATTAAACCAGAAGAAAAATCCAGGTCAATATCGATATAATTCACTACCAGCCCAAATTAAAAAATTATTTTTTTTACAAATTGTATATGTACCCAAACCAACCCGATAACAAATCGATAAGAGAAACTGATAAGAACCCAAACTGTAACGATCGAAACTGAAGCTTCCCTTATTGGTTTGGTTTCATATTCAACATTACAATGCAAAAGCAGATTCAGACTGAATAAAAAACTGGCCCGAACCGGGCGATTGACACTCCTAACTCTCTTGATGAGCTTGAGACTTGTTTGGCGATCTCTTTTCAAAATTGGGAGAACATGGGAAGTTGAAATGTGTTATTTTTTAAGCCTGATCACAACTTAATCCAAGAAGTACTGGTGATTTTTCCCCAATATTGATGGTCTCGCTCTTCACTGAGTGTGTCGGGAGGTTGGGATCACCTGACTTGGGAGTTGTTTATATTAGGGGCAATTTTGTACTTTTGGAGATTAGGGGTTCTCTATATTGTACTGCACAAGACACTATATATAGTGGAAGCTTATCTTATTGCTCGGCTGTGGACAGAGTCCACCTTGGGTGAACCTGTTTTGTGTGTGTGTGTGATCTCCTTTTTCATTTTTCTTTTGCAAATCGCTGTTCTGCTGCGTTAATTCCTAACAAAATAATCACTGATATGGGAGAATATGGGGCACAAGAAGAGGAACTTGGATTCTAGGGTTGGTATCTTACAGTCCTATTTAGCAAGTCTGGGCTGGGTTTGGTTGAACTACGATGGATTGGGCCTACCAAACTGGTTTTAAATGTGTTGCACTAGTCTCAGTTGGGCTTGAGGCTGGGTTCATCTGTTGTACATCTGACCAACCTGATTTGATTTAAAATTAGTTTTCTTAGGAGTGCTTATATAAAGTTGCAGTAATCTAGATGGGTTAAGGGAAATTGATGTATCCATGGGCTGGGCTTTTATCTAGCAGTGCCTCCGTTTGGTTGCAAGGAAAATTAAAGGATATAAAAGAGAAAATTATCAAATCTAAAAAAGGAAACTGTTGTATTATTATTTTATAGATGCACTTTGGGTCAAAGCACTTGTTTCAAAAAGCACTTTTTCAAGTGTGTGTCAAAGTTTCAAAACTGTGTTTATTTTCATTCCCTCATTTTTTTGTTTCCCTCCTCTATTTTGTTTGAAATTGGTTGTACTCTCTTGTGTGCAAGAGGCTAGAATTGAGCTCAAGAATAGTCCCACATTGGTTGTGGGAGAGTTACTTGAGGGGTATATATATAGGATTGTTTCCTTAAGGTGTGAGCCTTTTGGAGAGGAAGACACCCTACTCTCTAGTGTGTGGGGGGTCCTTGGGGTGCTTTTGAATCGCGCGCGCGCGGGCTGGGCCGTGGCCGAGTTCGAGGTCGAGGTCGGGGTGTGGGTGTGGACAAAACCTTATAGGAGTTTTAATGTTTTGTTTAAAACTCGATTTGGTTCATCCATACGGTTGAACCACACTTGTCTATTCGTACATATATATGAATAGTTACACCCCCTCCCGTACATGGAGGTATACATATGGTCACACCTCCCATGTAAGGGTTACACCCCTGTACGTATATCACCGTATTCATACGGATGTATCCCTTCATGAAAGGGTACTCCAAGATTCTATATATACACCAGGTCATGCCTGTTTTTGATATATAGAAAACAGACGTATTGTCCCCGCAGCAGATCGTCGTCGTTTAAGTAATAAGAGGGTTGTAGACGTATTGTCCCGCACCGTCGAGAAACTATATTTTTGTTTAAGTCAATAAGAGGGTTGTATAGCCGTTTGATATCCCCTGGTACTCGTATTAGGTTCGCGAACCTATACGTTTAGGAGTTGTATTTATCTTGGAGGGTAAGGTGCAAGGTCAACCCCGTTGCGAGAAGAGGGGGCATCTAAATCCTTAAGGAAAGTATCTTACGATACGACTCAACTCGATTGTCCGTGCTTCTTCATTTCTCGGTTCGTTTCACTCTGCAACCGGTGTGCGATAACGTATTTCTCTATTTCGTATATCTGCTTTGTCTTACAAGATATGCCTAATATAACAATCTTAAGGATTTAGATCTTATTTGGCTTATTTTAGTGTAAGACTATGGTAGGGAATAATCTGTGGATACTACTCCATCTGTGGACCTTCCCCTCTCGCTTTGCCGCCGCCTAAAATACTGCGCTACCATACAACCAAGTATGGAGAAACCGAGAATAGTCTCGAGTTTGATAAGATAGCACAGTTCACCGGCAGAATTTTAAACTGGAAGCAGATGATGCTATTTGCATTAACGCAAATAGGGGTGGCGTTGCATTGGCGATCCCAAGCCTCCTGGGATAGTGAGGATATTGATCTCGATATGAAGAGGCTTGCTTGGATCGAAGCAGATTTTCAATGCAAGAACAGGATTCTGAATGCTCTATCGAATGAATTGTATAATGTTTACAATTCCTTTGATCATGCCTACATGATTTGGAATGCTTTGGTCAACAAATATACTCCGGAAGATCTTGGCTTAAAGAAGTATGTGGTGTCAAATTTTACGAACTTCCGGATGATCAAGGTGAAACCATCTCTTCTCAAGTAGACAGATTCCAGGTTATGGTTGGGAATTTGGCTAAAGAGAACATGATTTTACCAGATCTGTTTGTCACGAGTTCTTTAATTGATAAACTACCTGACTCTTGGAAGGATTTCAAAACTACAATGAAACACAAGAGGAAGGACTGGTCTTTTGATCAGGTGGTAGTTCGCATCAAAATAGAGGAACGGAACCGCATTAAAGACAAAGGTGAAAAGCCCATTGGATACATTCGATCCAATGCCCATCTGGTGGAAACAGAGAAGAAACCAAATCTTAAGAGGAAAGGCAATCCTGTTCAGAAAAGTTCAAACTCAAAGAGGAAGAAAGGAAAATGCTTCATGTGCGGCAAGCCGGGTCACTTCAAGAAAGACTGCAGGAACAAGAAGAAGGTTTTGCCAGATAAGGCAAAAGTCAATCTTGCTGAAGAGGAAGTCTTTGCAGCAATGATAACCGAAGTATTTTTGGTTGAAAAACCAAATGACTGGATAATAGACACAGGTGCTACGAGGCACATCTGTGGGGACCGAAACTCTTTTTTGAGTTATTCTATTTTAGATGATAAGGTCTACATGGGCAACTCTCAGTCAACCAAGGTTATCGGCAAAGGGAAAATTACTTTGAAGCTCTCTTCAGGAAAGACACTTGTTTTGGACAATGTGCTGCATGTGCCAGAAATAAGACGCAATCTTATTTCAGGGCCGCTTCTCAACAAGGCAGGAATGAAGTTACTTTTTGAGTCTGACAAGCTTGTAGTTCTGAAAAATGATGTATTTGTGGGCAAGGGGTATCTTAGCGATGGTTTATTTGTACTAAGTGTTTCTGAGATAATAAAAGAAAAGCCTAGTGCTTCTTCTGCTTACTTTATTGATTATTATGATTTATGGCATGGTAGATTAGGTCACTGCAATGCATCTTATATTTCTTATATGCATAAGAAAGGCTTAATAGACAATCATATTAAGCAACCATTGACAAAGTGCCCCACATGTGTGGAGGCAAAATTCACTAAAAGACCACATAGGTCAATGGAATGACAAAGTGGCCTTCTTGATTTGGTGCATAGTGATCTTTGTGACTATAAGTCACTTGAATCTAGAGGAGGTAAAAAATATGTTGTTACATTCATAAATGACCACTCTAGATTTACCTTCTTAAGTCCAAGGATGAAGCAAGTAATGCTTTTATATCCTATAAGGCAGAGGTGGAAAATCAATTAGGGAGGAAAGTGAAAAGGCTTAGAACTGATAGAGGTACTGAATACTCTAATCTTTCTCAGTTTTGTGAGGACCATGGTATTATTCATGAGACCACCGCCCCTTATCAACCTGAGTCTAATGGGGTGGCAGAAAGGAAGAATCGAACATTGAAGGAAATGATGAATTCAATGCTCATAAGCTCAGGGTTACCCCTAGACATGTGGGGGGATGCCATGTTATCGGCATGTTATATTTTAAATAGAGTTCCGCACAAGAAAACCGGATTGTTACCCTTTGAATTATGGTATGGAAGAAAACCTACAATAAAGCATTTAAGGGTATGGGGTTGTCTAGCCAAAGTGGCTATACCAGAACCAAACAAAAGGAAACTAGGACCAAAGACATGTGATTGTGTTTTTGTTGGATATGCAGTTCACAGTACTGCATATCGATTTATGGTTATTAAAACCATAGATGATGTGTTTGACGAAAATGATATCATTGAGTCAAGGGATGCAGAATTCTTTGAGAATGTATTTCCTCTTAAGTCTAACCTATTAGAAAGGAAGGTTGATAGTAGTGTATCATCTTTTGGCCAAGAAGTGTCAAAGAATATTGAACCTATATCTAGTGATTCAAGTCAATTACGGAAGAGTAAAAGGCAAAAGAAAGCTACTTTTTCGGATGGTTATTGGGTTGTTTATCTTTTAGACAATGATCCTTTATCGTATAAAGAAGCGGTGACATCTTTAGATGCCGTGTTTTGGAAAGAGGCCATCAAAAGTGAACTAGATTCCATTTTAGCCAATCACACATGGATATTAGTTGACTTACCTATAGGTTCCAAAGTGTTGGACACTAAGTGGATATTTCGAAAGAAATTGAAACCAGATGGATCACTAGATAAGTTTAAAGCCCGGTTAATAGTAAAAGGCTTTAGACAAAAGAAGAATATAGATTACTTTGACACATTTGCTCCAGTAGCAAGAATAACTACTATACGAGTAATGATGGCTGTTGCATCTATGTATAATTTGGTTATACACCAAATGGACGTGAAAACAACGTTTCTAAATGGCGACTTGATAGAAGAAATATACATTAAGCAACCTGAAGGTTATGTTGTGCCTGGACAAGAACACAAGGTATGTAAGTTGGTTAGATCACTTTATGGACTCAAACAAGCTCCAAAACAGTGGCATGAAAAACTTGATTCGGTACTTGTATCGAATGGTTTTCTCATAAATGATGCTGATAGGTGCTTGTATAGTAAGTTCAATAAAGGCAAAGGTGTGTTCATCGTACTTTATGTAGATGACATGTTGATAATGGGAACGAGTTTAGACATTGTAAAGCAAACTAAAGGTTTCTTAATGTCTAAGTTTGATACAAAGGACATGGGGGGAGGCTGATGTAATTCTTGGAATTAAGATCATCAGAAAAGAAAAAGAGATTATATTATCCCAATCCCATTATGTTGAAACCATACTAAAGAAGTATGGTTATAATGATTTATCATCGGTTAAAACACCTTTGGACATTAATTGTTTTTTACAAAAGAATTTGGGGGAACCTGTCTCCCAAAAGAAATACTCACAAATCATTGGTTCAGTTACATATCTAATGAACTGCACCAGACCAGATATCGCTTTAGCAGTTGGGAAATTGAGTCAATGCACTCATAATCCAAGTATAGAGCATTGGCATGCTATGACAAGATTATTGCGATATTTAAAGGGAACGATAGCCTATGGCCTTCACTACAGTGGAAGACCAGCCGTGTTAGAGGGCTATTGTGATGCTAATTGGATTTCGATACCAAGGAAACATTAGCAACTAGTGGATATGTTTTCACACTAGGCGGTGGAGAGATTTCGTGGAAATCGGTAAAGCAATCCTGTGGTACAGGATCCACCATGGAAGCGAGTTTATAGCTTTGAAAAGGCGGGAAGCTCAAGCGAGTGGCTCGAACTTTGATGGCGAGATATTCCATTGTGGCCAAAACCATTGCCTTCGATATCACTTCATTGTGATAATCAAGCGGCAATAGCTAAAGCTAAGAATAAAATGTACAATGGAAAGAAGCGCCACATCCGCCTAAGACATAATTTTGTACGGCAGTATATTAATGAAGGAACAATAGCTATTGATTTTGTGAAATCTGAAAGCAACTTAGCTGATGTTTTCACAAAACCGTTGCCTACAAAAATAATTCATGATTCATCTAAGGGAATGAGCTTAAGGCCTGTGACATAGGTCATGTGATGGACACCCAACCTATGTGAAGAGGTAAATTCCTGAATTAGGTTCAAAGGGTACAAACGAAGTCACTGGATGACCTGTCTAGTACTACTACATTTTTTGCTCATTCTAGGTAGATAGGAAAAGTAGTACCACCACAAAGGAAGGAGGATGAGTCTTATAGACTCTTAATCTAGTCGGATCTCATGTAAAGTGGGGGTGTGTTAACTGTGGTGCACACTATGGACTGACCTAAATAGATGTAGGAGGTGAGGCCGCCTACCGATGAGAATTTTATAGGCGAATTCTCTAAACATCTATGAGACCAGGATAGGGGACAAGGCCAGTTAAAAAATGTCCATCTTTATAAAAGGGATATCACAAACGGTCGACTAGTAGGATGTGGCTGGTGAACTAGTCGGCTACACCGATGAGGAAAGGTTCAAGAAGTCCGACTTCACCGTACTGTGGCGTAGTTCATCGGACCTAGTGTAGGTTCAAGTCCTGAAGACACCTGCAACGATGTGTCCTACTATGTCTAATATACTTATCACTCGATATGTATCACTATTTTGAAACTTGTGGGGGAATTGTTGTATTATTATTTTATAGATGCACTTTGGGTCAAAGCACTTGTTTCAAAAAGCACTTTTTCAAGTGTGTGTCAAAGTTTCAAAATTGTGTTTTGTTTCATTCCCTCCTTTTTTTGTTTCCCTCCTCTATTTTGTTTGAAATTGGTTGTACTCTTTTGTGTGCAAGAGGCTAGAATTGAGCTCAAGAATAATCCCACATTGGTTGTGGGAGAGTTACTTGAGGGGTATATATATAGGATTGTTTCCTTAAGGTGTGAGCCTTTTGGAGAGGAAGACACCCTACTCTCTAGTGTGTGGGGGTCCTTGGGGTGCTTTTGAATCGCGCCGCCGGCGGGCCGGGCCGGGCCGGGTGTGGATGTGGGTGTGGGTGTGGGTGTGGGTGTGGACAAAACCTTATAGGAGTTTTAATGTTTTGTTTAAAACTCGATTTGGTTCATCCATACGGTTGAACCACACTTGTCTATTCGTACATATATATGAATAGTTACACCCCCTCCCTGTACGTGGAGGTATACATACGGTCACACCTCCCATGTAAGGGTTACACCCCTGTACGTATATCACCTGTATTCATACGGATGTATCCCTTCATGAAAGGGTACTCCAGTATTCTATATATACACCAGGTCATGCCTGTTTTTGATATATAGAAAACAGAGACGTATTGTCCACCACGCAACGGTCCAGGTTCAGGAGGCAGATCATTTTTGTTTAAGTAATAAGAGGGTTGTAGGCGTATTGTCCCCGCAGCAGTCCGCTCCAGACAGGATACTATATTTTTGTTTAAGTAATAAGAGGGTTGTATAGCCGTTTGATATCCCTGGTACTCGTATTAGGTTCTGCAACCTATACGTTTAGGAGTTGTATTTATCATGGAGGGTAAGGTGCAAGGTCAACCCCGTTGCAGAAGAGGGGGCATCTAAATCCTTAAGGAAAGTATCTTACAGATACGACTCAACTCGATTGTCCGTGCTTCTTCCTTTTTGGTTCGTTTCACTCTGCAACTGGTGTGCGATAACAGGTATTTTTCTATTTCTGTATATCTGCTTTGTCTTACAGTATATGCCTAATATAACAGAAACTTTTGTAAACATACACTAAGTTGGGCAAAATGAGCAAAATAAACCCAATTGTCACAAATTGAGCATAATAGATATGTATTGGAAGGGCAAGGAATAGGATCTCTAAGCCATTTTTAATGTCGAAAATGAAAACGAATCGATCTTAGAAAATACTTCGATATTAAACCCAAGAAGATTCATTTGTGTGAGAAGAACTAACTTAGAGCATGCATCTTCTTGGGTATAGACTAATATATAGAGTAGATTCCCCCTAGTGTTTTTCTTGTCATTTTATAGTTTGAAATTGTTTATCCAAATACTATCCTGTATATCAATAAACATGTGAAATGATCTCCAAAGCCATAAAGGGATACATTAGTTATAAGGCATTCAATACTTTAGTGGCTTTTAGGAAGAATTTTTCTTCCTTTGTTTCCTTTTGGAAGTGGGGTGGGGTTCTCAAATCTAAGTTAATCATTACATCCCCCTTATGTTGGAGGTTCAAGATGACTTTTACTGTTCTTTGGCACCCAGCTTATTGCAATGATCACCATTTAGGACTTTCTCTTTCATCATGGCTTGAGGAAGACTTGGTCTAAAAAAACAAAATCCATATGTTCAAGGCCTTTAGAAAGAAAAATGGACCATATATAGATCATAGTTGTGCAATATCGAATTGATACAATTCATTAAGAGGTTAAGATCATTCAATTGTACGTAACTTTATCCTTGGCCTTGCAAAGAGGTTGTTTCTTGACTTGAACTCGTGACCACTAGGTCGCAATAGAGCAACTTTACTACTGCGCCGAGGTAGGCCAAGAAATCGCAATATCTCCAATCATTAACCTGACAATAATCCCAAACCTAAAAATCCTATAAGGTCCAGGAAGCCTCAAGAAAAGAACTTAGGAACCTTGCTTCCAAATACAACAAGAAGTGATAAGAGATTTACACGGTTCAACAACATTGCCTACACCCACAGAATGAGTTTCAATTTCCACTATGAATCAATTATTATTGGTGAAGCCAGATTTTCGATCCAGATGTGCCGTTGAGATCTTCGGAGGGCCATTTCAACCTTGAAACGATCTCGGATTGTCGAAAAATGGCATACGTCCCTACCGAGTTGTGTTGAGCTCGTTGAGATCTTCGAAACGGTATATTTTGGGATATACGTTATGTTTTGGTTCGACCTTGTCCGATTTGGCAATTTTTGGATTCAGGGGTATTTTTGTATTTCCTCGGATTAGGGTTTCTCTATATAATGTTCTTATCTCTGAGAGGGATGTATTAGAGGTTTTGTAATATTTCCAAAAGATAGTGAAATCTATTCTATTGCTTGGTCATGGATGTAGCTTCCCATCTTGATGGTGAACCATGTAAATCTCTGATGTTATGTGTTGTGTGTTTTCTCTGTTTCTCGTTTTCTTCTGTAAATCTCCATTTTGGGCGTTGTTTTCTTAACATCAATAGGAGTGTCAAACCTAACCCAAACCAAAAAAAACCTAGACTGAACCGAACCGATCCTTATCGGACTGGTTTTGGGCCAAGGTATGATGGAACTTAACTCCCCCTTTTTGGGCTTCTTGGCAATAAATTATTCATAAAATAAATCCTTGTGAGGGTAATATTTGTTCTTTGTTGCTCAAATGGTAGTGCACTCAAGTGGGTAATCCATAATCCGTAATGTGACCCGTATACAATATGTTAGTTTCAAGGACTCAAATGCAAATTATCAAAATATAGATGAAACTATGCCATTTGAGAAGCCAAGGACAGAAATATGCAACAAGGGAAGAAAGTCTTTTTTATTTTTTGTTTTTGCATAATGCACCGCCGTATTACATTACGCTCCATTTGTTTCAAATATAAAAAATTCCATATAAAGGAAATAAATTGAGGAAAATATCTTATTACTTCCCTTACATTATTTTTTATATTATATGTAATTACAAAAGGAGGACCTTAATTTGGAGGAGGGAGCTTTTACTTCAGAGACAAAGGATATTGATTGGGGTTCTAGGAAAGAAATAAGGTGCATTAATAATATTAAAAAATTAAAAATAATAAAAAATAAATAAATAGATAAATAAATAAAAAGAGAATATTAATTAGGGTAGCAGGTAGTTTATTAAACCTTAATGCCTCAATGACCTATAACAATAACATCTGAACCGAATTCACCAGAGTCGAATTGTCCATCTTGGGGTTGGGGATCCTTGGATGCTTTTGGAGTGCTAGCCATCTTCTCTCCCAAATTTGAGGGTTCCTCTTCATCACCTTGATCACCAGAATCCTTCAACACAGCATTGTTGACCTGAGCTTTACTCACATCTGCAAGCAGTAATAAGCACAACATGACTGCCACAATGCTTAGCATCAACACCCTCCTCATACCCATTTTCTCTGAAGCCTTTTTTTTTGTTTTTTGGAACTCCTCCTCTCTTAGATCGTTTAGGCTCGAATTGTTGGGTTTGGTTAATCAGTTAACTATGATGAGATTATGGGTATTTAAAGGGCTTAATTTCTTTGGGGTTTCATTATGGTTACTTCTTGTTTTAAGGGAGACCTTTCGTTTCCTTTAAACCATGTTATTGTGACCGGGTCTTTAGGGGTTCCAAAGTAGGGGAAGGGAGATTTCAGAGAGATGGGGCAATTACTATCACTACCCTACATTTAGCCTATATTTATTAAAACTACATTACCTTAAACTTCTTTTTTGAAACTACCCTGCTTTTAAATTTTTACATCTCCTTCTACCCTCATATTTTTAAATACCCAAATTGCCCTTCCTTTTCACCTAGTAACCTGCTAGTCTATTTAACCTACCATTCTTCTTATATTTTTTACTATTTTTGTCATTAAAATAGTAAAAAATGAAAGCACCCACCCGTTTCTTCTCTCTCCCGTTTTTTATTCCATTAGTTTTTTTTTCTTCAATTTCTCTATTTAATTAATTTTTTATTCAACATTTCATCCTCAACGGTCTTCGAACAGATCATGGTTCTAATTATTGGTATCATATCGCCCGTATTGGGCGATACGTACCGGTTTTGCTAGTCACCGATAGCGTATCAGTAGCACGGTACGGACAAGGGGTTAAATGGTCAGAAAACTTGCTTTTTAAGGAGATTCGGAGGTAATTTTGTCTGATACAGCCGATCCAGGCTAATACTGTATTGGTTTGAAAGTTATCGATACCCGTTCCAATATCGTGTACTAAAACCATGGAGCAGATCGACTCTCTTCAAAGCACCCCACTTCTTCTCTCTCTTCCTCTTTTTATTCAATTTACCTTTTCGTGTTTTTTATTTTTTATTAACGTACAACGCAATTCTCAAGTCGTCACTCTTCTTCTCCCTCTTCATATTCGTAAAAGCAGAAGACAACCTCTCTCTCCATTACAATTGATCACTACATGACCATCTTCATCTCCTCAACCTTGCACCCATAGGATAGAACGACACAAAACCAATAATCGGATTGTCTCTGCCTTCTTGGCGATTTCAGTTGAGAATCCATGAAAGATGGATCGAATTCAAAGAAGGGAACACACCTATAACAGAGACGAAGGAGAAGAACTGGATCACGGTGAGGATCAGGTCAATCTGTTCGAAGAAGAACGATGATGATGAAATGTAACATAAAAAAATTAATTAAATAGAAAAATTGAAGAAAAAAAAAAAAGAATGGAGTAAAAAACGGAAGAGAGAAGAGGCGGGTGGGTGCTTTCATTTTTTACTATTTTAATGACAAAAATAGTAAAAAATAGAAGAAGAATGGTAGGTTAAATAGATTAGCAGGTTACTAGGTGAAAAAGAAGGGTACTCTGGGTATTTAAAAATATGAGGGTAGAAGGAGATGTAAAAGTTTAAAAGCAGGGTACTTTCAGAAAAGAAGTTTAAGGTAGGATAGTTTTAATAAATATAGACTAAGTGTAGGATAGTGATAGTAATTGCCCCTTGAGAGATTTTTTTTTTCTTTTTCAAGTGAAACTTCAAAGAAAAACCACAACATGCGAAAAATTGGAGGTGGGATCCTATTCTCGTACATTTCAGAGGCGCACATATGGAATCCATCATGTGGGATCCACTTGAGGGGATTCCATGTGTCCGTCTCTGAGCATACGAGACCTATTACTCTAGAGAATAGGAGTCAAACTCCTAAAATTAGCCCTTGTACCTATTCCAAAAAAACAATAGCTCCTGTTGAATAGGGACTAGATTTTTGAGGACTCGACCAAAAATAAATTGGTAAATGAAACCCAATACACTACAAAATAGGTATTCTTTAGCCGTGATATATTTTAATAAGGATAATATACAAATTAAGGAGTTGGGTTCACGTTCATAAAGAGAACGGTTCATAGTCGTTCAGATGAAATCCATTCCATGTGGGTCCCACAGGATGGATTTCATCTGAACGGCTGTGAGCTGTTCTCATATGGTACATGAACGTGAACCTAACTCCAAATTAAGTTGTTTTAGTTAGGACTTAAACGTTCTTATATTTGCAATGTACAATCATCATAGAAAATTATAAAATAAAATAAAATAAAATAAAAAAAATCCTTAATCGTTCTTGAGGGTATTAAGGTAATTTGAAACATTTTTGGAGGTTGCATCTCCGGTTGTATGTTCTTGCATCGAATTCGGTTCCTCTACACGTTACCTGCACGTACATGTGAGAGACAACTACCCATTGGATCATCTGCATGTACCAACAGGGAACATACATCTTAGAGCCAATGATATTTTAATTTTATTTTCATAAAAACCCCTCCTCCCCTTGTAGATGGCAAAATTAGGACAGGTGGTTGGGTCTCACATGTACGTTCACCTGTTGGTACGTGCTAGGGGTGCAAGTTTGGCCTTGTCAGCCCAAACCCGTCTTGAGCCCGAACAGGGTTTGGATTGAGATATTTGGCCCTGAGGGCGGGTCAGGGTTGGAAATTTCTGGTCCTGAGTAAGGGTCGGGCCAGGGTTGAGACCTCAGGCTAACTCTAGTCCAGCACGACCCGATCCTGTTTTAAGTTATACCATAAAATATATATTGATATATTATATATATTATAAACTTTAAACGTCATCCATATTTTGTTATATTATATATTATATATGAAGATAGTATGTGATATAATACATATTATAGTGTTATTTTACGTAAAATTGATAATTTTTTCCCAGACCCATTCCAACCCATGCATTTCCTTTCCCTTCCCCATGATCGAAGCCAATCGAGGTCAGCCCGGCCCGAACCCTGAGGGCGGGTCAGGGTTGGATTTTTCAGACCCTGAGTCAGGGTCAGGTTGGGCCTGGGCCCAGCTAAGGGGACTCAGGTTTGGACTAGGGTTTTATAAAGTCCGACCCAACCCAACCCTGCCCTGTTGCAGTTCTAGTACATGCAAAGGAACGAACTCCCTATATTTGCTATTTACAATACAAGAGGAGGGGTATTTATGAAAACAAAATAAAAATATGATTGACTTTGAGATATACGTTCACGTCAGTACGTGCAGATGATCCATTCTCGCATCTCTCTGCAGCTCTTCTAAGGAACCTACCATGATTAACGGGGAAGATCGAAACCTGCCTCAATAACCGAAAGTTTAGTAAACTTTCGGTGACTTCTCCTTCTCTTTTGGCTTCTAGAGCTGGACAATATCAGAGACTTGAAGGGACCTTTCCATCTTCAAATTACACTAAGCAACACCATCGGCCATAAGCAACAACTTTCCTCCACTACCCTTCCTCTTCTTCCTGCAAAACACCCACCCGCCCCTTCCTGCAACACCTCACGACCCCATCCCTAACACCTGCTGCTACTCCACCGCCCCTAACACCTTCTGCAACACGACCACCGCAACCCACCCCCTTTCCACGCTGCAAATTCGCACAAACCCTCCACCTAAGCAACCATCGCTACCGACGAAACCCACTCCTGTCCAAAACTACTCAGGGTCGGGTAAGGGTTTTAAAAAACCCGGTCCAACCGACTCGGTCGTGGGCATCTATTGTTAATTTTTTTATTATATAAATAGATTCTTAACAAAAAAAAATTACATAAATAGATTATATAAATTATGTATATATTATACATATTAAATATTTAATATAAATATATTTATAATAGTTGTTATATATTATAAATTTTTACCAACACCAAAATATTATAAATCTTGGCCAACTATACATATATATACATTTATGACAAATGGTTTTGTGCACGATCGTGCCTGCAACTGTTGGATGGGTATGAGGAACTGTGTACTGTACACGGTCATGTTCATCCAACGGTTGAAAGCACGACCGTGTATGAAAACTCTCCCCTATATATATAATAAATATATTTTATTTAAATTTATACATTCAAATTACTTTTAAAAAATATCACCCTAGTTCCAAATTTTATTTAAAAGGCTATAAAAATAGAAATCCCTCCGATTCATCTTTGGTTCGGTTCGTGTTGGTTCATTCCAGTTTCATCAGTTTGGACTAGGGTTTGATAGTCCTAGCCTAAACCCTACCAAGTAAACCCAACACCCTAAACCTACACAAGCTTCGGTTCGGTTCCAGCTGGTTCGATTCGATTTCACCAAGTCGAAGCAATAAGCTTCAGTTCTATTCGACCTGGTTCGTGCCAATAAGCTTCAATCTGGTTTAACCGATTTGGACTAGGGTTTGCCTAGCCTAAACCCTAGGAACTAAACCCAAGTACCCAACACCCTAAACCTAAACATTGTTTGCTTTGGTTCAATTTGGTTCCACTATTTTGGGCCAATCAACCTTGGTCTGGTTTGCTTTTTTTCACCATTTTTAGTTGGTTCGATCCAGTTCCACCGTTTTTGGCCAATAAGCTTTGATTCTATTCGTGCTGGTTCAATTTGGTTTCACCGGTCCAGTCTAGTTCCACCTTTTTGGGCTAGTAAGTTTTGGTTTGGATCGGGCTAGTTCGGCCTGGTTTCTCCAGTTCGGTCTAGTTCGATTCGGTTCCACCATTTTGGATCGATCTGCTTCGGTTTGTTTTCATTGTTTTGGGCTAGTTCGATCTATTTCCATCGTTTTGGGCCAATAAGCTATGGTTTTTTTCAAGCTAGTTCAACGTGATTCCCCAGTTTAGTCTGGATCGATTTGGTTCCACCATTTTGGGGCAATAATCATCGATTCGCTTCCATCATCTATTTTGGTTTTGTTTTCACTGGTTCGATCTGGTTCCACTAGTTTGGGCCAATACACTTTGGTTCTATTCGGGATGGTTCCACCATTTGTTTCAATATGTTTTGGTTTGGATCGGGCTGGTTCAACTTATTTTCAACGGTTTGGTTTGGTTCGCCTTGCTTTCATCGATTCGGGCTGGTTCCACCATTTTAGGCCAATACTTTTAGGTTTGTATTGAACTAGTTCAACCTGTTCCACCGTTTTTGACCAATAAGCTGCCGTTCGGATTTGTTCACTTTGGTTTCACCGGTTTGGTTCGATTCTACATTTTGGACCAATAAGTCTCGCTTTTGATCGGATTGGGTGGGCTTGTTTTGAACGATTTGATCCGATTCTACCGCTTTGAGTCAATACGTTTCGATTTTGATTGAGTTGGTTCAATCTGGTTCTACCATTTTGAGCAAATACAATTTGTTTTAATCGAGCTGGTCAATGCAAAAAATTGTGATGTGACCAAGGGAAATTAAAAAATGGGAAAATTTCTTAGATCTAATAGATTAAAAAAAAATTACAAAATAAGTATATTTTAAATTTGTTTTACATCCATAAAGATATATTTTAAATTTGTTTTACATCTATAAAGATATATTTTAAAAAGATTTACCCAATCCCCAAATCAGTTAGTTACCGTCCCGCCCAAATTATGAACTTCCTAATATACCCTTTGACTCAATTTTTTTCCTTAAAAAAACCACGAAAGATAATGCTTTAACCGTTTGCATTACCCAAAAAAAAAAAAAGAAAAGAATGTAACCGTTTGCACAACTTATTGAATTCCCTTTTCTATAGAGAAACTTGCAAGATTAATAGAAGTCGGTCAGGTGCTTCCCTTTATCTCTATCTCGTTATCGCTCTTTCACTCGTTAATCCTCGGTTAGGTGCTTCCCTTTATCTTAATCCTTGGTTAGGTGTTTCCCTTTATCTCTATCTCGTTATCCCTCTTTCACTCGTTAATCATCATCACTTATCTCTATCTCGTTATCCCTCTTCCACTCGTTAATCATCTTCACTAGTCCCGGTGAGTAGCTCTCTCTCACTTTCTTTGTCCCTGTTGCAGTTTTTTTTGTTTTCTACATCTAGCGAGCACCACTTTTGCTAGTTTCTGCAAGTTTCCCGTTAAATAGAAATAAGAGAGAACTCAATGAGTTGTGCAAAGTGCAAATGGTTACACTATTTTTTTGTTTTTTTGAGTAATGCAAACGGTTAAAGCATTATCTTTAGTGTTTTTTTAAGGAAAAAAATTGAGTCAAAGGGTATATTAGGAAGTTTATAGTTTGGGCAGGATGGTAACTAACTGATTTGGGGATTGGATAATCTTTTCAAAATATAACTTTATGGATGTAAAACAAATTTAAAATATACTTATTTTGTAATTCTTTTTTTAATCTAGTAGATCTAGGAAATTTTCCCTTAAAAAATCCTAGGTCTAAACCAACCAATTTTAAAGGGGAATGGTATCCCGTCTTTTCTAAAAGTGTAAGTAATACCCTTATTTGTACAAATATATAACTCTCCTATAAAAACTAAAAAGAACATACTAGAGTCGTATTTTACAGGTAGGGATGTAAATGGATAATCGAAATCCGAATCCTAATCCGTATCTGTTTAAGGACATCCATATTCGTTTAGAGATATCCGGGAAAAAATCTGAATACTTCGAAAAAAATCCGTCTGAAAAAAAATCTGAATACTTAAACATAAAAAAATTCAGTAAATTATGATTTTGAGGGTTTTCAAAGATTCAACAGGTTCTAGAATATGATGAAAAGAGAACCATGATCTAAGAGATATGGATTAAGAGTTAATATATTGTATCCACTAGGGGGGAGGAAGGTCCGGGTTACACAAGGCAGAGATGTAAACGGATGGTCGAACATCCAAATTCGATCTGCATCCGAATCTGTTTAGAGGTATCCATATTCGGCAAAGGAATATCCAAAACCAATCACATCCAATTCATTTACATCCCTAATTATACGTGTGAGGACTTGAAAAATGAGTCTATGGCGAGTTGAAGTAAGGACATCATAATTAGGAACAAAATAAAAATCCATTACACCAAGGTAATTATAATTATATTTGTTTCCTTAGTTAAATAATTTATTATAAGGTTATTGTTGATTTGAAATCTTTGATTTCCTCAATTAAGATTGTCCTTATTTTTATAGTTGGGCTATAGGTTGTTAGAATAAATCGATCCGAATAGGGACAGAATCCCAAAAGCCAGGATCTCCATAGGGCGTTCAAGAACACAATCAAATAAATAATAGAAAATAGGGATAGAACCACCAACCTTGTTTCGCATCCATAGTGATGATGATTGCAGCGAAAAATAAAGAACAAAGATCTAAGTGCTTCCCCTCTATTCCCAAAGTAACTGGCCTGATGAGAACAGCGAATGCGCAGGGACGACGAACACTGAATATCTCCCTCTCTTTCAAGAATGCACTCCTCAATAGCAATTGAGAATAATAAGTTATGATGGGTAGAGGGGGGACCTAGCTCTCCTTATATAGTAATCCCTATAGGGTCTGACTCATCACAGTCCCAATAGGAATCTATCTGGCCCACACTAAGCCAGTCCACATTAGACTTCTAATATAACTTAATGACCCCACTTTATTAGACCAAAACCCTAATTAGCCTGGTTTAAGAATTTAATTATGTCCATATGAAATTTTATTAGAACTAAAATTCTAACATTCTCCCACTTGGACTTACATTAAATTCTTTATTTTTAAAAGGATTTAAAAACAGTTTTGACCAAAACAAATCACAGGCTAACAACTCTTTAAGAAAACTTTATGTGCACAATTTTTAAAATAAATTGGTCTAGAGGTCATATTAGAAAGTCAATCCTATCCCATAGAGTTTTAGATACCGAATCATGGCGGTAACTGCATCTATGATCAAGCGACACAGAGCCTTCCATGGTCACGAGAGCCCTCAACTCTATTAACATGGATGCAATGTGGTAGTGTGGCAACGAGATAATACTCACGTAGTGATTCCTTATGTATTATCCATTTATCAGTCCAAAATTTCTCTTCTTTAAGTGGCACAGGCTCACTAGAGAAATAAACTTTGTGATTCTAACGAATCTGTATGTCTCATCAGAAATAACTCGAGTTATACTTTATATGTTACAAGACATAACTTTAGGCTAACAACTTAATGCCCCAGCCTTGCTTAAGGTTAACACATTCCTTAAGACTTTAAAATCAGAAATATATACATCATGTCAATAAATAAAACACTCATGTGTTTAAAAGAAACTGCATGCAATGACACCTGATATATATATAAATCAAAGTTTACCATAAGGTAAAAATTACAGATGAAAATAAACTTTGTTTTACAATGGAGCAAAACAACTCCCACTAACCAACTGCATCCCATGATGCTTCTAAATCCATGCTTATGACATGTCTTTCAAAACACAAGGGCAGATTAGGGGATCTATAACCATATCTTCTGTACCAATATGCTCCACTGCAATGTCACCTTTCTTTACTATCTCCTTTATGGTCAAATACTTGACCTTCATGTCCTTAGACCCTCTAAGTTCTTTATTATTGTTTATAAACAACACAGCAAAACTGTTATTACTATATGTCTGGATGGGTCTATCCACAGAATCTAAAATGGTCAACTACTTTATGAGATTCCTGAGTCAAATAACCTGAGTAGCAACCCCATGGCATGCTACAAACTTTACCTGTATAGTCAATGTGGTTATCAATGTTTGTTTTGTACTGTTCCATAATACTACCCTTTCTGCCATTAGAAAAACATAACCAGATGTGGATCTCCTATCATTCTCACAGCTAGCAAGGTCGGAATCTGTATGACCCACTAGCTTGAGTTTAGGAATGTGTCTTTATGTTACATATAATCTTTTGTCCCCTACAAGTACCATAATACTTTCTTGGTAGCAACCCAGTGGCTAAGACTAGGATCTGACTGATATCTGCCAAGAAAACACATCACAAAAGTAATATTCGGTCTGGTACAGACCTGAGCATACATGATACTACCTAGTGCGCTAGTATAAGGCACCTCATTATGTCATCCTTCTCAGCTTCATTTTTTGGGCACTGTGTAGGGCTCAGTTTGAGAACATGAACATTCCCAGGTTTGCAATGCAGCATACTGAACCTCTCCTGAATACGATCAACATAAGCCCTCTGAGAAAAACTTAGTAAACGACGAGAACGATCCTTATGGATCTCAATGCCAAGGACAAAAGAAACCTCACCAAGGTCCTTCATGTCAAATTCCCTAGATAATAGTTGCTTTCATTTATGCAACATCCCTAGGTCATCGCTAGCAAGCAGGATGTCATCCATATAAAATATGAGAAAACAGAATTTGCTCCCACTGACCTTAGGTTATATACACTGATCCGCTTTGTTTTTCACAAAATCGAATAAAGTCACGACAATATCAAACTTTAAATACCACTGCCTGGAAGCTTATTTGAGACCGTAAATAGACTTCTTGAGTCCACGCAAGATGGTCTGAACCATCCACCGCAAGACCCTCAGGTTTAATTCAACAAGCTCCCAAACATCATTATGTTTCATCGATTTCACCTCATCTCTCATTACATCTAACCACAAATCTAACTGAGAACTAGAAACAACGCCTGAATAAGTAACTGGATCAACAACACGATCAATGTCGTAGTCATGTTCTCTCAGATAGACCTCATAGATAGATGGTATTTCTGAATTTCTCCCCTTAATGGATTTCCGTGATGGTGCTACCACTGCCTCACCCTGAATCTGAGAAATCTCAGCTGAAACTGCATCAATGATAGGATCCTCAATCGCATCCTGATTGAGAGGAATCTCATCAGGTGCTACATGAATGTCAAGGATCGTTATCAATATCAGGCTCCTGAACTCCAGCAGGTGTAACTAATGGCGTGGTATGCCCCACATCCGTCTGAATAGGTAGAAGAACATGTACCGATGTACCAACCATGTCACTATCTCGAACAGTCTGAGAACAATCATTCCTTTTGGCCATATCAAATTCTAGAAACTTTGCTGCCTATAAGTCCACAATCCTAGTGCCTCCGCAGGGATTATAAAATTTATATCCCTTCGAATGATCTGGGTAGCTAACAAAATAGTAATGAGTAGTCCTGGGATCCAACTTGTTCAAAGTCGGATAATATAATTTTACTTTTGCAGGGCACCCTAAACTCTAAGATGATTTCTGGGTTTAGTAACTACATGGTTAAGGATACAAGGAGTAGTTTTCAAAAAACTTCTCCCATAAGAACTTAGGTAAAATTTGTCTTACTAATCATACTCTTCACCAATGCGGTTATGCCTTTCGGCGACACCATTTTTCTCAGGATTTTCTGGCATAGTAAATTGACCAACTATCGCAGAGTCCTCTTAGTATTTGGCAAACAGGCCCTTAAGCTATCCAGCATCGCCATGTCTGCCATAATACTCACCCCCACGATCGAATTTAATAATTTTAATAACTTTCCCCAACTGTTTCTCAACTTCAGTCCCAAAAATCTTGAACTTGTTAAGAAATTCAGACTTTTCTTTAATTAAGAACAGATAGCCATATCGGGAGTAGTCGTCTGTTAAAAGTGATGAAATAAAAAATTCCTACACAATGTGGCTGAATAGGGACCACTGATGTCAATGTGAATGACCTCCAACAGGTCAGAACTATAGACTACAGTTTTCTTCTTTATCTTGGTCATCTTTCCCTTACATCAGTCTACATAAGTTTCTAGATCACTTTCGAGAGTAGGTAGGATGTCAGACTTTATCAGTCTTTCCACTCTTGCCTTAGAAATATGACCTAACATCTTATGCCACAATGTGAAAGACCATTCTTTAGGTAAGGGTCTTTTGAAAACAACGTTTTCAACATTATGGAAGGCATAGATATCATTGGAAAATAAACACAGTCTGTACAATCCATTGGACGTAATGCAGGAACCAACTTTATTTGAAACAAATTTATCATACTGTTCTTTATTTCAAAATGGTAACTACCAATGTCCAACACTGAAATCGAAATTAAATTTTGCCTGAAGGATGGTACATAAAAAGTATTCTTTACAGTCAAATTAAAACTAGAAACTAGTAATAAAATGATATCTCCCACGAACTTTACGTCAATCATATCCATCGTTCCCTATGACAAGTCTTGATTCATCCTGATTTGGCCTCTTCCAATTTATGAATCCCTGTATGGTAAAGGCAACTTAGTTAGTTGCCCCGCCATCTAGCCTCCAAGAACTGGGTGAGGCTTATGATAGATTGGATTTCCAAATAAAAGTCAAAGAATCGTTATGTGATGGCTTGGGTTTTGATAACCAAGTCTTGTATTTGTTGCAGTCCTTCTTTATGTGACCCTTCTTTTTGCAAAAGAAGCAGCGATCACTCTCTTTCTTGAAAGAGTATTTCTTAGGTCCCAAATTGTTAATCCGATCGCACTCTTTATTGGCAGACTTATGAGTATGGTTTTTAGACTTTTCACTCTCATGGGATTTGAAAATAACAAGTAGTTTCTCTTCCTCGGATACAACCCTAGAAATAAGATCATCGATATTCTAGACACCGTCCTGGGAAAGGTAGTTGATTTTGATGATGTCAAAATCAGAAGGTAGGGTATTAAGAACTTGATGAACAATCAAGGCATCAGGAAGAGCAATATTCAAGGCTTTGATTTTGGTTTGATAGTCAATCATCCAAACAATATAATCCCTAATACCCCAGAACCATGATATTTCATATTAAATAGCCCTTGCAGAAGTCTCCCAATCTTAGCATTCGATGAAACTTGGTATCTCTTGGAAATTGCATCCAGCAATACTCTGGTAGTACATTTATCAGGTAGACCACTCTTAAGGTGTTCCGGTATCGACCTCTTTATAGATAGTACAGCTAAGCAATTATTCTTTTCCCATGCAGAATGCATAAATTTTTCATCCTCAGTACTATCAGCTGTTAGGTCCATTGATTTATCTATAACAAGGGACGTATGCACATTTGCCATCTCCATGGTAAACATAATGTTCTCTTTCCACTTCTTAAAATTTGACCCAGTAAGAATCTCAATAGTGACCATGTTATTATTGACAAAAAAGGTAACTGAAAATTTAAACAATAAACAGTACAATAATCAGCATGATGCAAGTACAGCTTGAAACCTTATAAGCTAATGAGAATTTTACACACATCGTTGTGAAAACACCTTTTGGCTGAATTCCCAACATGCAATTGCAAAAATCCCTACATACAGCTCAACTTTCAAAATCCACCACCTTTGGGTGTGCAGAATTCTAGGGTCAGCCTATTCATATGCATACTGTGTACCCCTTCAAGTACCAATACATGACCACCACCTTTGGGTGTATGACCACACATTAGAGTTGAAGGACATCCCACAACTGTATGAGACCGGTGTTTCACAAATCCAACAAGGAAGGTCGCTTTGGCGGCTGCATCCTGTCGAACCTATGGAACCCTCTCTTGGGATATTCCAAAATTACGTACATCCTTAAATAAATTGTGTTATTTTATACTTTATGACAAGGGACTTAACTGTCTCAAAATTAACACAAATATGCCAACAGTATTGTTCATCAAAGTAGGTATTCCAGTAAGTCAGAAAATTAGTTCGGTTCCCAATGGAACGAATCGACAAATTTCAGAATAAGGCATGCATCAAAAGAATACCAAGAATATTTAAAATATGCATATCTGTTTTTAATGTCTTAAAACTAACACAAAATCCAACGATTCTGTTCATCAAGGTAGGTATTCCAGCAAGTCAGAAAATTAGTTCGATTCCCAATGGAACGAATCGACAAATTCCAGAATAGGGCATGCATCAAAAGAATACCAAGAATATTTAAAATATGCATATCTGTTTTTAATGTCTTAAAACTAACACAAAATCCAACGATTCTGTTCATCAAGGTAGGTATTCCAGCAAGTCAGAAAATTAGTTCGGTTCCCAATGGAACGAATCGACAAATTCCAGAATAGGGCATGCATCAAAAGAATATCAAAAATATTTAAAATATGCATATCTGATCAAAACAAAGGGCACCACTGTGTAGAGCACAGAAAAACAGAGCCAACGTAAAAAACGGGACCCCAAACGGAGTCTCGTAGCCCCCAGAAAATCCGGTCAAAGTTTTCAGCCCAAAATGGTTGACTGTACTGGTTTGACCGGTCTGAAGGGTCAAACCGGTTCAGTTCTGGACCAAACCCGGTCCATCAAATCGGTTCATTTATGGTCCAATCGGGCCCGGGTCAACGGGTTAGAAAATGGGTCGACCCGACCCGGGTGGCGCACGTTAGCATCACCCATAAATAATATCAGGCGCACGATAGCAAAACCCAGAATCCCCTTTTTTTTTTTTTTTCTTAACTTCTACCGGCGAGTGAGATCACCCGCTGCTGCCGCTGGCGCGTGAGAGCGCGCCCGACAGCCGTCGACCGTGATCCACCCACCAAAAATTCTGATTTTCCGAGCTCTATGCCCCCATGTGATAAGATTCTATTTTCGCCGGCTAAAAAAATCGACAGAATGCCAGTGTCCGTACAGGTTTTTGGAAAACTGGAAAAAACCCTAAAAACCTTGATTCGAATCAAAAAAATTTCGATTCCCTTATTATGTTATATTATTTTGAATCCATATAGGTTCAAGAACGGATCTATGGAGGCTCTGATACCACATGCTAGAATAAATCGATCCGAATAGGGACAAAATCCCAAAAGCCAGGATCTCCATAGGACGTTCAAGAACACAATCAAATAAATAATAGAAAATAGGGATAGAACCACCAACATTGTTTCGCATCCATAGTGATGATGATTGCAGCGAAAAATAAAGAACAAAGATCTAGGTGCTTCCCCTCTATTCCCAAAGTAACTGGTCTGATGAGAATACCGAATGCGCAGGGACGACGAACACTGAATATCTCCCTTTCTTTCAAGAATGCACTCCTCAATAGCAATTGAGAATAATAAGTTGTGATGGGTGGAGGGGGGACCTAGCTCTCCTTATCTAGTAATCCCTATTGGGTCTGACTCATCACAGTCCCAATAGGAATCTATCTGGCCCACACTAAGCCAGTGCACATTAGACTTCTAATATAACTTAATGACCCCACTTTATTAGACCAAAACCCTAATTAGCCTGGTTTAGGGATTTAATTATGTCCATATGGAATTTTATTAGAACTAAAATTCTAACATAGGTTTCTTGGCCCTATATCATCTCTGAATTCGTGGATATTCTATGAGTAATGAAAGAAAATGTATTGAAAATTTTTTTCAGCAAAATTATAAAATTGGATTTGAGACACAAAGAGAGGTTTTTTTTTAGCAAATAGGAAGGGGTAAGCAACCTGCAACATCTTGGCTGCCTTGCTCGTGACGAGCTACCCATGAAAAAACAAAACCTACATCCCAATCTTGTTGGAGATTTTCAACATAATGGTGTTGGGAATAGTCCCGCATTGGAAACGTAGGAGTATATACTTTGGTATATTTAATGTAGCCCTATCTATAGTTTAAGTTATTAAACAAAAGGTTGCTACGGTGTATGTGCGAGCTACCGTGTATGGGCGAGGTCTTTCGTCCAAGTGCGCACGCGCGGCGTGGGCAGTGGGCTGTAGAGGCGTTAGTGGCGCACGTACTTGGCGCTTTGCACGCTTCGAGCAAGATCTGATCAGGACCGTTCCTTTTGATCAAGTGGTCCGATTTGAATCTGGATGAGATCAACGTATTCAGTTGATCAACAGTTATGGTGGTTAAATTTCTGGACGGTTTAGATTGTACAGTTACGATCTAGCGTGCATCGCTTCGAGCAAGATCTGATCAGGACCGTTCCTTTTGATCAAGTGGTCCGATTTGAATTTGGATGAGATCAACGTATTCAGTTGATCAACAGTTATGGTGGTTAAATTTCTGGACGGTTTAGATCGTACAGTTACGATCTAACGGACCAGGTTCAAATTGATCAACAGTTATGACTGTTATGTGTTTGGATGGTTTAGATCGTAACTGTACGATCTAACGGCCCAGATTCAAAGATGGAAGAATCCATCAGTTGGGAATAGGTGCCAAGTGGTTTATTAATATTCAGAGGATTTTCAAATTTGGAGACATCCCAAAAACGTTCTCTTCTTCTCCTCATTCTCAGAGTGATCTTGCAGAGAGTCTATTTTGCTGCAGGAAACAGATTTCTTTGCTACTGGCTTTCTTGTTTTCAAAAGGCTTTCTGAAACCGTTTCTAGGCTTCGTTTGTGCAATACGCAGCCAAGATAATCAACGCAGTTTTAGGCTTCATTGTATCCTGGGATACAATTCGTCTGCAACCTATTTGCATTTGGAAGTAGGGACGAATTTCGTCTTAAGGAAAGCGACTCTGTAACGCACCTTGAAGGTTCAAGCCAATTCCTGTTCTAACAAATCTGACATTTGAATGCAAAATTATAGCTTCCAGAAGTTTTTACAATCGAAATCATTTTTTTTTTCTAGTACGGGCTAGGTATGGGATCGGCCCCAATTCAATTGGTCATACCTAGGGATGTAAACGAATAGCCGAAATCTGTTTTCGTATCCGTGTCCGTATCTGTTTAGTACTATCCGAATCCGTCCGAAAGCTAAACGGATACGGATACGGATAGGCTATAGCTATCCGAAAAACTATATTTCCATGTAAACGGATAAAATATCCGATCTGTATCCGTACCCGTTTAGCACTATCCGAATCCGTCCGAAAGCTAATCGGATGCGGATGCAGATATAGCACTATCCGAGCTGAATCCGATCCGTCTACATCCCTAGTCATACCGCTCGAACCGATGAACGGTAACAAAGTTATGCCTTTGCAAAGTTGTCGATAAATTTACCAATTGAGCAGCTAAAAGTTTTTTTTTTCTTTGGAGGGGGGGAGGGGTGGGGGGTCAGCTAAAAATTCACTAAAATAAAAACTCAATAATTTGGATATACCTTTGTGGGCTACAGTTTCTTAAAACCGCGGCTAAAGATCCCACACAAGTAGTATGGTAAATGATCACTTTTCTTGTAGTGCAGAAGCACTCTAAATTAAGGTTTAACATTTTTAAACCTCCTAGTCTTTAGGAAAAGAAAAAAAAAAAAATTTCATGGGCTGATTATGTAAAAGCCTGCCGCCCCTTTGTTACCAGTAACCATCCCACTTCTATTTCAACCAAAACCCACCCAACCCCATGGGTAACCACCCTTAAACAAATCATCTGCTTGAAGTATTCAAAATTAAAAGCTTGTCCTCACTCTTATCAGCTAGAATGGTCGATGCACCCATTTAATGAACTCCAACTTGTCTAACTATCACATGGGGGAGAGTTTTCTATCTGGAAGCGTGGCTCCTGTGCCAGAATGGGTCAATGGGAACACACGTGGAAGCATGAATAGGGCCAAAATTTTTGTCTTTCATAGGAGCAGGACTGTCATTTTGTAAGGACCACACTCCCAAACATGCTCCTTTTCCCCTATTATATATGGCTCCAATGGATCTGATGATTGAGACACATCATAACCGTCCAACCTAAAGACTTATCTACCATCAATTTATTTAGAACAACTCAGTTGTTGGGATTTCATATCTTGGACATGGATCTTATTTCTTTGGTGGGACATGTCTCCCTCATTAACCTTAGTTCCATTTCTCAAGGAAGCCCTAGCATATATACAGTGCCCATTACCCATATGGAAGAATATAAGTGACAACATTACCAAAACAAACAAAATATAAGTGACAATTGAAATGGCCCACATTACGATGCTTTTGTGTAAAAAAAGTCAACCTTATCAAATGGTTTTTAAGTCATATCCAAAGTAGGGGGACCTCACAGGGATAGTTGATGCTTCTCGGCTTCTCCCTCCAAGAGAAAAGTTGGTACTTGGTAGCCTATATTTGAGGCCCAACTCCATGAGATAAATAATAGTTTCTCAATGTATCTCCTAAAGAAATCTAGAAATCCTAGATCCTACACTTCTTTATGTGTTAGTAAATGCAATGAAAAGGGCGTACCCAATGCATGAGGCTCCTGTCATTGCGGGATTTGGGGAAGGTCATAATATACGTAGTCTTATTTCTGTTTCGTAGAGAGAATGTTTTTCAATTCGAATCCACGACTACTACTCGCAATGGAGCAATCTTATCATTGTGTCGAGATTCACTGGTAAGTGCTACTACGTAGATCCAAGGGTAGAAATCAATCGGCAATGTAAATGGATGGATAAGATCAGTATCTGGGTCCACATAGAAAGTATGGACTAGGGGAGGGGAAGGTCCTAGGATGTATTGATGAAGGTGTTAGACCTTAGATTGCCATCTTACACTAGAGAAAATTAAAGGAATGCTAGAGAGTTGCATGTCACATGCATGCAAGGCTCTAGTCACTTAGTATATATGAGTGTGTAAGTGAAGTGAAGCACAAATGGGCATGGAATCATGGTGTTTGTAGCGTGAATCAAAGGTTAAATGTCTCTAGATATTGCTTATAAAAAGAATAATAAAACCCACCATAAAAAGAGCTGAAAAAGAAAGAAAGAAAGAAAGAAAGGTGTGGAGGGAGCAAGCGAGAGTACAGAAAAGTAAGTTATTAGAATTAGATATAAGATGTCTTCCATGGTTAAAAAGAGAGAAACTTCATGCATGGTTTACTCACAAGCTTGGTATATATACTTTGAATGATGTAAAACGGAAACCCTTTTGACACTTTTTCATGTTTTTTATTCTTGAAAGCCTCTTAAGGGTGTTAAGTTGGCCACTTGTGTAGGTACTTGTTACCTTTCACATTTAGTTATCAAGCGTGTGTGCTCTTGCAGTTAAGTCATGAAGAGTGTTTGAAATATATATATATATATATATATATATATAAGAAGGGTAGTGGGGTTTTGATCCTTCTTCCATTAATATTGTGAATCCCATCTATTCTCTTACAGGTAAAAAATGGTAGTGATTACGTGGGGTCCACCTTCCTCTATTAGATGTACTTGACATCAAGTATGGGCAGGCAAATTGAGAGGATAAAAATTCCTAGTTTGTATGTAAAGGAAAAAATTACATTTGGGAATTAACTACCAGCCCATCTTAGAAAGAAATGAAGTGAAGTGGGTTTTATTCTCTTATCAAGCAAATGGATTGGGCAGCTAATTACTTTAAACAGAGTATTCTTAAGCCATGATTCTTCTTGAGAATCTTATCTAGATTCCTCTCTAGCTATCTCATTGCCTCTTTTTGCAGATGGAAGGAAAGTATGAATATGTTGAAAGAAAATCTGATATCCTGACGTATCCAGCCTTGGGAATCGTTGAGAAAATGGGGGTGGGGTGAGCTGAGGTGAAGGGAAATGCACAATGGATTGCTATGGCTCCTTTAGGCTAGAGACCACCCAACACGTAAGTGGAGAAATGGATATTCATGATGGAATATCATCTCTAAAGCATAGTCTTGATCGAACAATCCTGATTTTGTCAAATCATCAGCCACTTTGTTTGTAGCTCTTGGTTTCCATTGAAATTGAAATTGTAGTTTTGGAGTAGCAGACAGACGTTCATAGAATCGTATTTGTAGGGTTAACTTAAGGCTTAAGCCTTAAGGGAGTAAAAAACTATAAGGTAAAAGCTATTAGGGTTTTGATGAGGTGGGTAATTTGGTTCGGATTCGGTTAGATCCGTCGGTTTAGTGGCTAGATCCGGATTTGGACTGAACCGAATTATAAACACATATTTTAGATTTAGAACTTAACTTGATTATATTCGGTTTCGGTTTTGGTTCAACATTGACACCCTTAATTGAAAGAACGAGTTTTCATTTTCCATCACCTATAGTGAAGAGAAAATCTCTTAAACCACAGATTTTGATGGTTAGATATAGAACTCAAAAAGGGTATTTCGGTCCATCAACAATAGCGAGGGGGAGGTAATTATAAGATTGCATTGTGGAAAAATGAGAACCGAAAACAATGTAGAAAGGAATAGAAATCAAAACAACAATGACACACTGCACATAAGGATTTACGTGGTTCAACAAAATTACCTAGTGAGATGAGACCTACTTCACTATCAATGAAGAAAAATGTTACATCCATTCGTCCTTAAACTTCTCACTCCTCTCTTAGATTAAAGATAAAACCACTTTGGTACAAACATAGAGCCAACCCTACATAAGCACATATTACCGAAATACCTATATAGTAAGACATCATACTCCCAACACACATGATGGGTCACTATTCCATGAGACCTATCAAATGAATGAAAACTCTCCTCTCTTGAATATTAAGATAGTTTCCCTCACCTTTCCCCATTTTAATCAAGTGAGGTAAGATTGAAAAGAACAGTTCCAAGTAGGAAAAATAGGAAAGAATTACTTAATAGAAAACATTAATATTAACTCTTTCTTTGGAAGATCTTTGGATGAGGGCATTACCTGCAACTAACAACTTAATTGTAGGTACTATTGCCTAAAAAGAGAGGTCCCTTATAACTATAGAAACCTCAAATCAACATCGAACACAACTTTTTCCATACCCAAGGAGTTAGGTGATCAATATCACATCCATCAGAAAATGATTCTTCAAGCAATGACATGTTTGGTTAATGAGTCATGCCTAAAGTTGCGAATTTGATACGAGTGTTTCCAATTAAACAAAATATTTTGCGAATTCGGGATTCTTTACATATAAACAGATTTTTTTTTATTATTTTTTTTACTGGGATTTGGTCACGATTCAATATGAATCGTTATTCCCTCCAATTCCCTCCAATTCGCTGCCTATTTCAATTCTTCCAATTTCTCATATAAGAGTGGAAATAACCACCCCACCACCTGCACAAACACATTTCCGCTCCCATGCAAGTTTTTTAGATATTTGAAGAAGAAAGTACTTACGAAGGATCACGTTATTGTCTCATTCCTTGTCAGCTTTTGTGAGTGTTAAGACCGGCTTTAGAAGGTTTTGTTTGATTTCTCTTTTCTTCACCGTACCTAAGGGTGTAATTTGGAACCGAAATTGAATATCAAAATGAAATCGATCGCTTAAATTCATATCCCGAAATTGAATATCAAAATGAAATCGATCGCTTAAATTCATATCGAACCGAAGGAGAAGCGGGACTGTTTCGGTATTTAGAAAAGACATCTTCCTTGGTTTGATACGGTATGGGTTTCTAAGGTAAAACCGTTCGATATGTACCGAACTGTACTGAATTGTCTGTTTTTTAATCAAACCAAGGATACCGATTATACAATTTATATTCCACAAAAGTCAAAACACTAAGTCCCAAAGACCTAAGTTCTTAACCATTCTAATCCTATTCATGAATAATAAATAGGACCAATATTAAATATGACCTACGATGCATCTGTGCTTTTGTTGCCTTGTGGGTGGGTTGGAACCAGATTAAAAATACTGAGATGCTAAGATAATAGGGGTATCAATCGGTCGGGCTTGCTCGGTCTCGGTCGGGCCTCACCAATTTTAGAGGCTACACCGTGTCTGACCGTTTAGGCATTCGGGTTTGCCTTGGACGGATTTGCCTTGGTTTCATTTCGGTCGATCGGTGTTCGGTCTTTAATCGGGGCAGCCTTATTCGGGCTAAATGGGCCTAAACCGGGTCTAAAACGGCTAATGAGCCGTTTAACTCTAAACGGTCTCTAACCGGTGTGGGCTTACTAATTGACATGCAACCAGAATTTTAAGTTCAAACCATCACACCGTTGGGCACTCACTGTACACCTCAACTCAAAATCAAATAAAATTTATCCCAACTAAAATAGCAGCAGAACATCGAATAGAAACACATCTAACAAAGTAAGTAGAGGGAAAAATAATAGTAGCACAACACCGAATAGAAACACTTCTAACAAACTAAGAGGGTAATAAAAAAATAGCAACACAACACCAAATAGAAGCACATCTAACAAAGTAAGATCTAAAAACTAAAACAAAGTTTCATCTCACCTATGTTAAGTGTATCTAAATCTAACCAATAAATGTCAAAGACCAACAAAAAAACAAACAAAAAAAAAAGGAAATTTGGAGGGAAGGGGAGGGGAAGTTTATAAGTTAAAGGGTCGAGCTGGGTCGGGCTGCAACAGGGCGGTTTAGGTCAGGCCTGAAATCAGTTGGTCCGGTCGGACGCCCAACAGGCTAGGACCCCACACTGAGACCGCCCGATTACTAAACATGTCGGGCTGGCCGGGCTTTAACCTGGCAACCTAGATCGGGCCGGGCCTAGAATTGACACCCCTATAAGATAGTGCCTACTAAGGAACCGAATAAGGAATCAGATCCAAGCTGAATAAGGATCTGTATGTATACCAAATAGAAACTATACCAAGCCGGTTCAGTATTGGTATTAGAATAAAGTAATGTTCTTGGTACGACACAGTTTTGGTATCTACTTTCTATCTTTTGTACCGAACTAAAATTGGACCGAATAACCGATACTTTATCGATTGACACCCATAACCTTATGTGAAATGAGAATCTATTCATCTAGGGGTGTTAATTCCAGGCCTGGCCCGACAGAACCGACTGAGCCCATCGGCTAAAGCCCGGCCCGGCCCAGCCTGTTAAACCCGCCACATTTAGTAATTGGGGTGGTCCTGGTGTGGGGTCTTAACCCGTCGGGCACCCGACCTTATTTGCTGGTTTTGAAACCTTGTGAACTGAATATTTATAAATTATTCATGACCCCACCCCCACTTTGGTTCTGTCTTATTAGTCGTCCTCACAATCGTGAGTGATATTCAATAGGATATCTAATAAAAAGGGATCAAGCAGGCTCCACATTGAATAATTAATATATTCTAGTACTCTTAATCTGTTAAGGCCCGGTTAAGGCCCGAAACTCGACCTAGCCTGACTAGGCCAGGCCCGAAGGTTTAAAACAGGCGATCACAGTATAGGCTTTAAGCACCGAGAGGCCCGGCTAGGCCTAACCGAACCCGACCGAGCCCGACTGGTTGACACCCCTACTATTCATCCATGGTGAATTTACACTATGATTGGAATCTGAGGAGCAAATGTCATAATCAATTCTTGCTCCCTTTATAGTTCAAGATTCGAAATACTTATCCAATTCAATCGAAGGATCAGATCTCGTGGATGAAGAGATTCTCTATTCACCTTGGGTTAAGAGAAAGTGGATCTCAATGATAAAATCCACCTTGTTGTTCTCTTATTGATACAGTCGGTGGTGTACGTGGCTGATTAGATCAGCATTTACGAGTGCAAGAAATACGAGACACACCTATTAAAAAGAAGAGAGAGGTTTCCCCACATTGTCAATGTGGGGAGGAATCTTAATAATACACCAATGGTTGTCCTGAAAAAGGTATCATCCATAAAGGATGCACATTTTCAAAATAAGTGAGAAAAATAATATTAAAAAAAAAGGATAGTTATCCATGTAACAATGGAAAGTGATCTTCTGAAAACCACAAGATAAATCTGAGCCATCCATTTTTATGGTTTTTTTAATTTAAACCTCTTGTTCCTACTCAAAGTTGACAATGCACAGTAATGAAGTACTGGTACACATGTATGGATATACACGAGAAGTGTGCCAATGCAGAAAGGGTTTTTCAATTGAAGTAGACTCTGGAATTTGATGTGTGACTAATCTAGACCATGTCATCTGTCGACATGATAGAAAAGAGGCTGGCCTTGTGACATTTGAAAAAATAACAGACCTTTGTGGTAATAATAATAATTCGCCTAAAAAAATCATATAAAAGGAAAACTGCATACTGGCAGCCTGACAATCTTTTGAGTCCATTATATTTTTTAAAATAAAGTCACCATCAAGTTGGTCCATCTAATTTGTGAAACTATCTAAAAACCATAAAGCCCATTGATTAAAAAAACAATATACTCAAATCCAATGGTTAGAACTCATAGGATTCATCTGAATTTGGGGTTTAGATTTGTCAAAGATTGAGTTATTAGGGATGATGAAAAAGATATAAGATGAAATAAAAAGTCAGTATTCAGTGAGAAGAAGAAGAAGAAGAAGGAGGAGGAAGAGGAGGAGGAGGAGGAGGAGGCTTAAACTATAATTTGGACCAAGGTCTTTCCATTGATCTTCTCTGGTGCTAAAGTCATTAATCCAAGTTCACCAAACGTGTGGCATAAATCATGCTGACTAAAGATTGTTGAATTGTCAATTTTTGGTCCTAAAAAACAAAAAATAAAATTTATTTTGATGTCAATAGCCAATAGGTGATGATCTTAGGACAACAATTACCTACCCAAATTACTGCCTTCCATTGAATCTGAGAAGAAGAAGCCCAGTCCAGATCCACCCAATCTTGTAGACCACATTTAAAATTGACCACTTGGGTGAGTTGGGTCTGGGTAGTTGATGTCTTATCCTATCAATAGGGGTAGATTCCAATTGGATGGTCTGGATGGACATACATTTTTTCTATGCATAGTTCAGTTTAATAGTTTTTGGGGAAGAAGAATGCAGCCTAGTTGTGTGACCCTGCACAAACGTAAGGGCATGTGAAATTACCACCCACCTCCAATGAAGTAAAAAATTCCATCTATATTGATGCCTTTGCGCACTCTCATCGGCCCTCACATTGTTGCAAGGACCACCCGACCAAACAAAAATCCCTTGGGAGAGGCTTCCCATGAGATCAGAATAAGGAACCATCACCAATGAGAGAGCAGGAAATAGATTCGTTCAATGGAAAACTCACATTTAGTCTGAATAGAGAGAGTGTTAATGTGAACGTCATTACTCATTATATGAGTGGGCATGAGAAGGAATCAAACTCCCTTGTCATGAGGATCTTTTTCCCTATAGTTTATTACCCAAAAGAGCCACCCCTCTTTTGATGGATTAAAAAGTCTCATTGATGGAAGCAAGTTGGAGTGTTGATGCACGCTTTTCCTCAAATTATCATTCAAATATGTCAACTCCATTAATCAATCAATTAATTAGATTTTGATTCTATAAATTATATGGAATAATTATAAACTAAAAAGAATTTCAATTATTTTAGAAATTTTTACAATAAAAATAGAAATAAAAATAAAAACAAAAACTCTTTTAGGAAATTGCTACAATGCCTTTAGGATCGTCAGAATTTACTATAGAGGATAAAGGAAACAAAAAGCATTTATGTCATTTACTTCGATTCAGAGGTAAAAAAGGCTTTTCAGAAAAAGAAGGGATTTTGATACTTTCTACTATCAGAGAGAGGTCACCTTTTAAGATTTCCTTACTTAGGACAGAGTAAATTTGACTAATATTTAAGGCTATTATGGTAACTTAATAAATCATTAATTTTCCTTTTCAGATTTTACTGGTTCTCTCTGCCATCTTCATGCCTCATGCCTGGTGGTCTTACACTGTTACACAGTTATAATTGTAAGTTTGTAACTAAAGAAAGAAAGCTTTGAACAGCTCAAGACAGAAAGGAAAAGAGAGAGGTAAAAGAGACGAAAAGCAAGGGAAGAAATTAGCAGATAAGAGAGAATTAGCTTCTTCATCAACTGTGTACAAAGTGGTGACAGGTCGAATTAGTTTCATAAAAAATTGATTTTGAAGAACTTTGTTTTAGAATAATGGAATATTTTAGTCAAGAAAAAAAAAAAGGGAAAACAGTTAAATAGAACAGCTGGAAACAGAAGCAGAACCCATTGCCAGAATTGAACTCTACAGCATTTTCAGAGAGAGTTCTTCGTCTGCAACATTCCCAATACACAAACCCAGAAGATTTTTTTTTTTTGGTTTCATTGAAAGATGCATAGAACCAGTTGTGATAGTAACAGAACTTAAAATAAATTGCGAGGAATGAATTACAGTCAGTAAAGAAGAAAAATGAAAAAGAAAGATTGTTTGATAAAGGAGGGGAAATCATGGATTTTGAGAAGAAGAATCTGTAAATACAGAGACCCATTGCCCCAATTTCCTAACCAACCCGAAAATAATCACAGATCGAATTGATAAACAACAAGGTTTGATGTATTTCTTTTTTACCTCCTAGTTGAGTTGAGAGCTTGGAGTTTCCACTTTAATCCCTTCTAATGGCACAAAATTTAATCTCCAAAATATGTCATTTGGTTGGATCAATGAATTCTGCATCTGAGACTGCGGAGAGCTCAACTTGGCTCATATCGTCTTCATCAACCGGAGCTGGAAGGTTAAGATCTATCAAATTGTCTCCAAATTTTACAGTATTTATAGCTGTAACCGAACCAGAGAGGTGAGATCTCTTGTGTCCACCAAGTGCTTGTCCAGACCCAAATACTCTGAAACAAACAGGGCATTCATGGATTCTCCGATCGACATTAGAAGCACCTGCATTACCTGGTTCTGATTCGGCTTCATGGGTTCGAGCAGCACAGGAGGAAAATGGAGTACAGCTCCTGATCTTCTTGTGACTTGCTCTGTGTCCACCCAAAGCTTGATACGACCGGAACACCTTCTTGCATGTCCCGCACTGGTACCTCCCCCTTGTTCGAGTTGGGAATTTGAGTTCTTCTGAATCATCTGATTCCTCCATAGATTTCTCTGCTTCTTCTTCATATGCTTCTTGTTCTTGTTCTTGTTCTTCCTCCTTTCTCATCCATATATCCCTAGAGAGCATCATAAGACACCGAGCAACATCTTCCTCTGGAGTAGTATCAGATACAGAACTTACAGGTTCCGGCTCCGACGGTGACTCAGCTTGACTGGGTTTGCTCGACTTGGGTTTCTTAAGCTCTGGTGTCTCTGGCTGTTGTAATAGATTTCTCTGCTCTCCGATCATACTGGATTTGCGATCTCGCTTCGATCTTCTCCTTGATGGGTTCTTAGATGACTCTGTTTCGCTTTCTCTGTCCTGAACAACCGACCCAGTATCGACGGCAAAAGAAAACTCAGGATCTACCAAACGAAAGCTCTTCTTTGGATTCTCTCTCAACCCATAAGACAAACCTTTCTCTTCTTCTTCTTCTTCTTCTTCTTCCTCATCAGAAGAAGACGACGAAGAAGAAGATGCAGACGAGGCAGAGTCAGTCTCATCTCCGAGTAGATGATGGTGATGGGGATAGACTTGCTGGGTCTTTGAGGGTGTCGACAGGTTGGCTATATGAGACCTCATATGACCACCCAAAGCTCTACCACTAGCGAAACTCTTGAAGCAGAGTTTACAACTGTGTTTCTCCATGAAAGACCAACAGAGCAACAGAGCAAAGCTTCGAGTTCTCTTCCCTTCTTTCTCTCTTTCTTTCTTTCTTTTCTTTCTTTGAGAACGAGAGGAACTTAAGAAGAAGTATGGAGAGTGGAAACTAAAGAGTAGGTGACAAGCATTCTCTCTGGACACAAGAAACCAAAGAAAATAAAAATTTATTACTATATTAATGGAAAAGGTGAGAAAATTTATTTTTAATTTCAGTAAATTTTTAACAAAACGGCAGAATATATTAAATAAATAAATAAGATAAAAACTCCATAAAGCGTGTGTGTATGAAGGGTGAAAGAGAGACATGTAACATGCAATCCTTGCCTGTTTAGCCATTTATTTTCTACTCATTATCATTTAATTTTTATTTTTTTGTAATTATCAAAATATAACTCTTTGGACTAAGGGATTCTAGTGTGAACCAAACCGAACTGAAAACTTATTCATTCTGATGGTTTATAAATTTGAACTTACATTTTATAACCAAATTTGAATCGAATATATTTGGTTCAATTCAACGTATTTGATCCGATTTTAATTTTGGTTTTCGATTCCGATTTCAATTTGGCACCCTTAAATCCTTAACTTACAAGTCACAACTAATCTTCTTGTCCCTTAATATTACTTTTCAGTTTTAAGACTTTACAGGGTTTCGGTAGGACTCATTGGGTACATGATCTGGACTTGAACCAGAAAAATACTTTTTGTGTTCGTGAAATGTTTCCATTATGTCTCCACTTAATAACGTGGTAAGGGTAGTTTAGACCTTGGGGACTACCAGAAGGGTATAATGGAGAGTTCAAACAGATTGCCGCTAGGTCAAGGAGCAGTGCTATTTATTTTTATTTATTTTTTTTTTTCAATGCTTTAATTCCAATTTAATTTATTTTTCAGTTTTAAGTTTTAAGTTTTAATTTTTTGATTATCTTATTTAATTGTTACGTTCTGTTACTTTTGCCGGTTTTATTTTCTCCAACTGTTACTGTTGGAAAATCTACCATGCAGGCTTGTGCTTTTTATTTAATTTTTTTTCTTCTAATTTCTTAGATCTTAATAAATTATTTAATTTTGACCTCCTATATATTTGGATCTGTATGTATGGAGTTCAAGAGAAGTGAGGAAAAACGAACGGTGGAAAAGAAAATGAAACTAATCTTTCGTTTGGGGAGAGGAATTATCGATAGGAAGTGAAATCCGGTTTGTTATGGGAAGAAGGTAGACCGGGTCATCGCACTGTTCTTGATTCTAACGTGCGCAAGGGGTGTATAGCATGCACGCACAGCGGCACAGACAACTATCTTTGTGTGGCACGCATCTCGAGACATCTTGCCTTAATCAGGTGGTCGATGCAGGAAGTGTGTTGCAGCGTTTATGTGTGAGAATAGTGAAGGAGTATATTAGCATTGGAAGTTGTCAGTTACCAGAAATGTTTCATGAGAAGTACGGTACGTTAGTACGTACTGAATAGTTTTTGGACTTTTTCACTCCTGAGCGGGGGGGCCCATGCAAGATCCCTGTCCCTTACACCTCATCATTCCTTTCTCAACCTCAAACACAGTAGCTGGGGCCCTAATGGTGATGTGGGCCCCACTATTCTATGATCTCATCCATCCGTTCAATGGGTCCAACTGGGTACAGAAAGTCTGTGATCGAACCGCACCCGTCACCCTAAAACGCAATATGTAGGTCCAGAGAGAGAGCGGTTCAATCCAGGGATGTAAATAGATAATTAAAAATCGAATTCGGTTTTCATTCCTATCCATATAGGAGTATTTCCGAATCTGGATAATCTAGAATAAAAGCTCTTCAATTTGAATAGATATCCCTAATTAATAATAAAAAATTGAGTAACTAATGATCTTGAGGACTCGACAGGTTCTAGAGGATGAGAAAAAGAGCCAATACAACCAAGTGATATGAATTGAGAACAAATTGTATCCCAAGGAGGGAGGTCTGGGTTACACAAGTCAGGGCTTAGGGATATAAACAAATGGTCGAAAATCTAAGTTTGATTCACATCCATATCTATTTAGGAATATCCTATCCGGTTAAGGGATCAACATCTTAATTCGATCACATCTTATTCGTATTCGATCCGTTTATATCTGCAGTTCAGTTTGATTTTCGGTTAGATTGAATCGATTTTATCTATATATCTGTTCAAATTGAAGTCGGACCATTAAGGAATTGTTCAATTTTGTCTAATAAATTATTTTTTTTTTTTGTTGGAGAAAGAACACTAATCAGTGTTGTGTCTTGGCGTGTACCTGCACCCAGACACAACCCAACGCGAAAAGATCGACGCATCCCCTGATCACTAGTTTTTTCGTGGGTTGTGTCTAGGCGCATGTACACATCAAGACACAACACCGGTTAGCGTAGGTTTAATAAGTTTAGTTTCAGTTTTCTACATATCAAAAGAAATAATGTATAATAAAGAGAGAGTGTTGGGTATGTTGCTTGCTTTCCGCAACCTATCAATTTTGCCCAATGGGGAGGGTGGGATTGAGAGGGCAAGGGTCATTTCCAAAGGGGGGTGTGTGTGGGAGGGATTGACATACGCTGGCACAACGCCAACGTGCTGGTCTTTATTCAATTAAAAATTTAAGGCACAGGTTTTCTATCAAAGAGTGTGGTCCTGCACCAACGTGGAGCAAATGAGAACACGTACAAAAGCATCAACAAGGGTAGAAACCGTTTGATAAGGCATTTGGTTCGATCCCTTAACCAAAGAATTTTCTCAACCGTCCATCAAGCTGAGACGTATGCATGTACGTATATAATACCAACAGACAAGAATGAGTGAATGACACATTTGATAACATAATTTAAACCCCTAGAAAGAAGGGGATGGGGGTGAAAGAAAAAGATTTTGGGCCCTAAATCATAAAAAGCTGAAAAGTGGACCCAAATGAAGCATCATATATAAATATTAAAGATGTATTTAATTTGTCTTACTTACTAGAGAAAATCAAAAGGGGTGCTTCAGGTAGCCTTAGACTTCTAGAGTTCTAGTGCTCAAGGCAATGGACCTTTTGCATCCCGGAATCTAGGTGCCGGATATGTGACTCAGATCTGAACCGATCGGTCCAGCCAAGCAAACCATGGGGACCAGCATTGCTGAACAAACTGGCAACAACAAATCCCACGTCGGGCTTGCACTGGGTTTTAAAACATGGAATCGGTCATTGGCGATTTTGATCCACATTGGATCCAAATCTGCCCAAATCGATGCTCAAGAATTCTAGAATCAGTCCTCAGATGAATAAAAAAAAAAAAATTTTACTAGGGTTTTTTTTGTGTGAATCTTGTAAAACGTAACATGATGCAGAGAAGAATGACAAAACGCAAACAAAATCACACAATGCGTACAAGGATTTATGTGGTTCAGTAAGGTTGTCTACGTCCACGGTGAGATGTGATCTGTTTCACTATCAATGGAGAATAGGGTTACAGTCGCTTGTTCCTCACACCTATCTTAGATTTTCATTACAGAGAAAGAACTCTCGCTATAGATTTATAGAGAAACCCTATACAAGAAATTTACCAAAATACCCATATGGTCCTTAAAAAATTTTCATATAGCAGCCCACGGAGGCTCCACACAGTAGTCCATCATTAGAAGTCAAGACATCAATTCTCAACAAATTTGCCATGTTGGATTGGTGGAAATCAAGATCGACATTGGTCGAGTCCGATCTGAATCAACCGATTCACTGATCCAATTCTTAAAACCCTGGCTTTGCACCAGTTTATCAAAGCTCTTGAACATAATTAGTAAAAACGAGAATAAAAGGAAGTAGAGTCTTACAGTACGAGTTTTAAATGGTAAAAAATTATAAATAGACGGTCAAAAAAGCAGAGAACGGTAAAAAATGAAAAATAGATGGTACGGGTTTTAAACGTTTATATTTCAAAAAAATGGAACAGAAAAAAAAGGTACTATTCTCATATAAATTGAAAAAATTTTATTTGAAATACATGCTTATAATTTCGGTGTTTGTGCATTGACCTTGAATTGAAAGTGACATCATGAAAAATATAGTCATTCGAGTCATCTTTATGTCGATGAAAGAATCAGACCGATCCAAGTCCGGGAGAGAGAGATGTGGGATCGGATTATTATCCTCTCCCATTCCTAAAATGTGGTAGTGCGGCAGTGCTAGGTGGAGATGTTGACACCTGGCAGCTGCCACATCCAACAGTCCAAACTCATTGATATGGATGGTTGGATGTGACGGCTGCTAGGGGTCGACATCTCCACCCAACACTGTCGCACTCCCACACTTTAAGGAATTGGAGAGGATAATTTTTTGAGAGATATGATCAGTTAAATAAACTATTGTTCAACAAATCCGTATTCTTAAAAATGGTCAAAAAAAATTTGAGAACATATTTTAAATGCATTTAAAACGAGGATACTTGTTGTTTGCCGTTTTTCTCGCTGAACCGGATTGGACCAAATCACATGGCATCCTGGTCCATTTAGCTTTTCGACCAGAGTCAAAGTGGGGGCAGTTTCTAGTTAGTATTAGTTACAGACTCATCGTAGTGCTCAAAAGCCAAAAAGTTTATAAAAGGGGAAAGATTCTTGCCAAGTTTATTTCCAAAACGTAATCTCACCGTAGCTTTCTAAACTTGATTTCCTAGTATTGTTTTAAAAATCTTAAATTTCGTTTCTTTCTTCAAATCTGCTTGTTTTCCGTCAGGGCGCCAGTGAGGACAAAACTGATTGTTTTGGATTTTTGTGTAATTTCAGTTTAGTTTCCAAGATGGGTTACTTTAGTCATTTCATTAAAGTTCCGTTTGATTGTAAGAAAATTAGAAGGAAGGGAAATGAAACTTTTTAAATCTAACAAAGGATAATTTTGTAATAATAATTCAACATGATTGTATAAACAACTTAATTATTTTTTGCCATATTCAGTAATGATGCTTTTTAAATGTAATCTTTTATGGGAAAGAGATTCTTGCATGGGTTTCTAGAGCTTGCATGTGTATACTGACCAATGGGAATGCGCGCGCAAGCATTGTCTTGGACGAGATTTCTATCTTTCCACGGGGGCAGTGTGGTACTTTCATACACTTCTATATGTAGGCGTAGGAGTCATGTGACCAAGTAGTGTTCTTTTCCCCAATTTTTATTTTATTTTTCAAATATATGAGATTTAAATGTAAAGTAAAATGAATTTTTTAAAAATCAAATAGGGAATGATTTGGAATTAGTAATATAATAATGTAGAGTAATGATTACAAAAATTTTATTTTAGATTTGAAAAGTTCATTTCCCTTCTCTTTAATTTTCCTTGTAATCAAATGGAACGAGCCTAAGGTTCTCAAATGGAACGTGCAAATTTCTTTCTATACTGCCCTTGTACGTATAGACACTAAATTTTGTTACAAAAAAAAAAGATCCCCCGAGCAGAGGATAGAATATTTTACAACCTACGATATCTACTGTAGGAATCCTTATCCTTTTCATTTTCCCTTCTTTCTCCCCCACCCCCTCTCTCTTAAAATCCATATTCTGGTATTTTAATCAAGTTGAGTGGGGAACTTTGTAAAAAAATTCCTTCAAACTACATAGAATTCGGATCCAGTCAACATTCAACAATATGGTTTGTAATCTTCTCGGACGAATATACAGTTGAGAGAACCAGGGATTTTTACTACTTCTTGAAAAACTCTTTACACCGATCTTCACCTTATAAAGTGTTTTATTTGTTTGTGCCTAGGTTTTCCACATAGAGACAATATATAGGAAACTCCAAAATAAAAATCCCCACATTATTATAATTTTACTTCGTACATGTAATAGATCTAAAATTGAACTCAATTACAATTATGTGGACCAGAGACGAATATAAGACTTATCGAACCCTAACATAATAGGTGATAATCTAAAGTGAGCCGTAGGTAGGGGGGTTACATTTTACAACTTAGTTGGATTCATATAACTCGCAAGACATGGGAAACAATGCGGTGGGTGAAAGTCACGAAACCGTAATCGTTAGAGAGAGTCCATAAAGCTTCAATTAACAAATGACCCCACAATATGGTACCGGTTAGTGGGTAAGCCTACATGGCGCATGTTAAACATCTGTGTATCACAAAATAGGCACCAAACCCCATCTTCTGCTCTCTAATAAAGACAGGGTTAACTTTATAGAATAGAACTGAAGAGGGTATTGTTAAGCTATCGGGCTCAAGGTGGGACCAACACTTGAGCTATCATTTATCATGACCTTTAGCCCATGAGAGCCCATTTACCACTACCATGGAACATAAAAGGATTTGGGCCCATTGGAAAGAACCGGTTCACGAGTTATTCACTCCTGGGCCAATAAGCCAGCTTATTCTTGTTTGCATTTTCGTTAAAGAATAGGATCCTTTGCAACAACCAAAAAAATAATAATAATAAAAAATATTGGGTTAGAAGTTTTGGAGTACATACATAGAAGTTTATCTTTCACTTCCTCAAAACAAGGGAGTAAATGTGTCTTTTCAAATGGAGAGGAGAGAGAGAGACTCATGGGAGTGCTGGCATAGGCCAGACTCCCGGACAGAGAACTTTCTTCCTAAATAATAATACAAAATACTAGTCTGCCAATAGAATCACAAACATATTTTCTTCTAAAATGAGAAAACACCCACTCCTAGTCCTTGTAAAAGGATAATTTTACGAGAACAAGGTCAAGACTTTACAAGAATACCCTCCCAAATAGCTTTCTAAAAGGGGCATCTAAAGAGATGATTGATGTCTTCTTTAGCACTCCAAATAAGTTGACATCAAGGGACCAAGGGTTGCCTAGATCAAATCAAACTCCAGACAAAGGCCATACTAAATCTACTAGAGGAGCAAGCGGTCCAACTAATAAACTCCCCCTGCCCATAGGTCTCTTGGGTAAAAGGTGAAGGTCGGCCTATTTGTCCAAATAATACACATGGAATAAGTTTCTATTGTATATTTTGTCAAGCTTTAACACTATTTTCATTTTGGTTAAAAATTGCTACCCTGCCCTTGTATAGGTTCCTTTATTGCCTTCTCACATAATAAACAGTGTGCTCCACATTGACACACTCTCTCCTGTTCTGACCATGTGGGTCCTGTATGGATGATATCATTTTCCAACCCTTAATTGGTATAGCATGCAGATTCTTTTCTATACTGCCCTTGTACGTATAGACACTGAATTTTGTTAGAAAAAAAGAAAGATCCCCTAAGCAAAGGACGGAATGTTTTACAATCTACGACATCTACTGTAGGAAACCTTATCCCTTTCATTTTCCCTTCTTTCTCCCCCACCCCCTCTCTTTTAAAATCCACATTAAAATCAAGTTGAGTGTGGAACTTTATAAAACAATTCCATCAAACTATACAGAATTCGGATCCAGTCAACATTCAACAATATGGTTTGTAATCTTCTGGGACAAATCACAGTTGAGAGAATCAGAGATTTTTACTATTTCTTGAAAAACTCTCTACACCGATCTTCACCTTATAAAGTGTTTTATTTGCTTGTGCCTAGATTTTCCACATAGAGACAATATATAGGAAACCCTCAAATCAAAATCCCCACATTATTATAATTTTACCTTGTACATGAAATAGATCCAAAATCGAACTCAATTACAATTATGTGGACTAGACACGAATATAAGACTTATCTTTTTTTGGTAATAAATATAAGACTTATCGAACCCTAAGATAATAGGTGATAATCTAAAGTCAGCCATAGGTAGGGGGTTACATTTTACAACTTAGTTGGATTCATATAACTCGCAATACCTGGGAAACAATGCGGTGTAGGGGTGTCAATGCCAGGCCCGCACCGGCAGACCCGACCGCACCCGATTGCTTAAAGAATCGAACCGGCCTGACCCGTTTATAAACGGTCGTTCTCGGTGCTGGAGGTGGCACCGTCGGGTGCCCGAGCCACCTGCCCGTTTAAAGCTCCGACCGAGCCCGAACCCCTTTGCCCCGTTTAAATCCGACCCCCTAAGCCCGATAATTATTACCTATTCTACCCCCAACCCCAAGGCACGGCCATGTCCAAACGACCAAAAGAGAAAAGACCCAAACGCAAACGTTCCAACTTCCAACTCCCTAACGACCTAGGTAACCTAACCCTCCTAAATGACTAAGTAACCATTAACCCTAATTATTTACCAAAAAAAAAAACCATTAACCCTAATTAACCTTCCAAATTCCACCTCTTCTTTTTCTTTTTTCTATTCAGTCTCGCAAAATCAAAATTTCAGTCTTTGAGTAATTGTTTGTGGATTCAATCTAACATGTTTCCTCATAGGGTTTGTTTTATGATGGGGTCTTATAATCTAATGAGGATTACATTTGGAATTAAGGTGGCTTCTTTAATTAACTTCTACCAGAATCTAACAAGTGAATGAACCCAGACAGATTGGTATTTACGCTCGTGTTCAAGGCAGTTGTGCATTTTATTGCATTTGTAATATTTAAATTTGAGCAATGCTAGGAGGACATTATTTGCCCACACCATTTAGTATCCGTTTAGTGTCTGTTTAGAGTTAAATAGGCCACTAACCCGATCGAGGCCCATTTAAGACCCGTTTACCTTGAATAAGACTGCCCCGATTAAAGACCGAACACCGATCGACCGAAATTAAACAGTACCATGTCCCCCCAATGCAAGTCCGAACACCTAAACGATCGGACATGGTGCAGCCTATAAAATTGGTGAGGCCCGTCTAGGCCCGACAGAACCCGATTGGTTGATACCCCTAAATGCGGTGGGTGAAAGTCATGAAACCGTAATTGTTGGAGAGAGTCCATAAAGCTTCAAATAACAAATGGGCCCTCAATATGGTCCCGGTTAGTGGGTAAGCCTACATGGCGCATGTTAAACATCTGTGTATCTACAAAATAGGCACCAAACGTCATCTTCTGCTCTCTAATAAAGACAGGGATAACTTTATAGAATAGAACTGAAGAGGGTATTGTTAAGCTTTCGGGCTCAAGGTGGGACCAACACCTGAGCTATCATTTATCATGACCTTTAGCCCATTAGAGCCCATTTGCCACAACCATGGACCATAAAAGGTTTTGTGCCCATTGGTATGAACCGGTTCACGGGTTATTCACTCCTGAGCCACTAAGCCAGCTTATTCTTGTTTGCATTTTGGTTAAAGAATAGGTTCCTTTGCAACAACAAAAAAAAATAATAATAAATAAATAATAAGAAATATTGGGTTAGAAGTTTTGGAGTCCATACATAGAAGTTTTTGGAGTCCATAAATGTGCCTAGGGTTGTGAATCAGTTGTTCTTGGTCCGACCTTAATTGGTTCTACAAATCGGTCCTTCGAAACTGACCAATTCTAGTTTAGGTCTTTGATAGGGTTAGCTAATTCGTCTTCCATCAATTGGTTTAGTCATTTTTTGCTAAATTAGTCTTAATCGGTTTTGTTTTGATCATTTGTTATTCGGTTTTAAATCAGTTGATCTTGGTTGACATGTTTACAAAGGTTGAAACTACCAAGATTATAAATGAGACATCTAAAAGAATAAGCTTAAAGCTTGTGACATAAGTCATGTGATACGAATATCCTACGTAAGTGAGGGTAAATCCCTAAAATTAGGTTTAAAGGATAAAAACAAAGTCATTGTATAAATTGTAGAGTACTCCCATGCATTTTCTTTTCATTATGGTTAGATGAAAATATAGTACTCTCTTCAATGAAAAGGGGAAGAACTTTAAACTCTTAATCAACCATAATTTATAAATGTGGGGGTGTGTTAACAGTGAAGCACACTATAGAATGATTGACCTAAGTGGGTGTAGAAAATGTGACCACTTCCAATGAGAATTTTCAAGGTGAATTCACTTGATATCCATGATTTTGAGATGGAGACAAGGTTGAATGAAAATGTTCAAATATTTGAAAGGAATAAAAAAAGGTTGAATCCTAGGATGTAGATGATAAGTTAGCCAACTACACTATTAAGGAAAGATTCAAGAAGTTTAACTTCATCTGTATTTTGTAGCATGACTTATTAAACCTAGGGTAGATTCAAGTCTAAAAGACATCTACAACGAGATGTTTTAGTGTTCTTATGTGTTCAGTTACTCTTTTTTGTGTTTTGTTTAACAAATACAACAAGTTTACAAAAGAAAAGGAAGTTTCATAATATTTCTTTTTTGTTTTCTTAGTTTTTGTCTGCCATAAGGTTTGTACCTAAGACCTCCCCTATGTTGCTTCTAGTAAAGCAAAGTAATGCAGAGTCTTTAGTCCCATATTGTTTATCAGGAACATTCCGACATACTTTAAACTATGTCCGACGTGCAATGAGGGTTTATCAACGTAGGCGATGTTTCGTTACACATTGTCCAAAATGTGTTGGACGCCAACAACGGCTAGGGTTTTTTTTTTTTTTTTTTTAAATCTTGGGCTTCCTTGGAGAGGTGTTTCCAAGGGGTACCTCTCCTCTATTTTTAGAAGACATCTTAGACACTTCATATATGATTTCTCTCTCTCTCTCTCTCTCTCTCTCTCTTGCCGCTTGCTTTAATGTTTTGAGAGTTTTCCAAGTTCCATTCTTTTGGTTGATTGGAAACAACCTAAGTGTGTCCCGACATGGCCCAATAAGTGAGTGCAAGAACTACTGGAAGGCCTAAGGGTTTGTTTCATCTTGGATGTCGATTCATAATACTCATATTACACCATAAAGGCAATACGATCGTAAGGAGAGTGATCGGTGGTGCCACTCAGCCCCACCAAGTGTTTGTGATTGTTCGTTCGTGTATAAACCTCTCCTACAACACGTTGTTGCTTCATTTCAAGTGCTAAGCCATTGAGATAAACTATGTATTCTTAATTTATTTGTATTATTTCCTACAAACCTAAAATAAGACCTAGCCTAGCTAGTTTTAGGAATTTTGATAAATCAAACCATGTTTGGTGAAAAAAATTTAAAAATAAATCTCAGAATTAAAGAAAATACAATAAATCCTAAAGCAACAATTTCTCTTTGGCGTAGTGTTTACCAGATGCCTTAATTTAGAACAAGTTGCAAGTATGACCTTATCTACATGTGACAAATTTTTTAGTAGGTGAGTTGGCAGATTGGATTGGGCAGAAATATTTTGGTTTGTTAACAATAAAAACAGAAAAGTGGGTGATTCCGGTTTTTGACAACGAGAACATGAGATGTTTTTCGAATAAGAAACAGTCATTCTCTTAAGAGAAAAGGAATAAGACAAAGTCGCCATCTAGATTAGAATCTAGGACTTATCAATATGACTTCACTGGGGATTGGTTAAACCATAAGGATATGTATTAGGTTAAGGTCCAAAGAATATGTTAAGAAACCCCCAGTCCGTTTGGTTAAACCAATTTTCTTATGTAACGTTGCTTTTTCAAGTAATGAATACTATTAAGCAAATATACATCTTGTAGGGAGCATACCACCATTATTACTAGCAAAATAGTTATGGTATACCTAGGTTTATATGATGGGATCAAGAGATATTCTAAACCAAATCAATTGAAATAGAAAACTAAACTAAATATAACTAAAATTGAACAAAGTAAGAAGTTAAGTTGGAAGGCATGCAAAATTAGTTCATGTAAGAGCTCCAAGTGCTACAACTTCTCAAATAAGAACACTGCTTCAACTTCAAAAGAACTCTCTCTAAAACTACAAAGAAAGGGCAAAGCCTTCCTTTATAGCTTGAGGGTCTCTTATGACCTGTGTACCTCGAATAGCAACAAACCTCACTCAAAACCATTGAACTTTAGATACTATATAGCCAATTTGGCATCAATGGACAAAATATAGAATAGAATTCCTTCAAAAAAATCAAAGTGTTCAAATCCCTTTTTGGCAAGATTTCCTTGCTCCAAATTACGTATTAAGGTGTTTAGGAAGTATTAGAACTCTCCCATGCCACTTGGAGGCAAGTGGAACAAGAATAAGAAAAAAATACAATCATAATCGTACAATGTAACCCAAAAATTGATGCAGAATTAGTTCGGGTCGATGCTAGATGAGAATCTATCGATGTCGAGGATGGGGTTAATCAATGTTGACAGGGTCTCATTGAGTGTCGATAAATTGCTATCGTATTTTGGCTTATCTTGATAAATTTCTAGGGTATGTTGATTTATCTCAATGGAAATCGTGCTTCAATTTTAGGGCAGTTTTGAACCTGGGCCAAGTCTGGACTGGATTGGTCTATCAAATATAGGTTCAAATTACGTTGAAAATTACCTTAAAACCTTTTAAAACACTATAAATTTACCAAAGCAACATATTGAAAATAGTTTTACGACTTCACTCAGACCTAGCATATTTCGCCAAAGGAATTTCTATCAATTCATGTCAAATGTATGAAAAAAAAATGCTTCAAAACGATTCTAATAAAAGACCCTAAATCTACTTAAGAATGACTTATTTATGTTCACAAGAACCCTGCTCTCATCGTCATACACGTCTTTCAAGGTGACAAAAATAAGGTATCTAGAGGATGCCCCTCTTTGACTGAGGCTACTCAGTAAGTGAAAGTCAAAGAAATTACTCTTCATTTTTTCTGGGTATGTGAAATCAGTTTCTACACTTTTTTAAAAATTCAAAAGAAAAAGTGAATTCAATAAAATCAAACACACCATTAGGAAAAAACATCATCAAAAACATGACAACAAATTTGGATGGATGAAACTGCACTCTATTTGGTAGCTCCAAAGGGACTAATATCATGTTGACTATTCATGGTGTTCCTGTCTTAAAACAAAAATGGTTAAGCTTGTTATAATAATCTTGGGATTTTCACAAAATTTTGAACGGATTCCATAGAGTAAACTAGAACACAATATAACGAAATAAAGAAAAGAGAACCGATGTGTGCCTTGCACCTAAGATGAGAATCTTTTACAATCTCCAAATTTCCCTTTATGCTCTCTTTCTTGTGGAGAAAAGAGAAAAGAGAAAAATGACTGCAGGAACTCTCACCAAAAGTATTTATAATACTCCCAAACCCTAACCCACTTCCACAATGGGTCGGTCTGGCCCATCTCAAGAATAACTAGTAGCAAGCCATGTCAGCCCATGTATTTTGATTCTCATCAATGACTGACCCGATAATTAATCAAGCCCACATATCGACATTGGAAAAATCTAACAAAACTGGCATTCGACTGCTCTAGAACCGCATACAATAATGTCTCAGTCTTGAATTGGGTCAGAACCGCATACAACAATGTCTCAGTATTGAATTGGGCCAGAATCACACTCCACAGCATTTCTTTCTTGGATTGATATTAGAACCACATTTCATGATATCTCTGTCTTGGCAGATGAGGCACTTGATGGTCACATCTGTTTCAAAATGAATCTTACACAAAAAGATTCCAAATAAAGGGTTAAGATTACTTGATGAATGTCTTTATTGCCTTTTACCATTTTAGAATTCAAAGGTTCTCACTAATCATCTGGGGTTGATGGAAGGTCATCATCTTCTTTCCCCTCCACTATCCTCCTTTTTGGAGTCTTTTTTACAAAGGTAAGAGGTGACATGGAAAATGAGATGAAACATTGAAAATGAGGTGCACATTCACTATATTTATATACATGCTTGCCATGTGTGCATGTTATCCTTTTGAACTGTGGTACAAATTTGATTGCAATAATGTGTCTACTCATGTATTATGATTGATATGCTTTCATTCTTTAATCGGAGATCCATTAAAAAAAATATAGATCGAGTATGTTAGGTACTTGACCGATACATCAAAAGATCCAAAGCTAATGACACACATTAAATCAAACCCTTTAACCTATCTTGTACAAGGCTGGTCCAATCTAGTCCATACACTAGAGTGGGCCCCATTAGGCACATATATAACAGACCACCATGCTTTCGCAGTCGTCATCCTCAACGACTCTCACTCTAGGCAACTTTCACTCTAGCAGTAGGTAGCCCTTTTTAAGCAGCTCCACTCAGCCCCAAGGTTTCTATCTAGCAAGATGTAACCCTTTCTTAACAGCTTTCACTATACTCCAGGTAGTCCTCCCTGTGACTCAAATCCGTGGCGTGGTGCCCGACTCTGATACCAAATGATAAGTACACGGATATTGTTGAGAGACAATAAATGATAAAGAGAGAAGATAGGAGAGAAAATAGGATAGAGTTTGGAGGTAGCCGATACTCTTATTTCAATAGAGACTTTTTAGACAAATATTCTGATATCACCTTTCATTAATTCATACGTATTAAATACGGCTACTATTACAACTCTTATTTAGTTAGATTAACATCGCTCCCACTCTCCACGACTCCTATTGACCTAACCCCTTCAACAACTAAATAAAAATATTAATTAAAACTAATTACAATAACCGATCACTCCCTTCAACAATTAAATAAAAATACTAATTATAACTAATTACAATAACCGATCAAGTGCAAGACTTGCATGTAACAATCCATTCCCCATAAATTCAATCTTGCCCACAGTTAAGGAATGCTCAGTTAAAGCACATTAACAATATTGTTAGAAAATATGTTTTAGATTGTCTAATAGTCATCTTTAAATAGGCTTCAAGTGTTTGTGAGAGAATAATTTGGATGTGAGCAAAAACACCAAACGAACGATCTTTGAAAGGTAATAAACTTCCATTAAACTCCATAATAAAAAATCTAGTAGTTGGAACCCCAATGGTCAAACGTATTACCATTGAAACATATGCAATGTGGGAACAAAAAACCTAAAATTCGCAAATCCTAAATATAAAATTTTGAAATAAATATAAATATTTACTAAAAAAATGAAATAATTAGGTATTTAATATAATGATTTAAAATAACTAATCACATAAAAATTCCCCATGAAACAAACCCTAAATCATCTAAAACAATTGGCACATCACTGTTGGGACAATAGCGATATACTAGCAGTGTTTGAACAATAGCTTGAGATATACTATACCAAATTATAATTAGAATAAACTTACAGACCTTTAAAATGATATATTAAGAGGTTTTTGTGGGCATGCAAAACTCATACTAGAGGGTTGACATATTCCTGAGGGCGTTTAAACAATTCTTAATACAATGATTTTAATGATGAAAAAAAATCTAATAAAATTTTGGATCACTTTGAGATTGTTTGATATGTCGTTTACTCAATCAACCTTTTCATGGGTATTTTTCAAAGGCTACATCTCTTAGTCATTTTGAAAAGATTCAAAACATTACTTGGGAGTTATACAAAACCGTTAAAGCTATAAAATACTCCACATACTATATTATGAAATCTATTCATCATTGTTCGCCACTGCTCTAGGGTAACAAAATGAGTGATAGGTGTCTACAAGCATGGAGATTCCCCCAATACCAGTAGTGAGGGAACCCTTGGCGAGGTTCTCTGAGCAAGCAGCATAGAGGAACGCACCAATGAAGTGCGACAAAATGTTATCATACATCAGAGGGTAGCAAGGTCATTTTATGAGAGAGAGAGAGAGAGAGAGACACACAGAAGTGCAAGCGTAACCTACACCAACGGTTCAAAGAATCTTTTCCCTATGGCCTTGTTTGTTTGACAGGAAAAAGTGGGTTAAAAATGGTGGAAAACTTATATTTGTTTCCCAAAAACTACCACAAATGTGACTATTTTGTTAGATAGGATGAGAAACTTTCAAACATCCTCATAAAATGCATTTATTCTTATCGGATGATGTGACACCCCTTTTTTTCCCACCCTATTCATTTTTGAAGTCCTACTTTGGCATTATTCATGAAAAAATTACTTTTGAGTCTATCTCTCCTCTCTTCCCATTTCCTTTCTCTCCCATGGAATCCAACCCCATGTCTATTTTCTTTATCCCATCAAATCCCATCCCACTATAAATTGTATATTTCATCATTTCATTTCCTTCCCTTTTCTTTTCTTGTCAACCCACCCTCACAAGTTTCCCACCCCTTCTTTTCCATCAAACAAACAGAGCCTATCTCATCCAAAAAAAAACAAAAACAAAAAGGGCCTAATTATATTCTTTTGTTGACCCCCAAACCTTCAAGAGTGCTAAAACATGCAACAGATGTGAGCTGTGTTGGGGCCTATAGTAGAAAAATGATGAGCTTGGTTTGGGTTCTACACAGTACCACATGGCAGCTTACTACTGGTTAATACTTGATAAGGCAGGAAATTTGGTACAAGTAAGGGGTTGAAGAAGGCAGTCACCCCGCATGCGTCGCTCAGCCGCTCATTGTGGACGTTGTGGTCAGGTCAAGAGTCTCCTAACTTTAGCCACTTCCAGAAAATGGTGATGGACCGTCCAAATTGCTAACAAAATTCTCCCATATGCTTGACACGTGTCATCTCCGCCTATGCTTAAGCATCTAATCTTTCTACTTTCAGGAGTCAACCTTCACCTGATGCAAAACACTCGTAAACTGTACACGTGGCAAGCGAGTAAAGGTAAGTTATAGGACCCACAAAAGTAGTCCTTCTAGGTCAATGCTAACTCTTATCGAATGGTTGCCCTGGAAAGTGTATGGGAGTGAGGTGTAGACTACTAATACTAGATCATTCCTCCTTTTTAGAAGACCTTTTTCAATGACCAAAATACCCTTTTATCCTTGATTGAAAGGGTTTTAAGTGGTCATTGGAGTGAATTCCAAATCATCATCACCTCATTGATTAGAGAAGGACAAGGTGGACCTTTAAAGGGTTTATTGGGTGAGCTCTTTGTGGTAGGCCCCAATCTAAATACAGTGAGAGTACCACTTTTGGTGCTCCCTTGGTCATGATTCTTCTCCTTCTTCCTCCAATGTCATCCAACACTAATGGTGAAGAATCTTCAAGGAAAAAGAAAAAAGATACAATTTTTATTCAGAAATATATTCCTGATGAAAAATCCAACCAGGTATCATAGATGGGCAGGGACCCACCAAAAAAAAGAAAAAAGAAAAGGTGGTGATGGGTAATATAATAACAAGAATAGTGATATGGGATTGTGAATTGTTTTAATTACAGTTACTTGATACAAGATACACCGTGAGGACACTATCTCTGTTGAATCAAACTGTCAGGGGTCACCACTACTCCAATTAGCAGTTGAACCAATCCCAACCTGCAACCATGGAGAAGAGCTTCCAGCCAAGTTCATGTCCTTAAGATCACTTAGCTTTGCTAGCTTCACCTTACTATCTGCTTCATCATCCACATTAATCCCTGAATTGTTATTAGTATTGTTGTTGTTGTTGTTGTTGGTCTGGTTATTGTTGCTGTTGGTGTTACTTAAGTTGTCATTGTTATGATGGTGGTGGTGGTGGTGGTGATGGTGGAGTTGATGATGATGATGATTAGTATTGGAGTGAACTCCAATCCATGGTTGTAGATATATCGCGGTGGGGATCTCGAAGCTTAAACGGTTCTCACGGTCCGACTGAATTCCGGCGATATCGTCAACCGGAGCAGGGAGATTAAGATCAAGAGTCTCAGGCTTGTTGCTGAAATTGGGCATCTGATGGAGCTGTTGGTTATTATGATGATGGTGATGATGAAACTTGGGAATCAAAGATGTGTCTGAAGAATTTGAAGTAACCCAATGACACCTCTTATGTCCACCCAATGCCTGACCAGATGAGAACACACGATGACATATAGAGCATTCATGTACCTTAGATTTCCTCTTAGAAGGGACTGAAAATTGAGAATGTGAAGCTTGTTCATAAGGTAGAATTGCAGTGGATTTGCTTGGAAATGAGAATTCATCATGTGTGATCACATCTTCATCAACTAGGCTTTCATCTAGATCATCAAGTTTGGCTGCAAAGCAACCCTTAACCTTCTTGTGACTAGCCCTATGACCACCCAAAGCTTGGTGTGAATTAAATACTTTCTTACAAGCTTTACACTCAAACATCCCTCTTCCAAACCCTTTCATGGTCGGCAGTGGAGCTGGAGCGGCGGCGGCGGGATGATTCCGATCCTGATCCCGCCGCTCCTCGTCCTTACTAGCCGACGCACATGACTCCTCTGTCTCGGCCACAAGGGGATCAACTCTAGCCGTGGACAGCATTACAAGGCAATTAGCAAGGTCTTCCTCTTCACTAGATGGGCAATTGGACAATTTGAGCCTTCTAGACCTCTTGCCTTTAGACCAACCACAACCTCTCCGTCCGGCAACGATATCGTCATCGTCGGATCCTCGGGATGACACGAGAGACTCGGCTTCAGCATCATCAGAGCTACATTTACCATGTTCAAGAAATGATTTCCAAGAAGAGAATTCTTTACCACAATTCTCACAGATCCGGCAATTCTTGAGACGGTTTGTATTGGTTCTCAATGCATACATACGTTTGGTACCAGGTGGAGGATTACTGCCTCCAAGCTTATCCTCCCAATCACTCGCCGGATCTTCGTCGTCGATATTGCCGGTTTCGTCTCCGATGCCATGGGCTCTCATGTGACCACCTAGAGCTCTGCCACATCCAAATCCCTTCTTGCAGATTCTACAATAATACTTAAAGCTTGGTTGTTGATCCACAACCAGAGCCATAGCTATAAGAGAAGAGAGAGAGAGAGAGAGAGAGAGAGAGAGAGAGAGAAAGAGAAAGAGAAAGAGGTGTTTTTAAGTGTAAAAAAGAGAAAGGGGTGTTCTTGTAGTAAAGGGCTGGTGTTGGTTTGTATGGTGTCCGTAAAGGAGCTATATGTCTAAAGTGAGGGAGTCCTAGTTTTTAGTTGAGCTATTGGTTTGTTGTGAATGAGAGAGGGGAAGAAGAGTGTCATGAGTTGAGAGTAATGTGACAAGTGGAAGGAGGGTAAAGGGAAGGGAGACTTTTTCTCGGCCTTATGGTGGTGGCGCCGCCTGTCCAACTTAACGGACGGACTAGAGTGATGGGTATTAAAAACCAAAATGTGTAACTGTGTTGTGTGATGTGGGTGTGATCATGTATGTGTGTTGGATGTGTCTATTTGGGTGGGTTGGATTGGGTTGGGCTGTGGGAGCTGTGTGAGTGTTTGTGTATGAGAGAGCGTGTGAGAGTGTTTTCCGGCCGGCCATTCAGTCTATAGTGAACAAAAGCGTGGTTCTAACTGCCGACCTATTCATATCCCTTCAATTCCAAGCCAAGAAAACTACCTAGCTAGGCTAGCCTCTCCTCCTCTGTCTGTTGTTCTATGCCGCTTTTCCACACAATTTTCTCTAAAAATAATTTGTTGATTTACTAAAAGAAAAAGACTCTTTTTCTCTTTTTTTCTTTTTGTTTCTTTTAATATTTTTAATAAAATACCATTGACTCGTTGTAATTATTTTTGTTTTACATAAAAAAGATTCTCATTGACATACCATTTTTTAAATAAAAAAGATTCTCATTGATATACCATTGGTGTGGTATGAGAGATTCCTCCTACACAAGTGAGTGAGGAATCATTTTTCTATTTTAATATATAATTTAAGACATTCCCATCATTAAAAAGAACGGAAAAGAATTTATTGATTTTTTTAAATTAATTTTGTTACACTCCAAGGTCATACAATATATTGGTAATATGTCATGTGAAAGAATGGAATAGCTTCCATTCACAGACCATTAGCTAGCTCTTGATCATGCATGGATCCTCTATGGTAGAACCAAGATCACATTCACGTACGTGGATGTACGAGAATGGCTCACAATTTTTCAGATAGAATCCACTCAGTAGGACCCATATGGATTGGATTTCATCTGAACGGTTGTGAGCCATTCTCGTACGTGAACGTGAGCCCAACTCTCTATTATGGTAGAACATGTGTATTTTTTTTTTCTTGTAGGTATGGTTTTACTGTGTGGCATCTTTTGACTTTGTCTCTCCATACCGAGGAGTTCTTTCTTCATAGAAATGTATTTATTTCATATTGTTGTCTCTATCGGAATTTTTCTGAAAATGTGGAACACCTCTTCTTTTCTTGCTCTTTCTTTAGATTTGTTTCGAAAGGTATACTTAGTAAGTATCGGTCTTATCATACATGGGGATGCACAAAAAAAAATCATACATGGGATGCATACCAATGTAGAGCAAACCATAACCAATTAAGACATTCACTTGTTAGGATTTCTAAGTGTGTGGCAAAGGTGGGGAGGAAGCATAAAGAAAGCAGCCAATGCAATGGTAGCCTAGCAACCAAAGCTACATTTAGTTTTCAGACTTCAAAATTCAAATCAAAGGTAAGCTCAGAAAAGCAATGTAATTCGAATCGACATCCTCTACTTCCGCCCTACACACAACGAGGCATGCAAAGACCGCCTTATCCTCGCTCGGACAAGGCACTTGGGTAGGGGTAAGGCAGTCTTTGCACACCCCATTGTGTGTAGGGCGCACACGAAATTAGGGGCAGGCGGAAGTAGAGGATCCAGACTCATGGAATGCAACCTAACCTTGATTCTTACAGTATTTATAAGCTTGCCCCTTGAATTCTCTTTAGATAATTTGTTTACTAGATAACCTTTTGAGTGGGGACTCATTCAATAATAAATTGAAAGCTAAAGTGAAAATATTGTATGGTATCAACAGTGTACAACTGCAGCCATCTTGATGGCAACACCTATCAATGTATATAATCTGTTAAGATAAATTAAGTTTGTAGCTTATCATGGACTGGGGAGAGAAGAGAAAACTTAAATGAGAAAAGTTATAAGATTTGTTTCCAAGTAACATAAGTAGGTGGTGGATTTAGAGGAGGGTGGGTGAGATGATGACTTAAAACACTTCCATTTAATAAAATGTGGAAATATTTCGAGCAAACATTTTTGCTGTTGTCACCACTACCCCAAACCTAAGTCCTAACCATGTATTAGGGAGAGCTTAGTTGAACCTAACACAGCCTGAGATCTATTCGCTAAATCAGAAAAAATACCAACAAAGAAAAGAAGGCTTCAAGTTTGGAGAAATTCCTACTCTACTTTCTCTTCCACTTTTACAAGTCTCAACTCTCAGTCAAGTAGTCCTTCACTGACCCTTTTTCTTTCTCACTTGGTCACCTACTGACTTAGTAATCTTTGTTTCATGATTCGATCCCTTGGATTTTAAGTCTCTCCAACCAACCAAACCACTCTTTATCCTAATTATCATCTTACTTCTTCTTTGAGAGAGAGAGAGAGTCATGCCGACAAAACACATGAATTATGTATTGGTTGAAAATCATACATATATAAATCAGTTAAGCAAGTTTTAATTAATTAGATCATTTCCCATTTGTTAATTGTTAGTTTTCAACAATGTTATGTGCCTAATGGGGCTCATTCTAGTGTATGGGCGCTAGATTGGGCCAACCTAATATGGGATAGGTTAAAGGGCTTGATTTAACGCGTTCCATCAGCTCTGGAGCTTTTGGCGTATCAATCAAGTACCTAACAAACAAATTAGTAGTTCGTTCGAGGCAAAAAATGGAACAGATCAATCGGATCTGATATATATCTTACAATCTATGTTGTTTAAAAGGATCTGGATCTTGAAATTCCAATCCCACTTTAGAATCCGATAAATGTATGAGTAGTGAGTGAATTTGGGTTGTGTATAAACGTAAACCTATCCACAATGCAGAAAACACAATCTAACAGAAAGAAAAACAATCAAACAGTCACAATGCAAAGATATGCATGGTTCGGCAATGTGCCTATGTCCACATAGAGATGAGAATGGAGAATAGGGTTATAAACTCTCTTCCTCTCACTTCTCAGTTTACAGATAATTCCTTGTTAACCATAATAAGTAATAACCCAATTGATACCAATTTAAAGGGCTTTCTCCCCAAATCTCTTGCTCCAGAGGATTGGGGTCCATATTCAGATGGGGGCGTGGAGAACCTCCGTCGGTGTTGGCGCTAGCGGGGGTGCCTCGTGAGCCGCCCCCGGTTCTAGAGCCAACAGGTGATTCATAATCCCCCCCATGAGCATTCAAAAAGTGGCTTCTGCCATACCCAACCCCTGTATATGAGCCCCCAACTCGACAGGACCCAAGAAACGAAAATATGCAACTAACAATCCAAACCACAGAATACAAGACATCAACCCTCAAAAGGTTGAATATCCTAGATGTTATTTTAGGAAGCCTAGCTATGTGGATCCACATACAAGGGTCTGAGATGGATCATCCATTTATATGCCCTAGACTATTGTTTGGAAGCTTAAATCCATTGCATTAGGTTGCCAACTTGTAATTTATAATCTTAGGATTTCACCAACAAAATTTAGCCCATCACATCTGTATCTCAAAGTTATTTTTTCTAAAACGAAATGCATGCATTGGCGGTGGTCATGCAAGGTAGTTGACAAAAGAGATATTTAATGACAATAGTTTAAGGTTAAATGTTGTTTTCACTCCCTTACATCTTCCTAAATGTTAACAATCTTTAAAGTGTACTCCTTGAGCTTTCTGCTTTTTAATTGAGGAGACAACGAGTGGGTACTGTTAGGAATATGGGTCTACCCATTGGATAAGATCCACCCGCTTGAATCTATCCGTGGATCCATAATTTGACCCACATCCACTTAGTTGAATTTAGGATCTGACCCCTTCAATTAATTAATCAAATATCTTTAACCCAATCCATATTATGGTCCGAGGACCCTCTAGTTCTCCCGGTGTCATTTTAGATTAAAGTAAAAAACCATATCTATTAGCAAATCTGACTTATTTTGTAAGAAAAATTAATCAAAGCCAAAGCCTAAACCTGAAAGGAAAAGAAAAATTGCTGATGAAGTTGAGATCTCACACTTGATGGGACAGAGTACAGAGTTAGAACAGCCCTCAGTCCAGGCAGTGAGCTCTACTAATTAATTAAGTAAATAATAGAGACAAATCTAGTTCAGCTAATTAATCCCTACTCATTACTGCAGTGGTTGACTGTAATGGTGGTTGGTGACATGATAGTATGATACCCACTTATTTGACTTGTCTACGATCTTAAGCTACTTTAAATGCTGAGTAAATTGCACGTTCAAGCCCTCAGATTATATCTAAGATCCAAAGCCACCTGGGATAAGTGGGCTGATTCTGAAGGACCGTTAAGAGGCCTAGTTTTTTTTAGGGCTATATGGGTATTTCAGGAAATTACGTGTATAGAGTTCTGCTATATATTTGTAGCAAGATTCTTTCTCTATTACCAAATCTAGGAGAGGTGTGAGGACGAGCAATTGTAACCTTATTCTCCATTGATAGTGTAGCCAACCTCATCTCACCATGGACATAAGCAATTTTGTCGAAGCACGTAAATCCTTATGTTTGATTGTATGATTGTTTTACGTTTTCCATTTTTTTTCTGCATCATTTTAGGTAGGGGTGTCAACGGGCCGGGATGGGCCTTAAACCTAACCCAACCCTGGCAAACTTAACCAAAACCCAAGCCCAGCCCAGCCCGATCCTGCCAGGGACAAGTATACCCTCAACCCAGCCCGGCCCAACCCTGATTGACCCTGAATAGTGAACAACTGAACACTCCATCACAGCCACTTAACATACGTATGTACACATAGCCCCAGCCCACTTAACAAAGTCCATATTTATTAAGTGCATTAGACTTAAAATGCACTAGTGGGTTATTAAGTGCATTTAGGGTCGGGCTGGTCCTACCAGGGCCAAAGCCTGAACCCAAGCCGGGCCAGGTCCAGCCTTTCGGGTTCAGGGCGGGTTAGTGCCGGGTCGGGATGGCCGGGTTTATTTGACACCCCTAGTTTTAGGTTCACGTTTTTGTACAAACTTACTCCCTTTGATATCTAAGGAGAGAATAGGATCTGAATTTAAGATAATTGGATACTTTTAATGGGCTTGGACTTGTTAGAGTACCCCATAAATAGGCTGGTCCATAAGGAGAGGATCCTCCATTGTTCTTTAGATAGATTGTGACTGCAGCTCTGCCAGACAAATCTGCCTTTGGAACTAATTAATTTTGTAACTCTAAATTAAATACTCCTAACTAAAAGGATTAAGTTATGCATGGATAAGATCTGGTCCAATTTTCAAAGCATAAGGATAATTCTCCAATATATGTTACAGTTACCGAGTTATGGAAGGCTGGTGGAGAGATAAGAAAGAATTCTCTTTAATGGGTTGGATTCTTCTTGAATTGCATATATTTTCCTCCAAACATTTGAGAATTTAATTTTGAATTAATTCGAATCCAATTCCCTTCTTAGAGTCTTGTGTGGGCCCTATTTCTGTCAATTGAGCTCTATGGAGGACATGGCCAACCCAAGCCCATGCTTTGCTAGTCTGATTGGATCCATTCCATATATGTTTGCCCTTTAGCTTTATCAGGAATTAGGATCCATCCTACCATGCTTTGTGTACTCTTGAAAGTCTGGTTATTTAATTTTTCTTTCATATTAGTGGCTATCATTTGGTAGGTAGTTCTCTCTGACTTGCTCAGACTACTTAGTGGCCATCCATTAAGAATGGACAATTTAATGGGCTGAGCTGGGTAAAGAGCAAAAATAATAAGGCAATTTGAGTAAGTCCAAGCCCAGCTTGGCCTTGGGTCATTTAGAACAACTGGTCTTGTTGGAACTTTTATTCCGAGGCCCAATCCAATTTTAGGGTTACTCTAGATTGCTGTCCTTGGTTTTGCTAAACATTTCCCCAAAATAGGGTTTCCTCCACACCAATGATGAGGATGCCACCAATCTCTTTTGCCATGTGGAAGTATCTGTTACGGGGCTCAAACTTTGTGGACATGTCGTCCATGTCATTATATGGTTTGGGTTAATCTTAGATTAATCTAGTTTCTCCATGTCATAATATAATATCTCGAATATTGCTTCATCAAACTATATCTATTTGAACAGAGGTGGCCATAGGAAGAAAAAAAATAGAATTGGAAAAGAGCCATAAATGATGGGCTATATAGTTGAGATGGAAGACTAGATTGACATCTATCTTATTCAGGGAATTCCTCATCTATCTAATTGTAAAAATGAGCTTCCATGTTTTCATTCCCATTGGAGTCATAAGACTGTCATGGCAACCTTGGAAGAGTCATGAGACTATTCTCATCAACCAATGATTTGCAAATCATAGAATGAAGCAATGATGGGGCCTTTCTGTTGGCAAGAGATCGACATTCAGGAGTGGTACGTGTTGCCTTTACATGAATGATGAGCTACTACATCAACTCCTTCAAAAGTTGCTCAACAGAAGCTTTGGTTCTCCTCGGAAGCTATCTGTTTCTGATTTACCCAACAATGAGATCATTACCTTCATTGCAAATCAATAAGTAGAAATTCTCCTCATACCTACATTTTCAAAATTCTTAAATACATTTAGTTTGAATCATTTGTCTGATTTTTAGTCCTTTTCGTATTCTCGTTTATAATCCATGGGTTTGGTGATTTGGCAGTTATCATTGTTGTTGGTTTTGCAAGTGTAGATTCCCTCAAGACCTTGAAGATGCTAAGAAGCGAAATAAGTGATTCAATAAATAGTGGAAGCGAATTTTTATCTGTTGCTGTAACTGGAGCGTTGTTATACGCATCATGCGGTACAACAGCTGCCATGTGTGCACAACTGGCTTCACTGTGCATACATGGGCGCTGCTGCACCACCCCACGATGCGCACAGCACAGCAGCAGATAAAGATCCTAGTGGAAGCAGATGTAGGAAGAAAGTGTGTCATTACATTCTTTAGTATGTGTACCATTCCCATTCTCAATGTCATTGACTTGATCTATGGTATCCTAATCGGCAAGTGGTAGCCCTTTTTATGGTGGCTTTTTCAGTCGAACTCGTGCGTACTCTTCTGACCGGTACGTATGTTGAAATCGAACAATCGACCATGCGTTTGTTTTTTTGTTTTAAGCTTTATTAAGGTACAAAATAGGGATAATTGACCCCGCAAGCATCTTAATACAACAGAAGAGAAATAAAATTTGGAGGAACATTCTCCCAAGTGTTACAATAATGGAATACTATTCTTGTCAAATGCGATCTTTCTTTGCATTCCGAAGTCCAGACTCTCCAGTACAATGTATTGCTAACAGAATTTATTCGATTCGATTTGTCTTATTCCGTCTAGTTTCGGTTGTTGGTTCCGATTCTAATTTGTCATCCTTAGTCATGTGTGTTGGTGGGGCCCAGCGCCATTTACTAATGTCCAGCCCATGGTTGGACCGTCATACTCTAAAGACCAAGGCTCAAGGCGGTGGAATTGTGAGACCTTTTTGAGGTTTTGTTTTTTATTTTTCTTTTTCTTCTTTTTTACTTTATGATTTTGACTTTTGAAGCCGTAGAGGGTGTGAGTTATCCAGCGAAGAACAAACAACAGAAAGGAAAATAGAGAGAAAAAGAAAGAAAGAAAGAAAGAAAGAAAGAAAAAAGAAAGAAGAAGGAACAGGGAACTTGGGATTGGCTTTGGAGCCTTGGTGTTTCTACTATAACTTGGAGACCTCTTCAAAGTAAGGAGACTTTGTGAGATGTGGTGTTTGTGGTGAGAACTTGATTTGGCTTCTAATGAGGTAATCCCTATTGTATTGTCTTCAATTGTTTGTACATCTCAAGTTTGGGCAAAAACTTGAGAGAATCATTGTACTACTATTTTTCTCATAATGGATTGATGCAAGATTTATCCCGTGATTTTTTCCCTCTATACTGGAGGGTTTTTTCACGTAAAATTCTTGGTGTTGATTGTGTGATTGCTTTCTTGCAATTTTATTTCTCTTATGTGCTTGGCTATATTTGTTTGGTAATTTTTACATTGGATTATTGTTTTCTCAATACACACTAAACAAGTGTATTTGATTAATCCCAACAATGTGACATTTTTAGATGTGCAACAGTCTACAACAAAACCTTATTGAATTGAAGTTATGCTAAAACGACATCATTTGTCACTTAATTACTCCTCATTGCACGTGAATTTTCGCAATATCCCTTTGTCGTGCTTGTCTACTCTACTCTACACACCATCTGTATCTCTCAATGTGCTTACCAAGCTTGGATCACATGTAGAAACTATAAAAGCTCATAAGTTTGTCATGTGTGACATTTTTGTGCTTTCTTATGCATCAAGACTTGATTTGTCTTGAGGTTAAATTTCTACTAATCAATAACGGTCAACAAAGAAAAAGGGCTTCTTTAGGTGGAGAAAGATTTTAAATCAAATAAGGATATTTATGTTTACCACCCTTGTGTTTTCAAACAATTACGTCTATCACTCCTAGGATTTTAAAAATTACATCCATATCAATGAGTACCGACTCTATTAGTTTTGGAAGGAAATGACAATTTTTCCCTTTTCATACATAAATAAACCCATCCCACCCCACCCTTGGTACGACGATTTTCCATTATTGTGTCGGTGACCACTTGCTACTCCGGCAGACGTTGTAGGCATCTCCAAGGACTTCCTCTCTTCTTTTAGTTTTTCTCTTCTCCTCTCCTCTTTGTTCCGTCCATCACTTCCTTATAAAAATAGTGACTATTAGAGATCAATTCCAACTCTAGACCTCACTCTTAATCTTCAGTTCAAAAATAATCCAAACCCAAATCCAGAAACCACAACAACAACAACAACAACCAAAGCATACAACAGAAGGCTTCAACCAGGTAATCAACGATGAAAGGATTTGAATCCGAGAGGTTAGTGGTGGGAGAAGAAACTGAAGATAATGTTGGGTTTTGGGCCTCATTAACACAAATATTTTTTATTGGGCCCATAAAGGTTATTAACCCACTCTAGTTAGTCAGGGGCATAACTGACCTAACGCATTGTGGGGATGTGATTAGGGTTAGGGAATATGCTATATATTCAACCCAAGGTCCCCACAACCGTCATATTGATTATTCTATTATTCCTACTCACGGGAGAGAAAGGTAAAAGGTTGTGGAAGGCTTTTGGGGAGAAGTTCAAGCTTGGGGATCGACTACAAGTTTCAACCAAAAAGGTATGAATCTATTTCTCCTTTATTTATTAGTTTTTCATATCTGTGTAGGATCACTGTTTAGAGATCAAGGTACTGCTTTGAATCTCACAAGTGGTATCAGAGCCAACCTACATAGATCTGGAAACAGATTTAATTTTTAAAACAAATTTCATGTTTTGAATCGTTCTTGTCTGGCCACTGCTGGTGGTCTCCGGCCACCAAAATCCAAATATTTTTATATGGAATGGTAGGGGACGACGAGACGATCACGACGGTATAAGCCTTTTCACAGGAATCATCCCGACTCGTCAGGGAAAAAAGCGCGTGAATCTCACGCACGACAGCGTTTTAAAAAAAAAAAAAAAAAACGGTTACTTACTCTGGCGGCGGACGATTCGTCGTCAAGTCGACTCGGTAAGGTTTCCGAGTCAACTCGGTGGATGGTTGGGTCAACTCGGTCTAATTTGGATGAGTCAAATCAGGCCCGACCCAAATGGGTCAGGACCAGCCCGGCCCAAGTGGTACGGTCCTAGCCCTGACTCAAATGGGCCAGACCCGGACCGACCCAAGTGGGTCAATCGTAACCCGACCCGGATGTCCAGACCCGATACAACTGGGTCGACCCGACCTGAATTTGACCCAAACAGTGACCAGGCCGGGCCGAACCAAATCGGTCGGACCATACCAATTTGACTGGCCCAGACCGGCCCATGAGTGATATCACGTGCTGGATTCAAGCCACACGTGGGAGCAATTTTTGAGGTGGGGTTTTTTTCACTGTGTCTGATTTTACGAGGCCTATGTGCCTATATGCCTCACTTGCTCCAAATGTGGCTACTGGGACCCACAGTGAGCTTTTAAAGTGTTTATGCAATTCTTTAAATGTGGATTTCTGCATTCCTTGTTTAAACTATTGACCATACGCAACTATATGAAACATTATATCACAATGCAATGCAGAATAACAGTGAATTTTATAAAATTGTTATGTGTGATAAAATTCATGTATTAAATTGTTTGAATTTGAATACCAATATCCCACAGCTGCATCATGAGTGGTTGGATACTTTAATAGGGTCAGATGGAATCCACCAAAGTGGTAAAATCTGGTTTTGTTATAATACCCAATAACTCAAGGTTCATGTGTATGACAGCAAAGGATGGTGGTGCTCACCTAAAGGTAGCACTATCCAAGACCAAAATAAAATACACACACACTTATAGGGAGAAACTGATCTAGGAACTATTGTCTACCCAAAGGTGATAATTTTGTCAAAGATTAGTGTTATCCCGCAGTAATTGCAAAGTATGGAGTGGACCAGTGCATTTCAAAAACCCAAAGGTTAGGAATGTAGATCCAGTTGACACTCTTGGTTAGGTGTTGGTACATTAGTTTATACAACCAGCACAAGTTAGTGGTATTGAAATACTCTGTATTTTATATTATATTCTATGTGATAGATATATGATTCTGTTATGTCCCTATGGCAGATGTCTCTAGGTCATGGTTTATCGGACATTCTGAAACTTTCTAGTGAAATTATACGAGTTGGTATGAGGATCTGGATGTGTATCTATGCCTTAAGGATCTAGATATTTGTTTGAGAAAGCCCAAGCCTACAACACTCACTCCTGACAGTACTCAGGCAGAGAAAACAGAACTTGAGAAGTGGGAAGCTGCAAATAGAAAATGTCTGAAGGTCATCAAGCATGCTATCCCTCTGACCTTGAAGGATAGCATCACAGTGAAAGATACTGCCACAAAATTTTTGGAAGCTATTAGAGTTAAATTTGAGTCTTCCAAGAAGGCTCAGTCAGGTGACTTGATGAGCAAACTGACCAATGCAAAGTTTGATGGGAATGGTAGTACCAGGGAGCACCTTCTGGGACTTGTTTCTTTAGGAAACAAGATTAGGGAGTTAGATATTAACTTTGATGATGACTACCTAGTTAATATTGTACTCAATTCACTCCCAGAGCAGTATCAGCACCTTCATGGCACCTACATTGCCTTGAAAGATAAATGAAACATGGATGAGCTGATCACTATACCTGGACCGGAAGAGGCAAGAATGAAAAGGGGAAAATTGGAGAGTGCTAATCTCACACAAGGCAAGGGATCCTCATCTGGAGGACCTCACATAAATAACAGAAGATTTTCCAAGAGAGGCAGGTTTGCACCCTACCAGACTAGCAGGAACCAAACTGAGCAGGGCAACAGAACACAGCAGGACAACAGGGACAGTATAGGACAAAAAGATTCAAACACGTGGTTGAGTGTTTCTGGTGCAAGAAAAAGGGACATATGAAGAAGAACTATTTCAAGAGGAAGGCATACTTTGAGAAGAAGAAGAGCACTGGTAAGGGTACCTCTTTAGTCTGTTATGAATCTTCTCTTATAGATGCACCAGTAGATTCTTAGTGGTTAGATTCTGGATCCTCGATTCATGTCACTCATGCCTTGCAGGGGTTCACAAGCAAGAGTGAGGTGACGGTGTGAGTCGGGAATGGAGCAGAAGTAGAAGGCCATAGGATTAGTTACACTATCTTTGAATTCAGACAATTTCATTACTTTAAAGAATATAGTTTTTATTCCCTTCATGAGGAAGAATTTGATTTCAGTTTCAAGACTAGTTTCAGATGGTTATTCTGTTGTTTTGAATAAAGATGGTTTCACTTTATTTTTGAATTCTGTGGTTGTTGGTTCTGGATATTGTTCGGATGGTTTGTATAGACTAAACTGTCTCTTCTTGGGTAATGAATGTTGGAACCAAACGCCAACTGGTGGATGAGAAGTCTTTTGGACTCTGGCACAGAAGATTAGGCCATATCTCTAGAAAGAGAATGGATAGGTTGATTATGGAGAAGTTACTTGATGAGTTGGATTTCCAGGACATGAAAGTTTGCATTGATTACATAAAGGGGAAGATGATTTCTTCTACGAAGAAGGATGCTTTTCGACATAGTGAGGCTCTAGATCTTATTCACACTGACATATGTGGACCTTTCCCTACTCCTGCACTTGGAGGCCAACGTTACTTCATCACTTTATTGATGACTGGACCCAATATGGTTACATCTACTTGCTAGCTGAGAAAGCAAAAGCGTCGGAGGCTTTTATGTTTTTAAAAGCTGAAGTTGAACTCTTCCATAACAGAAAGATAAAGTCTGTCAGGTCTGACAGGGGTAGAGAATACTATGGAAGAGTAGGAGATACAGGGCAACAATTTGGACCTTTTGCTATGTATCTACAGGAGCACATGATAGCTCTACAGTACTCAATGCCTGGTACACCATAACAAAATGGTGTAGTAGAAAGGAAAAATCGTACTCTAAAAGACATGGTGTGAACCATAGTCAGTAACACCAGCCTTCCAGAGTCCTTATGGGGAGAAGCACTAAAAACTGTGGCCTATATTCTCAATAGAGTACCAAGTAAGTCAGTGTGCAAGACACCGTTTGAATTCTAGACAGGTAAGAAACCTAGCCTGAAGCATCTGTGAGTCTGGGGTTGCTCTGCCGAGGCCAGACTCTTCAATCCTCAGCAGAAAGTCTGGGACCCAAAAACTGTGAGCTGTCATTTTGTGGGTTACCCAGAAAGATCTAAAGGGTATAGATTCTATTGCTCAGGCACAAGGAATAGAATTCTGGAGACCACCCATGCCAAGTTCATTGAGTCGGAAGGAGATCGCTTTGTGCCCCGTAACTTGAGGTTTGATGAAGGACAGAGTGGAACATCTGTTGTAGCACCAGAGTCCAGCAGACCCTTATTATTTTTAGACCGTGATTCTCACATGGATATTGATGGATGTGCCCACTGATCCTGCTGTCCCTACGACCGTAGTAGTGGATGTGCCACCACCTCAGGCATATGATCCGACACAAGCCAACACGGTCACTACTGCCGACCTAGAGCCTTTGAGGAGATCTATCAAGACTCGCAGATCGACCATTGGCCCAGATTATGTCACGTACCTGAATGAGTGTCAGTTCGACATCAGTAAGGAGGAGGATCCCGTTACCTTTTTGCAGGCAATCAATAGCAGGGAGTCAGACAAATGGGTGGAAGCTATGAAGGAGGAGTTACAATCCATGCACAATATTGGTGTGTGGGAGCTGGTTGAGATTCCATAGGGCTACAAAGCCGTTGCATCAAAATGGGTCTTCAAGACCAAGACTGACTCTCAAGGTAACATAGAGCGCTACAAGGCCAGACTTATGGCAAAGGGCTTCACACAGAGAGGGCATAGATTTCAAGGAGACTTTCTCCCCAGTATCTTCGAAAGACTCATTCAGAATCATCATGACCATAGTAGCTCATTTTGACCTTGAACTACATCAGATGGATGTGAAGACGGCTTTTCTGAATGGTGATTTGGCTGAACAGGTTTACATGCGACAACCCAAGGATTTCGAGGAGAAAGGGAAGGAGCATCAAGTTTGCAGACTGAAGAAATCACTATATGGACTGAAGCAGGCTTCGAGGCAATGGTATTTAAAGTTTGATCAAATAGTGACTTCTTTTGGTTTTGCTGAGAATGCGATTGATAATGCATCTACATGAAGTCTACCAAGGGCAAGTTTATTTTCTTGGTACTTTATGTTGATGATATCCTTCTTGCTAGCAGTGATCTTGGTTTACTTCAGAAAACCAAGCGGTTTTTATCCAGTAACTTTAAGATGAAGGACATGGGTGAGAGCACCTATGTACTTGGCGTCGAGATAAGTCGGGATGGAAAGAGAGGTCTTCTTGGTCTGTCACTAAGGGCTTATATTGACAGAATCTTGAAGAGATTCAACATGCCTCAATGTTCAGGGAATGATGCACCTATTAGTAAAGGAGATAAGTTGAACAAGTAGCAGTGCCCGAAGAATAACCTTGAGAGAGACTCCATGAAGGACAAGCCATATGCCTTGGCTGTTGGTAGTTTGATGTATGCACAGGTGTGTACTCAACCAAACATTGCCTTCACAGTTAGCATGCTCGGGAGGTTCCAATTTGATGCCGGATTGGCCCATTGGGTGGCAGCTAAGAAGGTAATGCGATACTTACAGAGGACCAGAGATTTCAGGCTTGTTTACAGAAGAAGTGAGAGACTAGAGGTGGTCAGATACTCAGACTCTGATTTTAGTGGTTGTACTGATGACATGAAGTCAACTTCTGGATATGTCTTCCTGATGGGTGGAGGGGCAATTTCGTGGAAAGGTGTCAAGCAGACAGTTATTGCTTCATCCACCATGCAGGCAGAGTTTGTGGTAATGTTTGAGGCAACCAAGCAGGCAGTTTGGCTGAGAAACTTCATTGCAGGACTGAAGGTTGTTGACTCCATCTCCAAATCGTTGCGACTATGGTGTGACAACAACTCAACAGTCATCTTCTCAAAGAACAACAAGAAGTCCAACAGTTCAAAGCACATTGAAATAAAGTATCTTCTTGTCAGAGAGAAAGTGACTGAGGGAGAGGTTGATGTGGTGCACATCCCTACAGAGAAGATGGTGGCGGATCCTCTCACTAAGGCTCTTTCAATGAGAGTTTTCAGAGGTCATGTTGCTAGCATGGGACTTGCAGAGTGTTTTGATATGCTTGTCTAGTGGGAGACTTTTTGATGTACTTGTTTAAATGAAAGTTTGTTTTGAGCTCATTTATTCAAACCAGTGGTTTCTGTATTCCTTGTTATTTTAATATATTTACTGATTATGTTTTCTTATTTGACATGTCTTGCCAGATGGCGGTTAGCCATAGGCGATAATTAGCCGAAGTTTTCAAAATGGCAATTAGCCATAGGCGGTATTTAGCCAAAGTTTCTAAAGTGGCAGATAAGCCACAGGCGGTTAGCCAAAGCATGGTATTAACTCAAGTTTATGGTGGTTTAGCCCAAATACGAGTTAATGTCAAAGTATGCTACCTATGAGGATTTTCAAGGTAAAGGACCTACAAGGAAAGAGCATCACTTGCTGATCACTCGTCATGCTCTAGTTTCCTTGTTTATACATATGCCCAAAGTGGTTCGCGTTGATAGATCAATTGTGGCTGTGATGACAGAAAATCATATGTCGTATATTGAGGTATATCTTCTGCTATCGTTCGACACAAATGAATATTGACAGAATCAAAGTTATATGAGTGGAGAATGGGACTCTGGCCAATTCCAACGAAGATACATGTGTTAATTTTGCGCAAGTGGAAGATTGTTGGGTTTTGGGCCTCATTAACACAAGTATTTTTTATTGGGTCCATAAAGGTTATTAACCCACTCTAGTTAGTCAGGGGCATAACTGACCTAACGCATTGTGGGGATGTGATTAGGGTCAAGGAATATGCTATATATTCAACCCAAGGTCCCCACAGCCGTCATACTGATTATTCTATTATTCCTACTCACAGGAGAGAAAGGTGAAAGGCTATGAAAGGCTTTTGGGGAGAAGTTCAAGCTTGGGGATCGACTATAAGTTTCAACCAAAAAAGTATGAATCTATTTCTCCTTTATTTGTTAGTTTTCCATATCTGTGTAGGATCATTGTTTAGAGATCAAGGTACTGCTTTGAATCTCACAGATAATCTATGGAAGCTGGGCGGCATTCTATGACCAACTGTGAGCTGTGCCAATGCTTTGATAATGTAATCACGGAGGGATCCTTTATCTGTTTCAATGTGTGAGGCACGTTTTTTTTTGGGGAAATAGACGAGGTTTTGGGGCAATCACTGCTACTGCAAATCTCAACAGAAACCTAGTGACACATGAGACTCAAATTGGATCTTATTCTTGATCGAACATACAACTCTAGTGATCTCAGGGTTTTGGACTCGGCAACAGAGGAAGGAGAGATGGTGAGATAGAAGTCTAGAGAGAGGAGAATGAGGAGAGAGAGGGGCGTGTCGGGAAGAAGATATTGGAGTGTAGAGTGGAGGTTGGGTCTTTGGGAGGAGCAACGATTGTCTTATCTCCAGGAAATCTAACCACTATTGTAGATTTCCGTTGAAGAGATCACCACTACAAATTGTCGTCGAAGAAGATCACTATCACTGCAGATTTCCGATGTGTTTGGTTCAAGTCTTCAAGATAATATCTCCGTCGTGCTTCCACTGTAACTGGGGATAGCGATGGTGAGCTCTGTTTTCGGCTTTCCCTTTTGAGAGGATGGTATTTCAAACAATTGTGGGTAAATATGTAAAAACACCTTCGTTAAGGTTATTATGGGTATTTAGTTAATATTTGGACGATGACATCATCACTTAATTGTTTTAATGTAACGGGAGGGGTAAGTTTGTAAGAATCTTTCAAAACACATGGGAAGTTTATGAAATAGATGAAATCCCAGGGGTGGTAGACGTAATTGTTTAAAAATATAAGGGTGATAAACGTAAATTCCTCAACCAAATATGATACAAAGCAAAGGATGAAGTAACGGACTTTTAACTTAAAAGAGGCTTCTCTGGGTCAGAAGCTTTTGTTGCCTCATTATCTTTGTCCATGGAGATGTGATCTTCATTCTTCTTAGCCCATAAGCACAAATAGAGGCTACTGAACATAAGTAGCATTCCCAATAGGCTGCAAATCAACAAGTCCAAGGAGTATGTCAAGTCGTAGTATATATGAGCACTAGTAACTATCTTTTCCGGATCCAGATCTTCTACGGCGCATTGCCCATAGTGGCCTGAGCAGCACAGACAAAAGGGGGCATACATTGACAGCTTTACCCCTGCACAAGCGGGGGTAAGGCGATCATTGTGTGCGCCCATGTGTCTGTGCCGCTCAGGCCGCTATGGGCAGTACACCGTAGAGGATCTGAATTGATCTTTTACTTGCTCATTTAATCCTCCTGCAATTACCATATTAGCAGGAAAATAAAAGGGAAGTAATTTAGATACCTTCCTATGGTAATGGAATCTCCTATTGTGAGCCAAGCGATTATAACAGAGAACACAGTTCCAATGGGGCTAAACATGGAGACAAAGACAGGTCCCCTTTTTTTCATTGCCCACGTACTGAAGCTTGTGGAGGCTCCACCCACAATCCCTCCCTATTATTCATAAGTTGGAAGGAAAATGAGGAAAAACAAATACGATTATTAATTCTCAGAAAATACAAAATAAAAAAGAATTAACAAAACATCAGTGATGAGTGATTAAATATAAACAGTAATGAGAAAGAATTAGCAAAACATCAGTGATGAGTGATTAAATATGAACAGTAATGAGAAAATTGTGCTTTAAGACTTGATTTCCTTATTATTAAAAGAGAATGGAATATTGAGTTTTCCTCTCATTTTTTTTGGACAAAGTTTTCCTCCACCCACAGAAGATGGTTCACCTACCATCCTAGGGTTCACAAACCCTTCTTAGGGTTTTTGTATGTTCCAAAATACCCACTCTCTCCCACTCCTCGATGAATGGAATCTCATTCCATTTTTTTTAATCGGATACTTTACTTTATCACCAATTTAAATTCAATCAAGGAAACCATCATTTTTTTTTCAGTCTTAAAAACAAAAAAAGGAAAAGGGGACTCTCTCTGGGAGCATAGGTCATCGACCCAAACAGGGGATGAGACAAAATGACCGACCTACCCACATAAAAGGTGAAAATCCCTATTAATGCCTCCACACGTCTCCCACACTCCCAAGCATAAAACTCTTTTCCATTAAAAAAACAAAAAGGGTAGTCATGACACGGTATCCAAGGATAAGTGTGAAGTGATCATTTCACCAGCCCATGTCAGATGTTGCAGGAGATACTGTCTGACATCATTCTTTTTGTCCAAAAAAATTGGGGAAAAGAATCACTTCATACCATTGTGCATATTCCTTTACATGTCCCCTCACAAGTCACAAACAATCGTACCCCACACTTCTCTTTTCCATTAAAACCCCTTTATTTGACAGTTCAAAATTCTTCCGCCTCCCCCCCCCCCCTCCTTCTCTCTCCTATTCGCCCCAAATCGCACACGGGTATTGGAGAATTAACATCACCCATAAAACTGATACGAAAAATTCTAAAAAGTAAACCCCGAAGAATGAGGTAAGAATAAAACACCAAAAAGGACCCATGGAAGGGGGAAAAAAGAGGTCCCCCCCCCCCCCACACACACACACACACACACACACACACACCACCCCACCCCACCCCACCCCAATCCCATCCCTCAAACCTATTTGATGTCAGATTAAGACTTACCATAAGGGCAGCCCCAATAAGGATTCGAACATCCACGAGTGGCAAACCAAAATCCAACCTATGTTGTTGAATCAACATCACTATTCCACTAATAATAGCACCAATCAGGGCCGTTATAGCACACAAGGACATGGGTGCAGGGAAATCGATCATGACATGAGCCTGTGGACAGAGAGCTAGCAAGTGAGGATAATACCAAAACAAACAAAAAATACAAATATCTTTGAGAGAATCAAAAATTTGAAAGTAAAGACTAATAGATGATCCAAGTTTAGAATTAAAGCCAATTACCTGCAAAACAACATTACATGACAGAACAAAAACTGCACCAATGAGATACAAACAGCCAATGATCTTGCCTTTGTCTACAGTTGCAAGTATCAGGGGTGCTTCTTTAGTGTGAGGGTTGTGAAAGAAGCTCAAGACTACGGCTCCAATGATACAACCAAATGTCCCTACTATCTTGGCTTTACTATAGATGCAGTTGGCCTTTACTTTCTCTAAACTGCAAGGAAGAAACTGTAAGTATGGAAGGGCAATCTTGAGGCACTTTCACTAACACCCACACAATATTTCCTCTGTGCACCAAGACTTTGGGAGTCCACGCTGCCCATCTTCCTGGGATGCATAGATGTGCAGGGCAGGCTTTGCAAATCCCTCTGCACGACACATTGGACCTTATCCAAATCAGGGAAAAGATGGTTGTCAGCTGGTTGTGTAGCGTATGCTAGTGCCTCCTTATGTCTATCTCTCTACTCCTCTCTTATGAAATGACATATTTACCCCCATTATAGGAGGAGAAACATCCACAAGGAGGTGCTAACGTATACCACATAGTTGGACAACCAGTGCAAAGGCCAATGAGAGGACACACAAGGTATCGATATGGATGGGTTTTTTTATTTCACAAGGGGTAGGACGATAAATTCGCACATTCCAGTGTCTAGGCAAAGGAACCACTCGACCAAGCATTGTTCTTTCCCCATATTAACAATATTATGGGAAAAAGAACGTTAACCGGTGTTGTGCCTTGGCGTGTATCTGCGACTAAGCACAACCGTCCGCAAAATAACCGATGCACCCCTAGTCCTTTCCGCCAATATTATATATAGAAGTTGGACTAGACTAGACGGAATCATGAGTGTAAGGGCATTTTAGGTGTAACAAGGGAAGAGTAATTATTCCATTTAAGTGGTACTGTATTCCTCTAATCACGGACTTCCTTAGGAGACAGGCTAACTTTTGTCCTATAAATAAATGATTAAGTAATTAATTATGATTGAGAGACAAATATCTTCATATGGGTTTGCCTGTTGTCATCTAGTGAAGAGATCAAAAGAGAGAAAGAGAGAGAGAGAGAGGGGATGGTACTGGTACCCGAGTGACCAAGCAATGAGGAAGATAAACCCTGGAGCAAGGTTAGGCATGGCAGAAGCCACTGAAGGAGAGGTCTTCTTAATCCCCATGAGCATCAGAGCTTGGAAAAGTACCCTAAAAAATCAAATTTCATCATCAGTTGCATTCGCCAGTCATCACTAGTAATTAATTTAGAAAAAAATATATATTATAAGACAAACTATATATATTGAAACTCATCCTTACCCTCCAAAGGAAACCAACAACAATTGTGTTATTAACTTTAGAGTTAATTTCTTGGGCCAGTTCTTCCTGTAATATATATAACCAAGACCCAAAAATAAACGAGGAATTAACAGAAAGGAAGCTGCTTTCAAGGACAGGAAATTTTGAAAAATTTAGTTTTAGTTTATTATGTGCAAACCTTTCAAAAGAAATAGAGAGAGGGAGGAGGATGAAGAAGGTGGTAACGCCTCCATAGATGATGAGAAAGAGAGGACCGATCCCAATAGATAATAGATGGCTCGTGAACACTGCATAGAATCCGTAGATGGCTTGAACGCTTATCAAACCTACTATAACTCCGAATTCCTCCAGGAATTCACCTCCACTGGCCCCAAACATCTCTTTCCAGGTTCGAGTCTCCGGTGATAAAGAGTGTTCCGCTGCCGCTTCTTAACTTCAAGCACAACCCTCTCTCTCTCTCGCTCTCTCTCTCTCTCTCTCTCTCTCTCTCTCTCTTTCTCTTGGGTGTGTGGGTTTGTGTCAAGGGCGTTTGTGAGCTACCGTTCACGGCCTTCCTTCCATTCCTACCAGTCTGCTCCTATTTCTCCGCCTAGTAAGTTGAAATTAAAGTTCTCTTTCTCTTACATTTGGCTTTCCACTTTGTGCCTCGTTTTGGGGGTTATTTAATAGGGATCATAGTTGTTGATGCAACGTGTTTAGAGTTTAAACCGTTATCTAGAGGTTTCAAGATCTCTCTTTCCTTTACTCTATATTGACTCTTTACATTAATTTCATATTTTGCCACTTGTCTTGCATCTAGAGCATCATGATCTAGTGAAAAATTACCCCAAAAAAAACAGAAGATCTAGTGACTTACTGTAGATGGGATCCACATAAGATATTTTCATCCTCTCAAATTAAGATATTTTGATAATGTCAAATTAATGCTTATTATATCAAATATCCATCTGACATATGACCCGGCTATGGTTGCTCAGTCATCTGTGCCGATCTGTTGTTATTATAGTAAGGGATAAAATTTCGCTGCTATGGCCTACCAGGATTGTTCCTGCTACATGTACGTGGCTGAACCTCCATTTATCTTTTATTATTTAATGTTAAAAAATAATAAAACAGAAATTTAACTGAAACGTAATCTATTTGCTTAACGTTAATTTAAATATTTTTTCAACTTTGCCCTTTTGTTTGGGATACAATAGTAAATTAAAAATAAGAGATGCAATGGGAATCAAACACTGAACCACACTCTCGCCTCTTCTTCTTCTTTTCTTCTACTTCTTCTCAGTTTACACACACAAAACACATATAGAAGGAGTTCAGAGCCTCTTTCAACAAGAATATCTTGACGTATAGAAATAGGTAAGAGTTATAAGATCAAAAAAACATTTTTTTTAGGTGAATAAAATTTCTGAATATTGTGAATAATTCCTAAATATTCAAGGAATAGATAATTCAGTCTACAATATCAGGCTCCATAGAAACTCGTTGCTAATAACTTGAGAAATAACTAATTCGAAATTTTAAAATATTTACAAATCTTAATTAAATAATTACAAGTATTGATCAAATTTTTGTGAACTTTTTGGAATATAAGATTGAATGCTTCACTTAATCGGATCCCACTTACTCCATAAACTTCATGATTATATTTTTTTTCTTCCAAAATTATCATCTCTTTAAAATTTGCAAGTCCAATTGAAAGTTAAGGGGAGATCCTCCTTTGCTGTTGGCATTAAGGGTGTGCATTATCAACAGCTCCCATTAAACATGCTTCCTTCCAGCACTGCAAATGTAATATACCTTGGAACCCTATAGTTCTTGTTTGTTTTTTAAAGGTGATACAGTTTTCTAGTGGAGCTTGGAGACAAAACGAGTAAAAAGAATGAAGAAGAAGTTTCATACGTTTTGTTTTTTTGATAATATGTGTTTTATTGTATGTAAACCGAGAAGTAGAAGAAAAAGAGGTGAGAGCATTGCGGTGTTTGATTCCCATTGTATCTCTTATTTTTAATTTAGTATTGTATCTCTTATTTTTAGTTAAGTTTCTGTTTTATTATCTTTTAACATTAAATAATACAGGGTTAATTTCACGGACACCCCTGTAAGTATACAATATATCACAGACATACTAAACCTTATCAAAATATCAACCGTCCCCCTAACGTTAAGCACCGTTAGCACCTAATTAAAATCGAAATGTCCATTTTAACCCCATTATTCCTAGTGCAACTGGGTCTTTCTCCCCTATTGCTTTCTTGGTTGCCTTTATTTGTCCCACAATCCCAACCCTCGGACACCTAGAAGCCGACGCGGAATACACCGTTGCAGCTCCGACACCGGCCTGCTTCAAAAGATGCATCACAGTCTTCATCCGGTCACAGTATTGCATGTATCTTCTATCCACATAAGCAACAGAATTTGGAGGAAGAAAACATACAGTATTATAGTGAGATTCCATGAAAAGAAAAATAATAGAAATTTTAGAAAATTAATGAAATGCTCAAATTGTCGTGACGTGAGCATTAATGTGAAGGTCCGCAGTCGCTCAATTAGTTCAAGAATCGAGTCTTGAGACCCAATCAATCAACCACCCAAGTAAAAGTAGGGTCAAATTTCCAACTTTCACAGAGATGAAAAGAACATCTAATAGAGAAATTGGGAGTAAAAATATGATGAAAAGGAATCAAATAGAATACCTCTTCAAGCATGGAAATCAATTTAGCTTTTCATTTCTGCAATTCAAGAAGGCCTGGGGTGTAAAGAGATTGCCTGCAAGAACTATTTTCGTCTTCCCATTGATTGGTTTTCTAGGGCTTCTGCTTTAGTTGATCTGTCTGTTATATTCTGAGTTTACAGAACTCATTCAAGAGCTCCTGAGCAGGAACCAAGTACTTTGAGTTCTTGAGCTCGAAGTGATGAGTCTGTGTTTGATGAAGATCATTTGCAACAACTTTTCTCAAAAACATCTTCCGGCATATACTGATGTTGATGACTAGTCGTTTCTCTGAGCTCAAACGACTTTAATCCAATACTAGAAGGCTTGTTTGAATTGAGAGAAAGAGATAACCCTTGACTCGACCACTCGTTTCCTTCACAGGGTAACATAGAAAGCCCCTTTTCCCTATTCTTGATGCCTCCGCCTTCAGACCAAGGAAGACGATGAATAGAGTGTTTTGGGGTTTTACCCTTAAGGGTATTATGGGAAGTTCATCTTGTGATAAGGGTAACTTCGTCATTATGAAAGAATTAACAACGATTTAATGGCACAGACCTAACGGAGTGGACTAAGTTGAAATAAAAAAAATAAAATAAGGGTAGTCTATGATATTTTTTCAAAGTTTGGTATGTCCGCGATATATTGTATACTTACAGGAGGTGTCAAGGAAATTAACGCAATAATAAAAGATAAATGTGGTTTGCTAAGGTTCAGCCACATACATGTAGCAAGAATAATCCCGAAATTTTATCCTAAAGGGACAATTACAATCACTCCCCTAATTAAAATTGGGGAAGTAGTTTTCTGTCCGGGAGTGTGGCCTATGCCAGCATTCTCATGTGTCTCTCTCTCCTCCTCAAAATATGAGGGCAGAGATGTCTTTTCAAATGGGAAGGAGAGAGATAGACTCATAAGAGTGCTGGCATAGGCCACACTCCTGGAGAGAGAACTTTCTCCCTTAAATTTGACCTAGATTTACTCAAACTCCCCTACTTGATACCCCCAAGAATGCAAACTTCTACCCTTCCCTCTCCCTTAGTATTTTAAAAACCCCATACTTGCCCTTCCACCTGGTAGTTCCACCGCCCATAATCGGCTCCCCACCTTTTTACGTCCCCGTCCTCACTGCCTCACCCCCATGCTGCAACTCCCGCCCCACCTCCTGCAGAAGCACGTCGTCTCCCTGCCACCACCCCTCTCTCTCTCTCTCACTCACACTCTCCCCTTCGAGCGAGAGAATAAAACTACTAGTGGAGGGGGCATATCAAACAAAGCCCCATGCATGCTTGTCCATTCTAGTTCGGACACTAGAAGCAGTGCCCACTTTTGCTCCATACTATGTGTTTCCCTTCCATAGTGCCAGTTGTCTCGCCGCTGGTTTCAGAACTCCAAAAAGTTGTCTTCTCCGATAAAGACTATTACAGTGGTGCTATTTAACACCGGCGTGAACAGCTTGTACAACTCTAGTACAAAAGAAACTCTGGTCAATCTTGTCTTCCCATTCATGTTCCGACAGTGAAGGAATGAGATGCTTGGTAAGAGGAAAAGTTCTCAGGCCCAAAAAATGGGGAAGCATTGAACAAAGAGATCTCAAAATGGGTGTTGCTTCTCTCCATGATAGAGAGAACGAAAGAAGTATAGAGCTTGACGCCTTTGTGAGATGCCAAACAGTAACACAAGTCGAAGAAAGGAGAGTCAAATCACTAGCGCGACTACTGTAGCGTTGGAGTTGACGACGTTTGAACTTGTTGCAACGAGGAATGGTCACAGGGGAGGAATGGTCTATGATCGGAGGTGGCTTCATATCTGGTGTAGATGTTGGCAATGGAGGAGCACTAGCAGGTCTTAGCAACGCAAGAGTAGCTATAGTGCGATGCACAGGGGGCAAGGGTGCAATGGTTGGGTACACAGCGATGAGGAGGCTTGCAAAGGAGTTGGGTGTGGCGACAGTTACATCGAAGAAATCCAAAAACAGCGGAAGAGCTAAAACCTCAATGTCGTCTTCTTCCAGGCTTCAGAGGGGGGTGATGGGGGAGGATGAGTGAAGAAAAAACAAGAAAGAACAAGAAATCATGCCACCGGGGAGAGAATCACACCACTGGGGCAGAACGACTACTTCTTGACGGCGTTTTTGTTCAACTTCTCAAGTCCTTTAGACATAATAGAATTTCACTTCCAATTTATTTTAAAACCCCTTTTATATCCATGGCTAAAAGAACTTCAGGGAAGGGGAAGTCATAAGAAGCTTACAACTTCATAGTTCACTAATTTTTTTTTATTTTTTTATTTTTTTGTTGATAAGTTAGTTCACTAATTTGATTGCTACAAGTTGCACCCTTTAGAAAATTTTAATTGAGGACTTGAGGTTGGTAGAATCAAAGGAATATCTATTGGTTCTTACAATGTTGGTATGTTGAGGAATTTTTTTTTTTTTTTTTTGGGGGGGGGGGGGGGGGAGGGGGAAGAGGCTCAATGATGTCAGCATAAAATTGAAATTATATGCCTCCACCTGAAACTTTATAGCACCTCCCATTTGAAATTTCCTAAATACCCCTCCTATTTAAGAAGTTTCCTATTCTACCTCTTTTTTATACTACCCTTCTTCACCCGAAACTGCACACTAGGCGTGAGACTGTAAGAGGGAACCCTCCCACTTTTTTTTATGCATGATGACTTAATGAAGAGGGAAACAAACTTTAAATTCTTTTGGATAATTTCTTAAGGGGTTGATGTTCTCTGTGCCGCAGCGTAGCCTGCGCCCAGACACATGGACCTGCCATTCAGGGGGCAAGGTGATCGTTTCGTCTACCCCCATGTGTCTAGGCCCAACCTGCACCCCTAGTGCAAAGAACAATTAGCCTTTCTTAAGACACAACGTAGGTATATTGTTCCATCAAAAAAAAAAAAACAAAAAAACATTGGTATATTAATGAGCACAACTCATAGATTTGGACGCTTTTTCCCCTAGTAACAAAGCTTGAAGGATCAAATCCATTGTAAAATAGTAGTTTTTCATTTCATCAATGTCGTTCTAGAACAGCATTGCCAAAAGTTACAAATGTGATGCTTTGAAGTAAACCATTAGATTCCCTTTAAGTTCACAATTCTCAGATGCATCCAAGCTGACTGATAAATAAAGAAAAATTTTGCCTTGTCCACCAAACATTAAAATGAGAAATGAAGTAAAGCAACTGCAAGTAGTGGAACGTCGGTCATACTAGAAAACAATTTGCCCAAACAAAAAGTCAAACTAGAAAACAAAATTGCCACTTTATTAAAAGAAAAAAAAGAAAAGTGACAGAAAGTGGTTATATGGTGTTGTATGTCTGGTCCTTGATGCATTTGAGAATTGAGAGGGATGAGGCCAAACCTTCCAATGGACCTTACAAAACAAAAAAGAAGATACATTTGAGATTGAGTGTTGTCGTGACTCAAAAGATTCCCCCACGAGTCCATGGCAAAACCTACTCAAAATAGGAGAGAAAAAAAAGATATGGTGGAGGACTCACCCACCAAAGTAAGGTTCCTATATCTGGATTGTCATCCTCTCAAGTCGGGTGCATCTCACTTAAGCATTCAATTATCCACCCAACATTTAAGAGGATAAAAGATGATATTACCCATGTTTTTACGATTGGACTCTTAAGTGTGGTGATAAATTTTCCTTATGTCTCCATATTATTCCTTTCAATTATCCATCATAAATCAAAAGGTTTTACAAACTTTTTCAATTATAAAGATAAAGATTATTCCTTTCAATTATCTATCATGAACCTAGCATGGAACGAACAAATCAGTATAGGATCAGTGGAATTGGCCAAATTGGTATCGGTCTAGGCCTATCTAGGTCAATGTCCGATTTGATTCAATTTTTTTTCAAAAAATTACCTATCAGTCCAAACTAATATGGGGCTAATACTAGCCAATCTGAATACGATACTAAGCCGATACCGAATCTTAAAACCATTATAGTGACGATCATGGATCCAATCCCAAATAGGTATCTTTTTCCCAACTCCAACCCAATCTAAGGCCACTATAGGTTGATTTGGATCGGTATCGATCAACATCGATACTGTTTACTAATTAAATCCCTGAAACCCAGGGGTTTCACAAACTTTTTCAATCCTAAAGCGGTGTAAATGTACGGAGGTGAATTCGGCACTATGAGTAGACATTTAGAATAGTGAATTTTATCATTAACTTTCGTCCCTTATTGATAAAGGTATGAAATATCCTTCATGAGATGAATAAGATTGTAAAATCTCATAGGTGAAGAGATTCCCTTTTCACTATGGATGAATGAAAAAAAACCTATGGGTGAATGAAAACTCAGTCCCCATAAATGCATCTCCGTAATTCTCTTCAATCTCCAGTACCCAACAAAGGTTTCACCAACTTTTTCAAGCCTAACACGATGTTAAGGTCTCTCTAATTATCTTTAGTTTCAAGGTTGAGATGGCAACATTCTTCATCGGTATAAAAGAGGCTAAGCTTGACCAAAAAAAAAAAAGAAGAGGCTACGGCTCTCGAGGTGGGATGACTATGGGTGGAATGTGATTCTGCAATGGTGGTTTCAAGCATCCTAACCTCTAAGGTCCCTTGGGACTTCCTTCAACATTGGTGGGCTGTCAAAAATTACCTAAGGTCCATATAGTGACACATCACCCATTGTTACAGAGAGGGTAATGTGCCAGCGGATGCTTTAGCCAATTGAGCAGCAAATTCTAAAACCTCTGAGGATTGGAATGGATCCCCTAATTTCATTGCTCATTCGACTACTTGGGAAGCTTTGGGCAGACTGTATTATCATTTCTGCTAATCTCTTCTATGGCTGATAAGAGTTATCTTTATTGTAGTTAATGGCTGGTTGAGCTCTAGAGCTGCAACAGCTGTTCAGATCCCATTATTGTAATTTTCTTCTTTTTTTTTTAATACAAACTTGCTGATCTGTAGCAAAAAACAAAAAAAAAGGCTAAACAGTAGGATCAACATAATAAATTCTTCTTCTTTTTTTGTTGGAACTAGTTTTTTTTTTTTTTCCCTTTTTGGGTGGAGAAAAGGAAAACACTAATCAAAGAAAAAGAATATACAACATCTCCACCACCTAATTAAGGAGAAAATTTATCTTTACTTTTTTTCGGGTAAGAAGAGAAAACTTATCAAATCAAACAAAATAAGCAATCCTACGATAATTCACTACAAGAAATCCTATTTTTTCCGACGGTAAGAAATATGGTCCGTAGCCAAATATAATTTTCTACGACGGTTAATATAGTAGCGTAGCAGAATATTATTTTCCGCGACGGTTTGTGACTATCCGTCGTGGAAACTCTAATTGGGCAACGGTGTATATTTTCCCCCGTGGAATTGTATTTTTTCCGACGGTTAGAAATATGGTCCGTAGCCAAATATAATTTTCTACGATGGTTAATATAGTAGCGTAGCAGAATATTATTTTTCGCGACGGTTTGTGACTATCCGTCGTGGAAACTCTAGTTGGGCAACGGTGTGTATTTTCCCCCGTGGAATGGTATTTTTTTCGACGGTTAGAAACATGGTCCGTAGCCAAATATCGTAGCAAAATATTATTTTCCTCGACGGCTCTAAATTATTTGTCATAGAAACTCAAATTAGGCGACGGTGTATATTTTTCCGTCGTGGATTATACATGTATAATGACGGTATGTAAAGTTCGTCATGGATTACACATGTATAACGACGATATAAGTCTTATCGTCACGATTTTCTAATATGTTTAACGACAGTACTAAAGATACCGTCGCCCAATTGCCTTAAATTTTTAGCGGGCTCCTGAGTTTCCAGCTTCCCGCGTTCTTCTATCCCATTCCCTCATGAAACATCTCTCTCTCTCTCTCTCTCTCTCTAGCCAACCATCTCTACCCCATTCTCGCACGATGGAGAAGAGATCAGCGGTCAAGCGCTAGCTCCTCGGAGTTCTATTCGTCACCGTCATCACGAAATCGAAGTGGAAGGCCTCCCTCTGTTGATTTCTAGCCTGCTGTCATTACTGCTGGAGTACCTCCTTTTTCCGATGAGTTTTACATTTTCCGATCTCAAACCTGCCACCAACAATTTCAGTGTTTCAAAAGCCTCTCTCATCGTGAAACCCTAACCTCCAATCGGACTCACATCTCTCATAAACCCCCAATCGGACTCACACCTCTTTGATTCCCTAGCCGCAACCCCTTCTCTACTATCGCCTCCCCCATCTCTGCAACCTTCCCACTCCCTTCTCTACTGTCTGCCTCCCCCCCTCTGAGCAGTTGCCTACGGTGGCAACAGAGTTCTCTCTGCAAGGTTTGTCTCTTTCTCTCTCTCTCTCTCTCTCTCTCTCTATTTAAGGTTGAGTGCAATGTTTCCATTTCACAGTTTTGTTGAGCATGTTTTTTTTTTTGGGGGGGGGTTTAAAGCTCTGTATATGTTTAAAGATATAAGTATTTGTACAGCTTTATTTTTTCTGGGTTTAAAGCATTTGTATATCGTTTAAAGCTATAAGCATTTCTGGGTTTAATTCTTACTAGTGTCTAAGAATTGAGTAGATTAGCATTGGTCCATTAGGGGGAATGGCAGAGATGGTTTTGAGCAGAAGGTCTTTACATGGTTTTATTTGTGATTTTGGTTTAAAAACATTAAGCCATGGATGAGGCACTTCCCAAAGTCCTCTATTTCTAAGTTTTTTGTCCTCTTGCTCCACCCGGTTGTTAAATCAAAGTAGGAGGTATCATTAATCTGTGCAATACTTGATTATGGCAGTAGGCTTAATTGTGAAAATACTTGATCCATAACCTGAAAAATAATAATACTAATAATTAAATGAAAATTTGTTCTTCCTTAGCCCTGAAATTAACTGTAACTTGTTTAGAACCTCTTGAACAACTGTTGCCTCATTATAGAACAGTGCCACTTCAATAATATAATCGGCAGCGGCATCATTGATGCTTGAAGGCTAGTTACTTAGTAGTAAATGAGCCAAGGGTTCACTATTTCCTGATCTCTAATAAAGAAACTGAAATCATTGTAGTACAATCTTATATGTTTTACCTGCAGATAGAGATCAAAGTAACAAGCATTCAATTAATGGACAATAATATATAAATATAGTTTGTATTAATCATATATATATGATCACCCGCCATAGGAGGTGCAATCTCTAATATGATCCTTAATCTTACGATAATACCAAACTGCCCTAGTCCACCTAAAACTCCATAGAAAAGTGCAGAATTTTTCTCTTTTGAACAAGTCACAAAATCTCCTCTCTTCCTTCAGTCATAAAAAACTCCAAACAAGTCAAATCTCCAGGTTCATTTATTTAATATAATTCTTTTTATTCTAGGTTCAAAAACAACAAAGTACAGAATCACCCACAAGGTAGGACTGCAGGACCAGAATTGGAAACTATTGATATCTGATAAATCAGAACTCAGATGGGGTGGGGAACAAGGTCGAACAGGTCTCTAAGATGGATGAATAACTCCTTTAAGTGTGATTGAGATCCAATGGTTAAATTAGGAAATATAGACATAGTTCTGAAATTAGTAAGTAAGTTCGGAATTAGTAACTGACTAATTTTCAATAGAACTAACTAGTGGATGTGGTTCAACTTCTGGTCAATGGAAGAATACTAGTGGTGGAGGAACTATCCAAATAATCTCAAAGATCTTGGCGATTGAGAAATATAAGGAAGGAGAAGTTTCAGCAATAGAACTCCAAGAAAAGGTCGAACTCACAATATATCAGCAACACAACTCCAGTAGGTTAACGAACAGTTGTAGGGATTAAGCATCACTACAAGAAATATGATTTTTCGCGACGGTAAGAAATATGTTCCGTAGCCAAATATAATTTTCAACGACGGATACCATAGTATGTTTATTTCATGTATATCTCCCTTTTAGAATGTTTTCTGAAGAACCTCTTAATTGCTTCCTAACAAAAACGGCTATGTAATTTGTCTACCTTGTTATACCAACTATGCATGTTGTCTCATTAGACTCCTGTAGTCTTATTGAATGTAGTAACTATTATTTCTTTCAGTATTTCAAAATTGATATAAATTAGAAACATTTAGTACTTCATGTATGGTTGGGGTTTTATAGGATCCCGCTTTGCCTCACCACACCCTATATTGAGATGGATTGGGGCAGTGATGAGTTTTTGTTTGTAATTTAGTGGTGACAGGGTTGGTTTGGTTCAGTACCTAGGATATGGTGGTACAGGAATGACTAGCCACAAATAAAAAAGAGAAAAGAAAGAGAAGAATAAGAATACTTACAAGAGGGGGAAAAATCTGACTTCCAATTACTTACAGTCACCAATAATTTGTTTCCAATGTTACCTGAAATTTGCATAGTCAACATTACCAGAAAGGACCTGTAACTGAAGTCCATAAGAATCGTGTCAAAAAAATCTTGAGAAATGCACCCAAAGCTGTGAACCAATAGCCTGCTATGGTCTAGAACAGCAGGTCTGTCAATAACCCTCCAAAAGAGCAATATCAGCAAGATCTGTTTGCAACTCTCATCACAACGCATATTACGTGTGAGGAATGGGTTGCTAAAATTACAAGTGAATCCGACAGTTAGATTGGGAAAAATCAAGAGGTTGTGATGACTAAAATTAGAAATATAAGGTTAGAATCAGTAGCAAACAGCAACTTAACTGAAAAAATAGCAAGCCTTAAAATAGAAATTAAGGAACAAATTAGTATAGTAAATAGAAAGTAGCTGGACAGAATTAGAAACGAAGCCAATAAGGCTCTGTATGGCAATGTTTCTATTCTAAAAAATCGATTCTAGGTGGGGGGGCCTGCTGTCGATCCCTTTTGCCATTTCTAAGGATGTGTTTGAGAGAATTAGAGTTGGATGGAAGGTGTATGGCATAGCTCATAAAGCTGGTGAACTCCAAATTCCAAGTTCTAACTATCAGTTCATCTCATGTGACCTCTTAGACCCAATTCAAACTACAGAGAAGGTCTCTTTGCTTGAAGATGTAACTCATGTGTATTGGATCACTTGGGCAAGCCAATACCCATTGGATTCCCCTGAGTGTTGTGAACAGAACAAAGCTATGATGTCCAATGCTTTGAATGCTATTCTCCCTAAAGCCAAAGCATTAAAACATGTCTCTCTTCAAACTGGAGGTAAGCACTATCTCTCTCTTACTAGCCCTAGCCCTTCTAATAGTAAACCAATTCTTTACTATGAAGATAGCCCAAGAATTGATGAAGGTCACATCTTCAACTACATTCTTGAGGATTTGTTGATGGAGAAACTAGAAGGGAAGGTGGCTTGGTCAGTTCACAGACCAGGATTGCTTATTGGGATTTGTAATAGAACTTATTATAACTTCATAGGTGGGCTTTGTGTCTATGCTTCAATATGTAAATATCTTAACCTTCCCTTCTTATTTTGAGGTTCAAAAGAGTGTTGGGAAGAAGTTTATATTGATGGTACAGATGCAAGGCTTGTTGCTGAACAACATATTTGGGCATAAATAAATGAAAATATCTCATCTACTAAAGGTCAAGCATTTAATGTCACGAATGGTCCAAGCTTCACTTGGAAGGATATCTGGCCTGCATTTGGAATAAAATTTGGAGTGAAATTGATTGAAGAAGAAATGTTTTCATCGGATTTACGGTTTTCGGAATTCATGACTGATAAGGGAAGTATATGGGAAGAGACTGTGAAGAAGGAAGGTCTGAGACAAACCAAGATGGAATATCTAGCTAATTGGCCTTTCATGGATATCTTATTCAGATGCTCACACAAGATTTTGCTGTTACCGGAAAAGGCTAATAAGCTTGGTTTCACGATGATGTCCAAAATATAGTTGCAGTCCTACTAGATGTGGCCCTTACTATTATTAACCTATTTACTAGATCAATAAGAGATCTATTTTTCTGAATAATAGAGACAGTCTTAATTACCAAATTATTATCCAACATAAATGAGCCATTGTGAAGAGCTTTGGTTCAACCATCAAGCTAGGTCCTCGCTAATAAAAGGGTGATTAATTAAGGTGGTCAACTGCTAATATATCTGAATGAAGTAACATGTAACAGCACAATAGTTCTGCTATGGATTTGGCATAGGATCCATAGTTGTGAAGGCATCGCCTAGGTGTCCAGGCGCTTTGGTCGCCTAGGCGAGCGCCTTGGACGCCTTGTTCGCCTACTTGGTGTCACCTTCAACTTTGGCCCTCTCCACCGCCTTGGGTCGCCTAACCCCCATGACAGCTATGATAGGATCAGGTGGGATTCCTATTTCATAGCCTTCATCCTTTTTTCTCCGTTGATCAAGTAGATCAGGTTAGTTTTCTTTAAACTTTCTCTACATTGCGCAAGTTAATTCTCCCTTTTATCTTGATTCTACTTACTTTAATTTCATACTTTTCATTCATCCAAAAAAAAAATCATACTTTTCTGCTAATCAGTTTCAGCCTTACTTTACCTTTATTTCTATTCTGTGTACCTTGGTTCTTATCCTCATCTTAGATCTGTTTTAAACCTACAAAAAAGCTATTGATTTCGATCTAAGTCTTTGTTTTTGGTTTTCTTATCTCAAGTTTGATTGCAGACCATTGATAAACCATGCCCAGGAGTTGGATTGGAAAGTCAAGGGATCCAAATTTCCAACTGTCTTCACAATATAAATTAGAAGTCAACAAATTCATAGAGTATGCATTTTCTAGTATTGCAGTAGGAAATCGGATACTATGCCCATGTGTAAATTGCATAAATCAACTACGCATGACTAGAGATACAGTGTTAGAACATTTGATAGTTGATGGAATCGTATGGAATTATACGAAATGGAGTTACCATGGGGAAGGTTCATCTTCACATACAATTCACCATGTTAACACAGTGGTACATGAGGAAGGTGAAACATATGATGTTACACATACTATGTTAAATGAGATGCGTGGAATAAATACAAATGAAAAAATAGAGGATGGTGTCACCGGTGAGTGTACAGAGGGTGGGAGTACCGTCGGCGATAAATTTGATCGATTGATGGAAGATGCAAAGAAGGAGTTGTATCCAGGATGCGTGAAGTTTACCAGACTGTCCTTCATTCTTCGTATATATCACATAAAATGCCTTTGCAAAATGACCGACAAAGCATTCACAATGCTGTTAGAGTTGTTGCAAGAGGCACTTCCCGAGCCGAATACTTTACCAAAAAATATGTACGAAACAAAGAAGATCATCAAGGACTTGGGGCTTAATTACAACAAGATTGATGCGTGCCCAAATGATTGCATGTTGTATTGGAAGGGACAAGAGAAAGCCATGACTTGCTCCAAATGTGGTACTTCAAGATATACATCAGTAGATAAGAAAATTCCGGCTAAGACATTACGCCATTTTCCATTGATCCCAAGGTTGTAAAGGTTATACATGTCATCTAAAACCTCATTTAACATGAGGTGGCACTACGAGGGTCGTACAAATGATCAAAGGTTACGACACCCAGCTGATGGGCAAGCGTGGAAAGAGTTTGATAAGTTGCATCCTACTTTTAGTGAGGAGCCTCGTAATATCAGACTTGGATTAGCTAGTGATGGATTCAACCCGTTCAAGTCAATGAGTGTAAAGTATAGCATATGGCCTGTTGTTGTGATGCCTTACAATTTGCCACCATGGATGTGCATGAAACCAGAGTATCTCATGCTTACTTTGCTTATTCTTGGACCACGACAACCTGGCAATGATATAGATATATATTTACAGCCATTGATAGAAGAGTTGAAAGAATTATGGAACACTGGGGTTGTAACTTACGATGCATATAAGAAGGAGAAGTTTAAGCTAAATGCATGTTTGTTATGGACCATTAATGATTTCCCGGCTTATGCGGTATTATCGGGTTGGAGTACTAAAGGTGTTTTCGCTTGTCCATGTTGCAACAAGAATACTACTTCTCGTTGGCTTAAATATGGGAGGAAACACTGTTATTTAGGTCATCGTCGATTCCTTCCCCAAGGACATAGATTTCGACGTGATAAAAAGAGCTTTGATGGCTATGAGGAACATGAACTACAACCAAAGCCACTATCGGGTTACGATATTTTGGAGGAGCTGGAAGGTGTTCAGTTTCCTTTATTTGGGAAAGATATTATTGACAAGCATGGGAAGAAGAAGAAGAGGCGAAGGAAGTTAAAACAGCCAAAGCTTCCATTTAATTGGAAGAAGAAGAGTATATTCTTTGAATTGCCATACTGGAGATCTAATCTAATCCGTCACAATTTAGACGTGATGCATATTGAGAAGAACGTATGTGATAGTATCATTGGCACATTGTTGGATCTTAAAAAAAATACAAAGGATAATGTGAAGGCACGTTTAGATCTGAGAGAGATCGAAATACGATCAGTTCTTCACCCAAAGTTTATTGAAGGGAAGGATAAAATATTCATACCTCCAGCATGCTACACAATGTCTACTGCTGACAAAGATTTGTTTTGTTCCGTTTTAAGGGGTGTAAAAGTTCCAGATGGCCTTTGTAGTAATATCTCACGATGTGTGCAAGAATGTAACATATTAGGAATGAAAAGCCATGATTGTCATATCATGATGCAACAACTTCTTCCGGTAGCATTGCGTGGTGTGTTGCCTAAGAATGTTACCATTATATTAATACAATTATGTGCATTTTTTCGGGATTTGTGTAGTAAAGTTGGGAAAGAGGAGGACTTTAAGAGGCTTGGTGAAAGTGTTGGCATAACACTTAGCAATATGGAAAAGCTTTTCCCACCTTCATTCTTTGATATTATGGTTCACTTGATTATTCATTTAGCCCATGAAGCTAGCTTGGCTGGTCCAGTACAATACCGTTGGATGTATCCAATAGAGAGGTTAGTTTGAAATTTTTGGCTTAAAAAGTGAAGCTACTAGTGTAGGTTTCATATTATGGTCATTTTGTCATAAATTTATTTGTGTTTAGGTTCCTTAAACAACTTAAGGACTACGTGCGCAATCTTAGTCGGCCAGAGGGATCAATAGCAGAAGGATACATAGGGGATGAGTGTTTGACTTTCTGCTCTAGATACTTTGAAGGTGTGGAAACAAGGTCGAATAGAGCGATCAGAAATGCAGGTTCAACAGAACTAGAACATCCAATCTCTATTTTCTCAAGAACAGGTAGGCCTGTAGGGAAGTGTGAGATATTACGACTAGACATTCAAGAAAAGGACCAGGCTCATCGGTACGTGCTAAAGAACTATGATGGATTAAATGAATACCGAAAGTAAGTATTACATATCAATGTTCTATTTACAATATATTTATATTTGATTGAACTTTATATTTTATATGTTAATGAGAAAGTAATAGTTCTTAAGAAAATTATGTACATACTTCTAGGCTCCACAAAGAGAAGTTGCAAAGATTAATGGGTCGTAAATCTCGCCCACATCTTATTTCGACAAGACATGCTAAGGAGTTTCCAGCTTGGTTCAATGAGCATGTAAGTGCAACACATTTCAATTGTTTGGGAGCTAGGTTAGAGCCTATATCTTCTTATATGTGGCTTAATATTGTGTCATCAGATCTTGCATCTACGCCAGAATGGGGAGGAGGTGCCTCATCATATCAGATGGCTTGCTCGAGGTCCTAACTTGGATGTGAGAAGTTATAATGAATACATCTATAATGGCATCAAGTTTCGTAGTAAGTCACATGAGAAGCATAGGAAAACTCAAAATAGCGGGGTCCTTATTACGGCAATTTCAGAAGATTACTCCAGTTCAAGAGATAGACATCCTATTGAAGGAATTATCACGTATTATGGTTTGTTGAAAAAAGTAGTTGAATTGGAATATGCAGAGGATCTCAAAGTAATATTATTTCATTGTAATTGGGTTGATAACAGAAAGGGAGTAGAGGAAGATGAGTTGGGGTTTGTACTTGTCAATTTTAACCATTTATTGTATAGTAGCCGAGATCAGCTTGCCGAACCATTTGTACTTCCATCACAAGCAGAGCAAGTGTTTTACATTGTAGATTCTCATAGGCCTGAATGGCAAGTTACCATGAGGCCTAAAAGTAGGGATATTTTTGATATGGGACAGCAGGATCCGGATCGTGATGATTTAGATCAGACATATACACAGAGTACATTACAATATAGACAATATGTAGAACATTCAGGGGATGATGGTGATGCCAGTCTTAGTTAGGTAAGATCTGATGTGGAAGGTATTATAATTGACAACCCCATCGGATTGATCAATTCAATGGAAAGTTCAGATGATGATATATCAAATTGATTGAACATTAAAATCAAGTAAGTCACATATTCTTTGAGAAATAAATGGAAATGTACTGACTTAAATGCAATGCGTTCTTTATTCCTTCACTAACATTCAAAGTCCAATATCCAATAAATTCTATATCAATTTTTAGTCTTTTAGTGACATAGATTAAGCTTCTTCTCTTTTTGATTTGATAAACACAACCATAAGTTCCTCTTTCTCCAACTTGGATAAGTCGTTCTTTCTATTTTTTCGATTACTTGTTTATTTTTATGGAATGCAAGGAATCAAATCATCCAAACAAAATGAATACAGGTTGAATTATAAACCATGCTCAGTTGAGAACAAACTGGTCTGAGAATGTGTAGATACATCACCATAACACTCAGCCACAACATTTTATGTTTCAGGCTTCAGCAAATGCAACCACACAATTTTACAGTAGAGAGACATCAAATTAGAGAGATATTTAAAGGTCTTATTTCTCTATATGAGGGAAAGATAGATTGAGCAATTGGATCATCATCTCCCAATTCTATATCGATTTTTAGTCTTGTAGTGACATAGAAAGACTTCAGATTTTTTTACTTGATAGTGGGTCATATCCGTTGCTTACATTAATGTATACTTCACACCAAAAGTCATGTAATTATGGATTAATTACTTTCATCAGTTTACACTATTGATATTGTCATATAGAAAATTTATCTGATATATGATTTGAGTTTATTGATTTTGCAGGAGCGAAACAGGGAAGAATCATGAGTCAGGATGATTCGACCTAGCCTCCTGGGTCGGAGGATTGGACCCAGGAGGATAGTGGCGCTACTACTCCGGGTTAGTCAATTGTAATGTTACTCTTTAAATTTGATGTCAAGTATTATTGTTACAGATGATTAATTTCTTCTTATGTTAGGCCATTTACAGTTCGTAGGGGAAGAGGCAAGAGGGGCAAAACAATGGCAAAAGACATTGTAAACATGCCTAGTGGGGAAAAAATTTGTATTGGTGTAAACAAGTATGGCCAAGCAAACTCTATAAGGACAGCCAAAATAGCTACTTGGATTGGGTTGTTAGCAAAAAACACCGACTTGTTACCATTAACGTACCCTGATTAGCGAAAAGTGCCGCAAGTGTACAAAGATGATGCATGCGCCAAAGTCATGGTATTATTAATATCAGATCCATAATTTGTATGGCTTACATAATAATAATATGATAACTAATATCTTCTTTTTTTTTCTTTTAGGAAAAATTTGACATACCGGAATCTAGCCGGAGTTGGATCCTAGAGAAACCTTGTGCTCGATGGAGGGATTACAAATCTCTACTGAAATCTGAACATTTTAATAAGTATGAGACGGATTCAGAACGTATGGCAAACATTGATCTGAAATGTATGTCTAAAGAACAATGGGAAGCTATGTTCAAGATGTGTGGGGACAATAACCATTTGGTAAACATACTTTTCTATAGAACTGAATGTAGTTTAAATACTTTTTACTACGTTTACTGTCTTTGCAGTTTTAATTGAATGCAATATTCTTGGTAGGAACTTTCACAGCGAAATAAAGATATTAAGGCCAAACAAATAATGCGCCATACGACAGGAAGTACTTCCTTTGCAGTATTACGTGAAAGGAAGGTAAGTGATTTGTTTTACATTAATATTTCTTTTATTGAAGTTGGCTATCTCTTAGTCCCAACATTTTCTGATATTTCTTTCTATTCTTTTTTTTTTTTTAAGAAAAATGAGCATCCAGAACGTTTATCTCCTTCTCGTATTGAGATGTTTGATTTGACACATAGATCGACGAAGACTGGAAATTTCATAGACCCTGAATCAGAAAGGATAATGGTTTGCATTCCAACTTAGCTATTTCAGTTGACCTCTTCTATATTCCCTAAATTAAAGTGTTCTTGTTCATTATAACTTGCAGAACAGCATAAACATAGAGCTTAGTAAGAGAAGTGAAGAAGATCAACAAAACCCTGAAGTCCGGGAAGAAATCTTCAAAGGTGCTGCTGGACAGGATTCTCATGCGAGAGTCCGCTTGATGGGTGCTGGAGTAACCCCAACAAAGATGTGGGGCAAAGAGGCAATGCGCACCCAACATAATGCATCTCAGATTGCAGACCTAAGAAAGCAAAATGATCAGTTGAAAGAGATTGTCTCTCAACAGGGAGAGGAAATATCTCAGTGGAAAGAGAGAGCAGCTGAACAGGATGCAAGGTTGGCTAAGCAGGAACAAATGCTGGCTGAATTTGGGGCACATATGAAATCATTTCAGGATTTTATGTCTTTGTCACAAGCTTCCAAATGAGAGGTACATGGATCTCCAAACCAGAGTTCAATATTCCAAGACCTTTAAACTCTCCCTTGTTCCTTACATATTGAGATTTTTTTTTTAATTCATGGATCATTCGCTATGGCTAACTCACCCACCTCTTGCTGCCCGTACACACACTCACACACTCGCACTCTCCCACCCCTTTCTTTCTTATGTTGTATTAATCCACCCTACTGTTCTGTTCCATATGGAATTATCCATTTGGAATGTTCCATGAGTAGGCTCATGAGGTGCAGGTGGGTTGCACCACTTGAGTAGGTTGTTGGGACTATATGTAGTCTTACAACGAGTTAGGAAGAGATAAAGAGTAACCTCCTTAATTTATTGGATATGACACGTTTTAAAGCCATGAGACTCATTGGAGCAAAACAGAAAATATCATGCCAAGAGAGGGATTGGATCATCATACAGAAGCTTTAATTTAGATCATACATTAGCACTAGGAATTTGTGAATCTCATTCCCAAAACCCAACAACAAAAATATATTAATGTGGGATTTGTACCAAATGGATGAACAGATAAATGCATTTGTAGATGAAAATAAATAATTAACTAGGTCCCCACCTAAACACTATAATATGTCTTCCAAACTATAGGTACTCTTTATTTATAGATTTTTTTAAAATAAAATTTTTGACCCACACAAAGATGGTGGTCGGACTCTCCTTAACTGTTGTATTTCTTTTTGATTTGGAGTCCCACAATGGAAAATATCCAACAACAAAACCATGTCCATCCAATTATCCTTCCTACACTTTCCTTCTTATTAAACGCTACATCCTCCATCATCAAATACATTCATATATATATACCTGTATTCCACAACCAAACCTAAGTAGTAGTCACTAGTGAGAGTATCTCATTATCTTTCATTCTCTGGTTTGTATGTGTGGGTGTCGGTGGTTGGTTTTTGAAGTTCTCTGTCTGGGTGAAAATGGGCAGGAAATGTTCACATTGTGGGAACATAGGACATAATTAATTCAAGGAGTTGCACCATTTACACAGGAAGTGTTGTTGGAGGTCTGAGGCTTTTTGGTGTTCAACTTGAGATTCCTTCTTCTTCACTTGTCATGAAGAAGAGTTTTAGTACAGATTGCTTGTCATCCACTTCATCAGCTTTGTCATCCTCACCTGCTTCCTCATCATCTTCTTGGCTATTAAGCTGAAAGAGTTATCAATCTTCTTGGCCAGATTGATTGATAGTGTGAGCGACCTAACATTGTTGGACATCTTTTGAACCCAGCTGATATGGTTTCACAACACTCATCAGTGGATCCACCAACTGTTCACCCTTTCACCATCTCATATGGTTTCACATGACCTCCAGCCCTGTTGCAACAGGGCAGCAGCTCGCACACTCCATCTCTTCTGCAATGCTTCTTATATTTTGTCTCCTTCAACTTCTTCTTCCCATTCTACTTTTCTTCTTTCATTTTCTTCTTTAAAACATCATTCTAAAGAAGGGAAAGTGCAGACTCAAATGGTAAATAAACTTCTGGTTTACCTGAAAATAAACAATTAGATCAGTAAGTAAATGAATCAATAAGTGGACCCTCATTGAGAAGGTTAAATTAGAAGATATTTGGAAAACAAATTAAAAATCAAAACAATGATTACTTCTGTATTTGTTTCCAAGACTCAATCATGAATATTAGAAACACAAATCCAAGCAAAAATTCAATGATTTCTCTTGATATTTGGTTAAACATTTCATGGAAAGTTGACTGTAAGAACATCATACATGAATTATGGGTCATGGGAATCATGGCGTCTATAAAACAGAAAATAGGAATTTGCTAAAACAGTTGTATTCAAAATTATGCACTAAGATCAAGAGAACAGCTTTAGAAAACTCCAACAACTTGGAATAAGAGATATACAAGTAATATAGGCAGCAAGAATTAGAAAATATGGACATTATAGAACCTCTTGTGTGTCAATCTTGTTATGTTTTTTGGATGGTGAGGTGGACCTTCTTAGATCCCACATTTCTGAGTGGTCAGTTTTCATCTTGGTCCGCATTCGTTTATCAACCATGAGGCGGTCCTGGGTTGCTCAATTGAATTCCCGGATCCACATATCCGCTCTGTTCCTTTTACCTCAGCTTGGGACCCAGACTTCAAATTCAAATTTAAACTGCCTTCTAACCTGTTTGCTCTTGGTTGCTTTGCTTCCTCCTTGATTTAAGGCCATTGGCTGCACCCTTGGAATGGAGCACAATGGTGAAGGTTAGAGCTTTAAAATAGAATGGCAGACAAAGATGTCCATGAGGTATTCAGAATTGATTAAAAAGGAAAAGTAGGAACTTCCTGACTATTCTAGGGCTCTTAACTACTCTCTCTTTCTTAAAGGAAAAAAACTTTTAAAAACTGAAACTCCTAAAAGTAATAGACTTTTTTAGATCAACGTAAGACTCATCTAGAGTAAGACTGCGTACAGGGGAAAGGGGGGTGATCGAGGGGTGGACGTTGGTTACCAATTGCTCACTAGGTTGGGGGCCTGCTGTCGATCCCTTTTGGCATTTCTAAAGATGCGTTTGAGAGAATTAGATAGCATTTGGCACCAGCTTTGGCAGGAAATTTAATGGGACGTATATAACTGCTCTCTATCAAAATTTATTGCTTTCTACTTGTTTTTATGGTTTTGTCATCCTCCCCAACTCTTTTTTAGGTAAAAGAGGAAGGATTTTATTTGGTTCATGGAGAGAGAGAGAAGGTTCCATGTTGTGGCCTTGTGGGTGTTATGAGAACAGATAGAAATTTCCATAGTCGGCCATTAATGAGAAGTGGGTCCAGACACTCACCTAACCTGAAGACAATCCTCTTATTCTTTTCCCTTTTCTCCATCCCTTTTTCTTCTCCTTCCTTTTCTCAGTAACCCTCTTTCCATTGCATCACCTTTTATCTCCCCCCCCCCCTTCCTTTTCTCAGTAACCCTCTTTCCATTTCCCTTTTCTTCATCACCGTATACTTGATCCATAATGTACTACTACACAATTATAGAAGTTCAGAGGAAAAAGACTAGAACAGCTGAGAAATAAAGATTACAATGGATATGGCCATATGGCCCTAGTAGGATGGAATTGCTGAACAGGCTGGAAGTGGGTGAGCCCTGGATGTGATAACTATTAAACAATGAGTGCATGATTTATTTAATTGATGATCGAATCTCATTCTCAGCTTGCTAATGATGTGAAAGTTTTGAAAATGTTATCACCTTTCTTTCATTATGCTTGAAGCAGTTCTGTCGAGGTAACACCCAGTGTGTCGCCTAGGCAACTAGGTGGTACATGGAGGTCTAGGTGTGAACAGCTTAGGTGAGGTTGAGCTAGATGCAAGCCTGGATTTCCGGCGAGTGCCTATTTGATGAGATGGTCCATTGCCTAGGGTTGCCAACGTATTTTAATAACACTGATTTGAAATATCCAACAATCAATTTTTTTTTCTTCTGAAATTAATTGAATTAGCTAATTGTTAAAAATTTTATTGGAAATACAACAAGTTCATATTATGTGCTTGCTAATACCTCTGATAAATTGGTTTTTCAGGGGATAAAGGTGGATCTGCCTACATCAAAATAGCTGATTGTCATTTGAAGGTATTGATGTACATATTGTTGTTTAAACACTTAAATTATTATTTGATGCTCCTTTTTGACTCTATCAATAATCCTCTTTTCAGTCGGAAAGCAAGCATGAAGCTGCTTCAAGCTATGTTGATGCTGCAAAATGTTACAATAAAACTTCTCCGAAAGGTTATTTTGCTCTTAACACATAAGTATAATTTCTTAGGCTATGCAAGTTATTATTTTTTATTTATGTTATAGTCTGTACTCATCAAAAAGAAATTTGTATTTTCTTATGTACTTAATGGTATCTCTTCTTATAAGTTTGGTCACCTTAGCTTTGTGCCAAGGTTAGCTTGAAGGATGAAAAGTCATTTGACATAAAAAACTATTTGATCAAAAGAATATGACCTCATCTGAGGATGAGAGAGAGAGAGAGAGACATCAATTCAGGTGATGTTGAATCTGCTACTCAAATATTACCTGAATTTTTTATGATTAAGTTCCCTTAAGAACGGACCCAGGTTATCCAAGGACCTGCCATCAATATTTAGCTTTATGACATTAGCTCTAGGTGGTATCTAAAGAGGTCTCATTTACAAGTTATGTTTACATAATGATTTTCTTTAATACATTTAACAATGCACTCGAAAGAAGAAAGGGAGAAGTCTTCTCTGCTCTTACTCTATTAGGTTTCTGGTAGTTTCTGGAGTTGATTGTTCTGATTCTTTGTTGTAGAGTTGGCCTTGATTCTACTCCTTGTAACTGTTTGCTCTTTGTCTCTTATTTTGAGCTTGAGCTTGAATCTCTGTCTTAATTTGATGACAGAATTGCATCAATAGCATCCTTTAGTTGAGAAACCTCAGGAGCTTTTCCACCTTGAGCCAGCCAAAATTCATCCATAGCCAAAACCTGAACCAAACATAATTATTATTATATTCATGTACACTCTTTAAGGTTAGAGAGAATTTTTTGATTGAATAATTGAGTTAAGTAATCACCTTCACTTGCAATTGAAGAAAATTGACATAACTAATGGCCTTCTCTAGCATGGTAACCAAATCAACCTAAAGTAATAAAATCAAAGAAAGGGGAGACTATTCTCATCACCTCCAAAAACCCAATACAGAATTAAAAAGAAAAAAATAAAAGTCTGGGTAAAGAACTAGATAGGAATCAAACCTTTGCTCCATTGGGTACTAGATCTGCAATATCTTCAACCTCTCAGATTCTTAATTTCTCTTCGATTACAAACAGAATTGAGCTTTTAGCTTTACATTTTACTAGACCTATATCTCGCTAACACCAAACCTGTTTTTGGAAAATTAAAATCACGAGCTACAATGCAAAGCTTTCGATTTTGGTTTGGCCAAGGATGGTCCAACCGGTGATAAGAGCCATGTGTCTACTAGAGTCATGGGGACCTATGGATGTGCGACTCAGTACCTACGCACGTATACAATTTATTTGTCTTTGTTTGCCTCCATATTTGCATGTCATGTGCTATTTTGAAACAATTTCGAACTCATGTGGACTAGCTTGGCTTCTATGCATTTTATTCTCTATGTTATTATCTTGTGCAAGTTGATGCACCTGATTATAAGAGTGCTCAGAGAAAAATAGAACCTGACGTGCAATGACCTTGTTTTGGTTACTAAATGTCTCTGTTTCGTTCGCAAACTAGACTTGGTTGTAGATCTTGGACTTGACCTGCTCTATCGATCTAAGTTGATTAGACCTGTTTTTCTATGTTAAGTCCTAATTAGTGTCCTGATAGGCTACTTGCTATAGCTGGTGGCAGTTTGCTTTCTCATTTTTTAAACTAGTTTTAGGAAATCCTAATCAGTATTTGATTGAGGCCAAGGTCCTTTTCTTAGTCTACAAATAAATTGCAAGGCTACTAAGTCAACCCCACATTTTATGGAATAGAATCCGATCCTCCCCCCACTTCTTTTCGTGAGTCTTTGCGAGGGTTTGCATTGTGGCTTGGGCAGATTCTCAACATAGTTATTAAGGCGTCGCCATGGTGTCGAGGCTCCTTGGTTGCCTTGGATGCCATGGCGGATGCCTTGCCGTCATGGCAGTGTCGCCATAAACCTCTATCCCCTCTAAAATGCCATTGTCGCTTTCCCGCCTTGCTAACTATGATTCTCGATTCCTTGTGGATTCCAGGCATCGAACTTGCAAATGGATTGTTCCTCTCTCGGATAGAATCCCGTACCCCCACCCCCTCTCATTTCTGTGAGTGCTATGAGGTTCCTTGTGGATTCCTGTTCTTCTCTCCCCTTCTACAATCTTCTACTTTCTATTTATTTTCCAACATGTCAGGTTAGTCTTCTGCCTATTTCCTACCCTGCAGCACCTCTGTTTTCATTCTTATCCAGTTAACTTCTATAAATCATATCTTCTTATTTATTCATATGTTTACTCAGAAATTTCATATCTGAGATTTATTCGAAGTGCTCTCTTGTTTAGTCAATTCCATATTCTTCCCTGTTGTTTGGAGATCAGATTTGCCGTTACACTCTTTCTTACTACACTACACTTATTTATTCTAGATGCAGTATCGAAGAAGAAGAGAAGGATGAGCTGATCTGGTCCTACTATGGAGTTTCTATGTCTTTAAGAATCTAATACAATCCTGGTCTTGGCGTAGTAATTAGGAGTCACTTTTGATTTGTTTATTCAGTACTATAAGCTGGAATTAGGTCGAGTATTATTCCAGCTTGAATTTCAAGAGTTATTTTAATGTTCTAGATGGAATAGGAGTCTCCATCACCATCGATAGCTTAGTTTTTGTTTTCAGTTATGGACTTTAAGTTTTGGGGTTGATTTTTGTAAGTCCATATTGGAGTCTGAAACTGTCCACTCAATTCTATAAATAGATTTAAAGGCATAAACCCCCCCCCCCCCCCCCCCCCAATAAGTTTATGAATTATATTTCAGTTTTCTACTACACATTGTCAAATCAGTACTTGCTCTAAGTAGATTCTTAGGTTCAACTTGGTAGATGCCAAAGGGGATTCTAGGTGAATTCCCGACCTGTTATATCTCTTCAATTTTTCAACTTAATTTATCCCAACAAAAGACCAGTTTATTCTAGCATCTAAACAACTGTGGCCCCCCTATTCTATCAAGTTTTCCTACTAGTTTGCTGTGCTAATTTCCAGAATACTTCATATTGTTGTCTCAGATTTGGTATTCAACTTTCTGAGTAAAGTTTAATGGATACCTGATATCTTATACTGAGTTTGAACTGTTGGAATACTAGTGCAGGATCTACAACCCTATTTTCCTAGTAGTACTGCTGAGTTGGAGGCATTGAATGGTATTAAGACTTGATTCATCTTAATGGAAAACCCCAGCCCGACTCAATTTTATAATTAGATGACATGGGGCACGAGTTGCTTAGAGAATGACTGCTACTTATATGTCAGTACCTCCCAACTTCTTGGGAGTTCATTCCAATCCGTGAGTGCGGACCTAGTTGCTTCTATTGGTTTGGCATGAAGGGTAGTTTTTGAATTAATCACTATGTTTTTAGGAAGAAGCTTATATAGCACGTGGATTTGACATCTCGAGTCTAATCCAACAAGAGAAAATTTAATCATATTCTATTCGGTTGTGGATGGTTTCGAGCTCCTGTGATCTAAACATTTCGATTTGTTTGCCTTTTGTTTGTATATATGTCGAGCTCTAATAAAGTATTTCCTAATTATTTTCTAAAATAGGATATGATTAAATTTTTGTTGTTGTTAATTTACCCTACATTTGCAATTAGATTCTGAGCCCTACTCTAATTAGGATTCCCTTGAAATGTCCGGTTCCAATTGGTTTTTCAATAAAATCAAGTAATCCTACAGCAAGACTACACAAAATTGCTTGGTTTGGTTGAACCTGTTCATTGGTTGATCAGTCCAGTCAAATTCTTAAAGCTACATGGAACCAACAGTCAAGAATCAAACAACCATGCCAACAACCGTATCAAAGGAGATTATGCCATAAGAAATGAGCCTCTAATGCAATGAGTGCATTTTATGGTCAAGAATAGGAGGGGAATTTAGTCTCACATAGGTTGGGTACGTAGTGTAAGAAAGTCTATTTGAGCTATAGTGGTACTCATGTCACACTTGTAGGGAGACAAACCATTTTAGATCGTCAATGAAGAATAGGGTTAGATTGTTTTTGTTTTATCGGAACAATTTCTTTGTCAATATGATTTTGGAATCTCTGGGTGCAACCTTCTACAATCATTTGTGCCTCCGAACTCGGGGTTTGGATCTATGTTCATGGAGGTTTTCATATGGCAGTCTACTAGTCCAAATGTGAATTCATCCATGAACACAACCTTCCAGGATTCCTTGTGTTTACTACAGGATCTTTGTATTACAATAATCTGAAAATTTCTAGTTACTCATGCAAACAGAGTCGATTAAAAATTCTTAGTTGTGTATTTCTACATAACATAGATAAATGTTTAACAAGATATCCATAGCATGTACAGAGTATAGAATAGCAAATGACCACGAAGTTAAATTTTATAGATGCATAAAATTGTGCCTGTAGTTCATATTTCATTTTTATGTCGCATAGATGCAACCTCCGAAAGGACTCACAAACCAAAGAAACCACAGAAATATCTAGTCTAAGAAGCCTATGAATTCCTAGAAGAACTTGGGTTTTCTCTTTTGCTTCCATGAACATACATTTACATCAGTTCCAATAACACAGGGAGAGAGCTTACTTGTCATAGTATTGTTTAAACCAAACATATTTGCATGTAACACTTTGCTCCACAAGAAGCAGGAATAATGCTTGTAAATGGCTCAAGAGTCTTCCATCTAGTGAAGCTCTAATGGGTCTATGATAAGAAAGAGAAACCTCCTAGTACCTTATAACAAAAGAATGTTCATTTAAGGTTTTATGGTTGCAAAGAGAAGTACAGAATGGAAGAAAGAGGGAGAGAGGGAGGGACAGATTCTGATAGTGATGGTTTTAAGGTATGAAAGGCCTTTTCAAGGTTTGGATTTTAACAATACTTTCGAGCATGAAATTCTTTTTCAAGGTATATATGAAGATGCTATTAAATAAAGAATAAACTAATTGATTTGAAACATTAGAGCATGACAAAATATCAAATTTCAAATTACTGACTCCAACAGAGGAGCCTCATGCATTGGGTGCTCCCCTTTTCTTTTTTGTTTTTAAACTCCAAAGAGGAAAGGTTGTTAAGATGAATGAGTAGCAAGATCATGAAAGAGATTCAAAAACAAATCCTACTGAGGAATTAAGTGTAGCACTCATTCAAATTTTAATCTGATCATGTTCAATGAAGGCCAGTTGCTGCAACTCTGGAATGGAGCACAATGGTGAAGATCTGAGCTTTAAAATAGAATGGCAGACAAAGATGTCAATGAGGTATTCAGAATTGATTAGAGAGCTTACAATGTAGTACAGAATATGGCTTTGTATAGGAATGGACTGGCCTTGAGAACTCCTAATGTCTCTAAATCTGGATATGCCCTTTCTCAAAAACTACTTAATGGTCTATGATTTATTGGTGGTAGACGGTGGTTGTGGAAAAATGAGGCTTGATTAAATTGAAGTGTTATCATTGCTTGTGGGAAGTGTTATACATGGTGGAATATAAAGCTGAGATGCACACTTTATTGCTTTTCCACATGGCTAATCTCAAGGGGACCTTATGGGATGGACAGGCCTGCTTTTGCATTTCAGGGGTAAAATCCATCTATTTTTTTTTTCTTCTTCTTTCAATTGTGGTAAAGTCCTTCCTACACGCTTACTTTGAGGAATGAGCACTGTTATATTTAATAGGTTTTTTTAAGATGAAAAACACCTACTCTATTTAAGGTTGTGTGCAATGTTTCCATTTCAGGATTTTGTTGAGCATTTTTTTCTGGGTTTAAAGCCTTGAAGATCATTACAAGGTATGGCTCTCTCGATCTCACTCACTCTAAGAATAGCTTTTAATCCGATGCTGAAATAGGAAAATACCTGTATTTTAGTTATAGGAACTCCACCCATAAAGATCTTCTTCATCCAAAAATCCTTAAGAGTTAATGGCTCCCTTTGGTATGGTCCTCTTGATTTCAACCTAAATATTTCAAACAAAAAATACCTACCTGTTTCCCATTGATAATTTAAGTGTTTTGACTGACTTTATCTACCACAAAAGAACCTGCATAAGTCACAAATCCAAACCCATATCCTTATCATTTATCTCTTTCAATTATCAGATGTATTTAGAGAAGGTTAGCAACATAAATATTTTGTACATGCCCTGCGATGCTTGTTTCATTTTGGATTTGCAGACAGCAGTAGTAGAAGTATATGAAACTTATTGGATATTTCAGCTAAGAGACAGAGTTGCTAGCTATCTGCTCTCTACAGAGTTTCTTCGTTCACTCCAAAAAATTTAACCATGTTATTGATGATTTACAAACTATCCTATCACCATTAAGTTCAAATATTAGGTAAAAGCATCTAAAATTCAAAATACAGTACTTTGAAAGTTGAATTCACTCACTGCCTAATTTAGTTTATACATCAAAATAAGGCACTGGACTGTAGATTTTTAAAGGAAATTTGAATTGGAAAAAGTGATTCTCTTGAAATAGCAATTACATATTATAAAAAAAAAAATTACACTGGCCTCCACCTTTCGAATACAAATATATTTTTAGGTTAGCATAAAAGATAAGCCCCCACCAGTAGAGGGGTTATGCAGCTGTTCAACAGAACTACTTGAACATGAACAGAAATCTTGGGGTGTTCAGGGCTTAGGGTTGTTGTTAGCTATTATCACATTACATTGATTGTATTCTTCCATCTCCTTTTTGTAAGCCTCCATTGCTTCTGTTGCTTTAACATTCCAAAGCTGTTTATCCGCTTCATTGAGCTCCTGTATTACACAATCCACATTATCAATGAAAAATGCAGAATGTAAAGCATGGAAAGAAACCATATCCAATCACATCTATCCTGACTATACCTTCCATTTTACTGAAATCAGAGTATTAAGAGTGGAGTAGCTGATGCCTGGTCTTTCCAGCAGAAGTTCCTTCCTCATTTCTTTGTTGTGGCCACAAAATAAGAACACCTCATTTTGTTGAAGAGTTTCTAGAACACAGATTTTGCAATTGAATAAATTTTTAAGAGGTGTAAAAGTTGAATGGAGTGCACCTGAAATCTCCCGAGAGCAGCTGCATTAGCAGAAAGGAGTTTAGACAATTCAGTCATAGAAGTTGCTCTAAATGTTATTATTGAATGTAACCACCAAACAAGATTGGCCTTGACCCTGAAGTACTCCTCCCCCTTCAAACCCAATGGTGGTCCTAAGCTACTCTCCAAGGGCAACCCTGTGACCAGAAATTCTATCCATAGATTGTACTCTGACCCTTTGCCCCAAGACAGAGATTCAATCTTCTAAACAGCTGTACATGGGCTTAATGTAGATAGTTGCCTTTGCAAGAGGAAAATTATTCCTTTTTTATTCCTCCCCTCTATTCTCTATTTGTTCTTTAGAAAAAGAATTAAGATCTATATATCAAAAAATTCACTATAGTCATTACATCCTCCCTTCAGTGTATATATCAGTTTAATCCGAAGAATGGTGATTTCAAAACGGTGTTAGGGCCAAACCTTTAGTATTGCTGCTCCAATTTGATCAATCTCTAAAATTCGGAGACCCGCACCAATTTACACAGTATTTGAATCAGGTTCAATGATTGATCGCAGTCCCAAATGTATCATCGTCTGTGAATAAAATTTAGCATGGTCCTGCACACCCAATATGAATTTCAGTTCATTAGGTACAAGGATAAGATGGAAAGAATCGCATGCTTTGTGACACAAGAGTGTGAGGCATTTAAGTTGACATTCACCTACACTTTCCAGCAGAAGTTCCTTCCTCATTTCTTTGCTGTGGCCACAAAATAAGAACACCTCATTTTGTTGAAGAGTTTCTAGAACACAGATTTTAAGTGGATAGAAAACCAAACCACACCTGATGACTTTAAAGGGTTAGGTGCCATTCCACAATCCCTTGCTTTCATGGCAAATCCACCAACTACATACACAAGCCATAAAACTGTCCTCGTTATTTTCCTTTCTTTTTTCTTTTCTTTTCTTTCTTTCTATAGCTATGGCTGAGACCACATGGACCTCAACCAAGCACCTTCACCCCACACACACACACACATACAACACAGTCCCATACACACACCCAACCACACACACATATCCACAAACACCTGGACAGCAAATAAACACAAATACAAGCACCATCATCATTTACCTCTTCTTCTTTTTCATTTTTTCTTTTCTTTTCTTTTTCTTTAGTCTTCTCTTTTACTTGGTAATGGCTGGGGCCACAAAGCACCCCAACCACCACCGAATCACAACACACATGGAGAGGAAAGAGGGAAGCTGACCTCCAGCCCTGCTGCAATAGGGCAGCAGCTCCCAGTCTCCATCTCTTCTTCAACTTCTTCTTCCCATTCTACTCTTCTTCTTTCATTTTCTTCTTTACTTTTTCTCTTCCCATTGATAGCTATGGTTGAGACCACATGGATCTGAACCAAGCACACTCGTAGCCACATGGCCAGCAACCCATGCAATAACAACATTATAAAGAAATACACACAAACCATACCTACTCCTTGCTGCCCCTACACATACTCACACACTCACTCACCCCCACCCCTTAGGCACATCTTCTAATCCTTTCCACAAACCAGGGCCAGTTCATGGGGGTGGGAGGAGAAGGGAACAATTGTTAGGGACTTGGGTAGAACTCATCCTTAAAAGCTCTAGCTAGTCAATCTCAGAACAGAGGAAATAGACACCAAAGAAGAAGAGGGACTGTGGGGGGTGAGGGGAGGAGGGAGGGGGGAGAGTAAAAATCAATTCTATACAAGGATCCTTACTTCTACAATATCACTTGCACAATTGCAATAAGGGACTAGAGGTTCAGACACCAAAAAATTGTATGTTAAATTACCTGTCCTCAACTAGACCTACTTAATGATTTTCAACTATTTAGATAGATAGGAAGAAATTTGAAGACTGATCAAAGGGAAGGTTGGGTTATCTTTTGGTCTTTTTTTTTTCTTTTTCTTTCTCTCTTTAGGGACTTGGAAGATTTACGGGTAATGTATATGGAGTTGTTGGATTATTCTACATCTTTTTGAGCTTTGATAAGAAATGAGATAAGTTTGTACTTGGAAGTTGTTATTGTGTATGTAAGTGTGTCACTATGCCTCCTCATGACTACAGGCAATTAATCCAAGAAGCAACCTACATGCCCCTGTTCTCAAATCCCTAAACTCCTCCTTCATTGCCTATGTTTATTCCCATCCTCATTGGAATATACAATTGCTTTGATGTTACAGGATCCTCATAGTATTTCAATACCATATTATTGCTATGTGGACAAATTGCTAATTAATTTGCTATTTGATTCAGTACTGCAGTGTGTCATAGTTTTTTAGATTTGTGGGAAATTTGGATCTGTAGCGCATCTCTTGAGTGATTGCCTATTTGGTTCACATGCATCTGTTGTTGGAATTCTCTGTTAGCTTAGTTGCAGAATCAGGGAAAGGCTCCTTATGTTCCAATTCCTGGTATTTCTTAAAGAGAGATTCTTTTAGAGGAAATAAAATTCCAAACACTTCTCTATTCCACTGCTTAAAGTACATCATAACTACTCCATTTAGCTGAACAATCAAATTTTGGTTACCAAGACCTTACCATTTAGAAACTAGAAACTCATGAAATTGAGGATTAAACCAAGTTGCCTGAAAATGAACTTCTTTTTCAAAGCCCAAAGAAGGGAGAGACTGAAGAGCTGCTTCCCTCCACAAGGAGATCCAAGTTGGATTACTAAAACCCCCCCATCCAAGAGCATCCTTGATGAGATTTGGGGGATTTTGTCTATTTGCAAAGTAGAATAGGACACTAACAAAGGCAGTTTAGGTGTGTGCTCAGGTATTGGGCAGCAAGGGGGTGTGTGCTCAGTTCTAGGCCGGCAAGGGGGTATGCTCGGGTATTGGGCAGCGGGGGTGTATGCTCGGGTATTGGGCGGGAAGGGGGTGTGTGCTCGGTATTGGGCAGCAAGGGGGGGGGTGTGCTCAGTTGTAGGGCAGCAAGGGGGGGTATGCTCAGGTATTGGGCAGCAGGGGGGTGTATGCTCAGGTATTGGGCAGGAAGGGGGGTGTGTGTGCTCAGGTGTAGGGCAGCAAGGGGGGTGTGTGCTCAAGTATTGGCCAGCAAGGGGTGTGTGTGTGCTCAGGTGTAGGGCAACAAGGGGGGATGTGTGTTCAGGTCAAATTGGGCAGCAAGGGGTGTGTGTGCTCAGGTATTGGGCAGCAAAGGGGGGGGGGGTGTGCTCAGTTATAGGGCTTAGTAGTACTCCCTTTTCTTGGGGTCCTACCTGTTCTCTTATCTTCCCAACAGGGAATTGATCAGCTTAGAAAATCTGATATACTACTTTTATTAAGAGGGTTCCTCACCCTTCTTGAAATCCATGAATGAGTTCTTTAACAGTTTTAAGCAATTGGCATTAATAGTGTATGGATTTGGCATTATATAATTGATTATCAAATGAAAGAGGAAGAAAGAAAGAGATTAGTATGAAAATTTTGAATTTTTCTTTGATGATTAAACATATGGCCCTTTTGTGAGCTCCACTCCTTGGATGGAGGATGCAAGCTTGCAATGACACTATCTGAAAGTGAAAAGAAGACAACCATGCTCCCCTTCTCCCCCATTAGTTTCTTTTTATGGGATCCAAGTGGGGGAATGTGAGTTGGAAAGCTTTCAATTGGGGTATAAATCCATGCACTAAATTCGTTTGAGAAAGTGAAATTGAGTATTAGTATCTTTGTAGGCCTACTTTTGTTTTTATTCAACATTTCATATTCTCCTCAGCAGCCTTAGTACCCACTGAGTTAGCTTGAGACAGGTTAATTAGATTTGAATGGGATGCAATAGCTATCTCAGCAGCTGTTGGAGTCTTCCTTGGTAAGTAGGTTTTGAATCTCACTCCTTGGAGTCTTCCTTGGTAAGTAGGTTTTCGCACTTGTACGATGTTTGTTTCCTTTCTCTTGTTGGAATATATATCATGATTCCTTTTTTTCATTTTTCTGGTTATGTTGTTTGAACTTTATGGAATTGATGTCGGAAATACAACCTATATTTACTTAAATGTGGTGTTAGTGATTAAAAATGGTAGTTTAGTTTGGTTTGGCATTATCAATGAAATTAAAGTGTCAAGATGATGACTTGGCAAGTTGGATATGGTTTGCCACTTCTTAGTGTGAAGATGATGACTTGTCAAGATGATCTCTTTTTGTTTCTTTTAGTCCTTCAAAGGATTTTTACTTATGTGTAATTTGTTCATCTATGTTTCCTTCAGGTCCAATGAAGTTAGAAGCTAGAAAGTTCCAACTATGAAATTCGAAAGGATGGAAATTGGAAGGAGGACTAGATTATGATGTTCTTGATCTGCAATGTGGACAGCAACGGTGATGAAGTACTTTATTGGAAGGAGTACTAGATTATGATGTTCCTTTGGCTAGAAACTTTTTCTCTCTGGGTTTTTTTTGTTGGTGTTTTGGTTAACAACATTGGTGGAGAGTTGATTAAAAGTGAATTTTAAAGGAATACTAGCCTTTTGAGTTTTTTGTGTTAATGGAAAGCAATGAATTAATGCAATGTTTATATGGATTTTGTAGTTAATAGTTTTTCTTTTATGGAATGAATATTATATATAGATGTAAATTGCAGGTGAAAATATCCTTTTCTAAATTACAAACAATGAATACCATATAAATGAAAAAAACAAAAAAAGAATTTTTGCCGACGGTAAACTTATTACCGTCGCTAAAGATTTATTTTTACCGACAGTTATTTAATTGTCCGTCATATAAATTAGATTTTCTCTGACGGTATACAAAATGCCGTCATCTAATATTTACATTTTTAGTGACGATTCAAAATCGTCGCTAAAAATAATTTTTCACGACGCTTTATGTTTCCGTCGCTAAATATATATTTATGGCAACGGAAACATAAACGTCGCCATAAATATATTTTTAGCGACGGAAACATAAAGCGTCGTGAAAAATGTGTTTTTAGCGACGGTAATATAAAACGTCACCAAAAATGATTTTGCTAGACGGTAGCAGTTTTATCGTCGCGATTTTCCCCGACGCCAGTTTAGCCGACGGACTGGCGACAGTTAAATTTACCGTCGCTTATATTTTTAGCGACAGATATCTATTTTTGGCGACGATTTATTACCATCGCAAAAAATCATATTTCTTGTAGTGATTTTTCAATAAATAAAAAAAACACATTCATATGAAAAGCAAATGAAGCAATTAAGTGGGTAGTGTTTATGATATATCAATAACTAATTTCGTTATCATAGTAAAGAGGAAAGATAATTTTTTTGATTGAAAAATGCAATATTGTATTGAGAACGGAAGAGAAGACGAGGTCCACATACAGAAAAAGCCTATTTTGGCCCAATATAAGTACAAGAAGCCCATTCAAGGACAATTAGGCTATTTACAATAGAAACTGCTAACAACACAACCAACAACATCCTATCAATGTCTACAACAAATAATGCATTCTAGGAGCTGCAGAATGCGATCAAAGATACTTTGACATCACAAAATATGTGGAACTCTCTTTATATTTTTTAACTCTTAAACTCCCTCTCACAAACATTTCCATGTTTTTTTTAATTAATTATGTGAACAATTGGGTTATTTCTCTGTTTGATCATCTTGCTATCAAAGCAAGCACACTCCAAAAGGGTATTTGGATTATCAGCCATGTAAACAAAATTTTATCGTTACTTTAATGAAATTATTATTTTTTCTTTATCAAAAAATATCTACAACAAATGGGCGTAATCCCACCAAAGGGAAAGATTGAACGACTCATGGCAGCTATGTATATTCTTTTGGCAAAAGTTTTGCTTTACTAGTGGGGTTGAGAAATCTCTTCTACACTGGTAGTGTGATCATGTGATGAGACTACTGGATCATCATTGCACTCATATTCCCTATTGATGTAGTAAAAAATGCCCCTCTCTAATGCAATGGAATGATACCATAGAATGGGAGCACCCCGGTGTAGAGAAACTCAGTCCTATTCTTTTTCATAGGGACATAATCATGTGGGTCATATTTGGTTTTTGCGTAAAGATATGAGTATCTCTGTTTTTTAGGGTTTGGGGGGAACTTAGACTTTGTTGTCGCCGCTATCACGAAAGATAAATCCAAGGTCTCCATTGTAGCTATCAGATGAGAGAGATGCATCACAATTTAGCTTTATAGAACCCAACGACAACAGTTGCCATAAGCTGAGTATCTTGATTTTGTTGAAGTGGCTGAAGGGTGATAATTGGATGAGACGGTGTACCGCGAGCCTCATAATATTCATTAAAAGCTTGATGTGCTTGACATATAATATCAATTAAAGACCAAAGATGACTCTTGAAGATGAAGTTGTGCAAAATATAACAAACAATGAAGCTGTAGAGAGAGACGGTCTCACAATAAACCTTCTTCCCATGAACATTCAAGGCCGCCAATTTTGGATCTAGGAAAGAATGGTTGGTGTGATGGTAGTTGCAGCTATATATGAGAGCAATCTACCAAACCATACTGCTCGTGCAAAGTGGTAAGCAAAAAGAACATGATCAATAGTTTATACTCCCACTCCACAACGGCTACACGTAGACTCTAAAGGAAACTCCCGATGAACTAATGTTATAGTTGTTGCTAGTCCATCTACGCATGCACGTCACAGGAAAGATACTAATTTTGTCAACTTTGGCAGGACCGGAGTTGTTTCCACACAATAGATTGAGTCACCCTCCTTGAAGAAGTCGAAGGCAATGCCGAAACTGTAGAGTCCGTTGTTGTATTAGAGTAAAACACATGATATACAGACTTTACACTAAAACAACCATTCAGAGCTCCTCCCTAGATAAGGCTATCCCTCGTTGGAAATAAAGACAATATGATCTCCATAATGGCCTTACAATCAATTGGGTTAAAAAAAAGTTTCTAGCAGTTGGAGGTTCCAACATCTGTTATGATGATCAATCAAATCTGAAACAAGGATCAAGGGACATAATTCTGGTCGAAGTTCTTGAACCTTATAACCAGGGTGGTTTGGAACCCATTGGTCCTCCCATATCTTGATTTGATCACCCACCTCAACAAGCCAAATAAGTCCCATAACAACAACTTTGTGGCCAACAATGGTATTCTGCCATGCCCATGACAACTTCCTTCCCAACGGTGCTTACAGGAAATCACTCTTGACAAATAAAGTGCTTTCATGTACCAGCCCCATGTGGTATCTGGATACTTCTATAGTTGCCATGCAACCTTGGAGATAAGGGTTAGATTATGAAGTTTTGGGTCTCGGAAACCCAACCCTCCATTGAATTTTGATTGGCACATTTTTTTCCAAAAGATCCAGTGAATTTTATTACCTTGAGGAGTCTTACCCCTAGAAAAAACGAGCATCGTCGTTAGAAAGTCTATCATGGTGTGTTGCAGGTAGTTTAAAATTTGATGATACAAATTTTGATATTGATAGGACTTTGGATCTGAGTAAGGTTTCATGGCTCGGATGTGAAAGGAATTGGTCCTTCCACCCCTGGAGTCTCTTGGCAAATTTATCATTGATATCTTGACAAATCCCAACCATCGATACTTCAAAATCAACTGGTAGACCAGGGTACTTGTGTGGGTCATCCCTATAAGGAATCCTGAGGACTCTTGAGAACCACCTTTTAAGGTGGGGGGCCGTATTAGGCTAAATGTGAGGGCGGATTTTTCACATTGTTCACATGTTCATTAGTTCTACAATAGAAGTCAAGGCATTCCTTCAGACATTAAATCTATTTCAGTTTCAATTCAGAGAACAGTAAGACAATCATCTGCAAATAGTAAATGCTTAAGTTGGATAGTCCTATTTCGTACACTTATGCCAAGGATCAGTCTAGCAGTTTTAGCCTTAGATAGGATTGCACTCAAGGCCTGTGAGCATAAATGAACAATGTGAGGGGGGGGGGGGGAATAGAGGATCTCTTTGTCGAATCCCTTGAGAAGACGAACAGTTACCCGATCATTACCATTGATGAGAAATTTGTAGGAAACGGAGATAATACAAGACATGACCATACATACCCATTGAGGAATGAAACCAACTTGCAACAAGATCAACTCGATAAATTGCCACTCCCTTCAATCATAGGTTTTTCACATATCAAGCTTAATGGGTACAAACTCCCTCTAACCATTCTTCTACTTCTTTGTACAATGGAACACCTTATGAAATTCATTCTCCAAGAATCCAATCATAGGGACATCACTTTGGATGAAGAGGTTTTCTCTTCGCATCGGGTGGCGGAAATCTCCAATCAGAACCATCACAATACAAAGAGAGATTTGAATGCTAAAACCTATAGGGCTATTCTTTTTTTTGTTTTCTAAAGATGTGATGATTAGTTTTATAACGGAATGAGTTTTATGGTCCAATCCTTGCCAAATCTAATAGTAAGTTTGAAATAAGGCTTAGAATTTTATAACAAGTAAATTTTATATTGTAATTGGAAAAAAGATTACCGCCATGCTAGTGTTCAGAGTCCTACGCACACCTCTCACATGCCACCTATGGGTTATGGGGCATAGACCTTACACACATACATACACATATGTATTCTCTCTCTCTCTCTCCCCCCCTCGTTAAAATCTTCTAATGGACAATTTAGGTTGGCACCCCCTCATTGGTGCAAAACAACACTCTGACCATTGTAATTTTATGAAGTTTTAAACACAAATTTCTTCTACCAGTAGAAAAAACAAAGAACACAAATTTCAATCACTTCTTATGCTGGTTTGAAGTTCAACGGGAACTATATGACTAATGATATGGGCAATTGGGCATGGAGTCCTCATTCAATTCCAATCTGGATTAGGACCCACCGATTCCATTCTCAATAGGCCGAATCTACCAAACTGATTCCGATTCCTCAAACAAATGTCTACTGTTGCAGATTTGCAGAACTGGGGATATTTGAGTCAACTCACGAATTCTGTTTTAGAAACATGGATGCCCCGAAAGCGGTTTTCGTAAGGTGAATCTTGAAGTCGCCGAGCCATGGAAAAGCGCGCGAAACGATATATAATACAGTTCAATAGCAATCAACGTAAGCAGTGTGTCACAATACTGCGAACCGTTGGAAGGCATGTAAAGTCGTCCTAAATTGATAGATGACGTCATAATATCCGAATCCAAAGCAGTATCCCATTTTCCGTATAACATATTAACTTGCCACAGGTTTATAGGATCATATTCGTTCCAAAAGACCTCTTGTCATCATTCTAGAGTCTAGAGCGCCAAGTATTAGTTGTCAGTTCACAGGTAGCATTCCCGCCTTCGTTGGCCTTCGCAGAGGTGAGGGTTAGTCTGAGAGATCGAGTCTCTCACTTCTCCTCTTCCATCGTCTCCATCTTTACGAGTCTATTTCTCTGGCTTCTCTTTCTCTTCCATCTGTATACCTAACGAGTTCTGCTTTTGTTATTTTCTAGGGCTCGAAACAGTGGCGGGAGAAGAAAAGATGGAAGACTTTAGGGTTTTTCCCGAGTCCACTGCAAGTAATTCTCGATCACTTGCCGGGATTATCTCTAAGATCCGTTTGGAAAACTTCATGTGCCATAGTAGCTTAGAGATCGATTTCGGCGATTGCGTTAATTTCATTACTGGGCAAAACGGGAGTAAGTCCAGTGAACTTTTATAGTGATTTATCGATTTTCTACAAAGAATGGATTTAAAAAAATCTATATATATATATTTTTAAATATGGTTTCCCTTTTGGTTTGGGTGTCTTAAACTATTAATTCGTTTCCTTCGGTTTCATTTGCAGGCGGTAAAAGTGCAATATTGACGGCATTGTGTGTTGCGTTCGGTTGCCGAGCTAAGGGGACCCAAAGAGCTTCAACACTGAAGGGTTTCATAAAGAATGGGTGCAGGTGTTTGTTGGGTTAAAAATTCTGTTCAGATGAATGATGCATTTCTTCCATCGCTGTGCTTAATTGTATATCTTCCTAACAATGGCTAGGAATTAGAGATGATATTTAATATAAAATTATTACTTAACCAAAAGAGAAAAAAGACAGAAATTAAAACGTGACTTCACATCTTGGATTAATTTAAAGGTTCCAAGATTCATGCATACTTTTTTACTGAACGATTCAATACCATTAATACAATAAATATGCGTACACAAGTACTTTTGTTTTTTGCAGCTATGCCAATATTCAACTGGAAATGAAAAATCAAGGTGAAGATGCTTTTAAGCCAGAAATTTATGGGGATGTGATATTTATAGAACGCAGAATTTCGGAATCAACTAGCGCTACTGTTTTGAAGGATCATCAAGGTACCCAGCAATGCCTATTTATGTGTCTCTCCCATGATTGGTTTTCAAATTTATATAATTCTTGAAAAAAAAGAAGACAATTTGCAGTCTTTCAGCTTCATTTGAATTTGTTGCTATGTTTTCACTGGAGATTTCAATTTCACCTTGGTGTTATTTGCTTTCAAATCTACATTATCATCTCATTGTTGTTTTACTTTGTGTTCCTAAGATTCCCTTATCCTAATTGCATTGTTACTTCTTTAAGTAGGTGATAGATTTCTAGTTACCTAGGTTGATAGGTGACAGAAATCCAAAGAAAACCAGAATCGCGGTCAAGGAAAGGAACCATATTTGCCTAGGCATCCGGGCACCCTTTGCTGGAAGGACGCCTTGGTCGCCTAGGTGATGCCTTGACGCTTGGTTGGTGTCGCCTTGATTTTTTCCATCCTCCAATGCCTAGGATCGCCTCGAAACACCGTGACAACTATGGTTGTAACAACAGAATAGAAAACCGAAATCAGAACTTGGGAACAGATAATTCAGAGTTTTTTTTGAAATCAGGGTTGAATTAGGGTTCTAAGATATTTATGGAAACAATTTTCAAATCATAAGAAGATCTGAAAACAGAATTGAAAATCAGATTCTAGTATATAGAATTCAGAATTTCTAATTGAAGAAGGATACTTGGAAAACAGTGAGAAGATTGGATTCTGAAACCAAAACAGAAGAACTTGAGAGAATAGATAACTAACAGGATTTCAGATCAACAACCAAATTAAAGCAGATAAAGTATGCACATGAAAAAGAAGGGTAGTTTAGTAACTGCCCTGGTTCGATGGAAGAAAAATGAATAGGAACAACAGAGAGAAAATGATATTAATCAAGCTGCTCGCTTGATCCTTGACTGGAATCATCCCACTAGCCTATCTTGGCATCCCACCAAGGGGTTTACTGCATCTCACAGCCATTAATTCTGAATCCCTCAGAACATTGAAGGCAAAAACCAGTCTCATATCATCAGTAAAATCATGTTGGGATATGGAGCCTAACATCTATTTAAAGACTCTAATAGACTGAGTCATATGGCTTAAGGAAAGTCTATCAACCAATGGGATTCATTCTCTAACAATGCATCAAAATAAATGACCAAAACAAACCAGGAATAGCTCCTAGCCGCAAGCTGTAGAGAAGTCATATACTAACTAGGACTCTTAGGAAAATACTTAAAACAGGCTTGGAATTTACAGGAAGTATTCCTAATATGCTATTCTAATCACCTAAGGGATTAGGGTTAGAAAACTTCATATAAATCCAGAATCGCCGAGACTAGGCACTCAAAATAGAAACCAGAATTTAGCAACTACCAGAACATAGGAACTCCCAAACTAGTAACTCAGATTTAGCAGTTGCTGAAATTATAAACCAGATTTGGGAAGTTCCAGTAATAGAATGCGCTGGAGTACTGAGAATAGAAAGTGGAACCAGAAATTAGAACTTGATGAAAAAGATTCAAAATTAGTAACTCAAAAGTTTAGAAATCAGAATAGAAATCAGACTAAAAAATAGAAACAGATTTGATATTACTAAGTGAAACCAGATCAGAAAGTAACCACTAAATGGATTTAGAAACTGAAGTTAGAACCTACAGTAACAATAGATGGAATTAGAAACTCTGCAGATTTGACCTACCAAAAGTCATATAGGCAGTTACTAAACTTCCCTTCTTTTTCATTTTCATGGACGACCTAACCAAGAGCATTCAAGATGAGGTCTTGTGGTGTATGCTCTTCGCCGATGATGTCATTTTGGTGGATGAGACTAAAGCAGAGATTAACGCTAAGTTAGAGCTATGGAGATTGACCTTGGAAGCAAGAGGCCTTAAGATTAGTAGAACGAAGACGGAGTATGTGATGTGTAATTTTAGTCATACTATGATGGATACTGACATGTGGCAAATAGAGGAAAGAGAGATCCCGTATAGTGACTATTTTAGATATCTGGGGTCAATCATAAATAAAGAAGGTGACTTAGAGGATGATGTTTCACAGAGAAATAAAGTGGGATGCATGAAGTGGAGAGGTGCGTTCGGAGTGTTGTGTGACCAACGTATACCTTTAATGCTTAAAGGAAAGTTTTATAGGACTGTTGTACGACCGACTATGATGTATGAGGCAGAGTGTGGGCAGTTAAGAAGTGTCATATTGAGAAGCTTTGTGTAACAAAGACGAAGATGTTAAGATGGATGTGCGGAAAATCGAGGAAGGATAAAATAAGGAATGATCATTTTAAAGCGGACATGGGAGTTGCCCCGATCAATGACAAGCTCTGAGAGAGTCATTTGAGGTGGTATGGTCATGTTCAACTGAGGTGTACAGACGGCCCAGTAAGGAGGAGTGATATGATAATGATTGAGGAGCTAAAAGAGCTAGGGGCAGGCCTAAAATGAACATAGGAGAAGTTGTGAGGAAGGACATTAGTAGTCTAGGTCTTGTACCAAGTATGTTCTCTGATAGAGACTATTGGAGGGCAAGGATCCATCCAGCAGACCCAATCTAACGGAGATTCTCCTGACTTGCTGGGCTGTGCCTCTTTCCTCTTACTTTAATCTTTGATCTTTCATTTCTTTTTATTTTCCATTTTTCATTTGTCATTTTCCTTTTTTCTTTTCTCATTTCATTTTCCATTCCGCTTTGTTCCATCTCTTCATTCCCCTATTTTGCTTAGACCTCAGTTTTCCCCACTTTGTTTTGTTTGGATCCATGTAGCCGACCCCATTAAATTGGGATAAGGCTGAGTTGTTATTGTAGAAATTCTGCAGATCTGAAAATAGATACTTCAGGAATGTAGAAACTGTAATTGAATCCTGTTTAGTGAATGCAGTAGTATAACTTCTGCTCAGCAGAACTTCAGAAACAGCACACGCAGGCCTCACTAGAACCAGTGGTTGATGTTTAGAAAAGATCTCAGATCCTTGCAAAACAGAGTAGGAAAAACTGACTGAAAAAAAAAAAAGGAGTGCGAAATGAGAAAAGAAAAGAAAGTAAGAGGAAAGAGGCACAGCCCAGGAAGTCAGCATCATGGATCCTTGCCCTCCAATAGTCTCTATCGGAGGTCATACTTGGTACAAGACCCAGACTACTCATGTCATTCCTCACAACCTCTCTTATGGTCATTTTAGGCCTGGCCCTAGCTCTTCTAGCTCCTCTATCTTAATAACTGAAGAAAAATAAAAGGGAAGAAAAGAAGAAAGGATATGTTAGGCCTCTCACCTAACTGCAGAGAAGGAATCCCACCAACTCCAGCCTTGGCATCTCACCAAGGTTTTCCCTACTGCATCCCACAGTAGAGCAGTTTTGAATCCCACAAAACCATGCTCTGTTTCTCACAGAACTCACAAGCTCAAGGCTAAATTATTTCTCAAATCAATGGTACTGGGTATGATCCCCTACTCTTTATTTATAACTTCATGGAAACAAGCAAAATAGGAAACCCCTATGTATGGTAGGGAGAATCCTTTACAACTTATGTCTACTTCAAAAATAGAATTATAAATTAGAAACTAACTACTTAATCCCGTATAGGGCTTAAATCCCTAAACTTGGGCTTATAGAATCTGCTCATTACAATAGTAAACCCAAAAATATAAAGCCCATGGCCCATGCAACCCTTTGGACACTCAAAATAACACATATTACTGCATTCTTGGTCAAGTTTGATGGCCTGGTTTGCTGCTGCCCTTCTTTTTCTCTTGAACTACATCAATTTCAGCCTTACATGGAAGTAAATAAACAATAAAATAAGTCCTAATTAAAGCCCCATGATCTGGTTTTGAGAGAACCAGCTAACTCCCAAATCATATGGTTTGGTATGAACCAGAATTGGTTGAAACTTCAATCATGAACTGCAGGCTTGAATTTAGACTTGGTCTGGTTCTTCCTGCGAAGGTGCTTGATGGAGTACCTCGGATCTGCATCAGTAGGAAGTGTCCATTTGTCTATGGTCGTTGATTATTGATGAATCAAATGCAGTGGTTCCTTATGAACTTTGAGTTATAGATTAGAATTTCGAAGTTCTAGGCTTGATTTTCTTGTTATTCTGTTTGATTCTGGAGGTTAGGTTGAGGATCTTTTGGAGAAAAGATGTGGTTCTTGGAATGGGTATTGCAGTCGCTGGCAAAGAACAGGTCCTGTTATGATTTTATTTGGGGGGCACTGTTTTTAATGGGTGCAATTATAAAGCCCAGAAATTTAGTCTAGGGGGGTATACAAATTTTAAGTCTTTCCATGGTAGCATTAGGAGTTCGAAAGTGGATTGTAGACTTGTAGTGAAATAAGGGTTAGAATGGAAGAGATCTGAATTTGGAGTAGGGGGTTGTTGGAGGGTTAGATTTAAGAAGGTTAATGCTCTCAGGTTGGGGGACCAGCAGTCATTGGGGTTGGAAGTGGGAAAATTCATACCCTAGTACAATGTAGTCCTAGGTAGGAGTAGTCCCACTAGGAACCAGGGTAATAGGATCACCAAACAAGGCTGGCCGATTGGGACAGCTTAGGCTAATTAGGGCAGAATTAGGGTTAGGGTTAGGGTTTTGAGCTAGGGTTTTATTTGGTAATGATGTGCAGGTTTTTAGGAGTCTATTGGTGTAGGTTTGGTTTGATTTGGATGAAGTTGGAAATCTAGGGTTTCGGGTTAGAGGCCTTGTAAAAATGGAGTGTTTTCAGGATCTAGGGTTTAGGGGTGGATTTTGGGAAAGGGATTTATAGGGTATTAATGGGCAGGTCTAGGGGTTTATTTTGGTATAAAGAAGTTAGGGTTTGGATGAGTTACGAAATTCTGCAATTTAGGGTAGAATTGGATTTAGGGTTTTAATGGACAGATTGGGCTGCAACTGAGATCGAGTGGAGGGATAAGGCTGGACAGATTTTAGAGTGAGGCTAGGGTTATTGGAATCGATTAGGGTTAAGTGGAGGATTAAGAAGAGGAATGAAATTGCAAAATTATAAAACTACTTACTTGAATTAACACTGATCTCCATCACATGACCACTTAAGTTGTCACATGACCACTTAACCAAGTCACATGATCACTTAAATTGAACCAATTGGATGCAACCAATTTAAACCGGTTCAATTAAAAAAAACATAAAAATGAAATAAGTATTGGGCTAATCCCGTATGCAACCTATGTACCCTTAGTTTAGGTTCATTAAAGTGGCCTAATACATAGAAAACCCTTGGGAACAACGGCCCAACATGTATATAACCCTAGGCCTATTTCTAAATAAATAAGCCCTATTTGGTGATGAATCTGCATCATAGTAGCATTAGGAGTTTGAAAGAGGATTGTAATTGTTACAACTGCTTATCCCAAAAGCTCAAGCTGTTTAGTAAGGGCTATAACAATGTATATTAGGCATTAGCACACCACACCACACCATCCCCTGTGCAAAGCCCACACACCTGCATGGCTTTGCATGTGAAATCATCACGTGATGACGCCATTACATGGCACTGAGGGTCACAGGGCGTAGGGGCACAACAGCACAACACAAACCCCTCGTACTTATGAGGGATTGAATTCCCAACCCTCTGGTTTTGATAGAGGATTAAGCAGAGGAATGAAATTGCAGAATTATAAAACTACTTACTTGAATTAACACTGATCTCCATCACATGACCACTTAAGTTATCACATGACCACTTAACCAAGTCACATGATCACTTAAATTGAACCAATTGGATGCAACCAATTTGAACCGGTTCAATTAAAAAAAAAAGAAAAATGAAATAAGTATTGGGCTAATCCCGTATGCAACCTATGTACCCCTAGTTTAGGCTCATTAAAGTGGCCTAATACATAGAAAACCCTTGGGAACAATGGCCCAACATGTATATAACCCAACCCTGGGCCTATTTCTAAATAAATAAGCCCTATTTGATGATGAATCTGCATCATAGTAGCATTAGGAGTTTGAAAGAGGATTGTAATTGTTACAACTGCTTATCCCAAAAGCTTAAGCTGTTTAGTAAGGGCTATAACAATGTATATTAGGCATTAGCGCACCACACCACACCATCCCCCGTGCAAAGCCCACACACCTGCATGGCTCTGCATGTGAAATCATCACGTGATGGCGCCATTACATGACACTGAGGGTCACCGGGTGTAGGGGCACAACAGCACAACACAAACCCCTCGTACTTATGAGGGATCGAATTCCCAACCCTTTGGTTTTGATACCATGTTACACCCCTTATCCCAAATGCTCGAGCTGTTAAGTAAGGTCTATAATATTGTACATCAACACACAACAGTAGTAATGAAATCCGGATTAGAATTGAAGTGATCTGAATTTGGAGTTGGCTGTTGTTGGAGGATTGGAGGGTCAGATTTATGAAGGTTAAAGCCTTCAGGATATTGGGGTTGGAAGTGGGAAAATCCGTTTTTCATGTATAATTTGATTTAAGGGGATGAAAAAGTATTTGTGTGAAGAGGCTGAGATGGATAGTTCCACATATGATGGAACTGAACTTATTGTGAATAAGGAGAAGAATTTAGAAGGCTTGCATGAAAGATCTCATAGAACAAAAATAATGCAAGGCGCGCGAAACAGCTACAACACATACTTGCAGATATCTACAGTGGAATAGGCAACAATGGAGAATTCCTTAGTAACTTCAGGGGCAGTTGGGTTGAGCTCAGATGGCATCCAGGGCACTCCTTCAAAAACTGGTTTTAAACTATTTTAGGGCTTCAATTAAGCCATTTTCCAACTAAATGGGGTCAGCTGCACAAATCCTGTTGATGCAGGCAGGGAGTACCTAATGTAGTCCTAGAATAGGAGATAATCCTACTAGGAGCCAGATAAAAGCAAGGTCTGGTCAAGCCTGCTGTTTGGGGCTGATTAGGGGCTGTTTTAAGGCAAAATTAGGGTTTAGGATGGGAATTTGGGAATGGGGTTTATAGGGTATTAATGGGCAGGTCTAGGGGGTCAATATGGTATAAAAAGGTTAGGGTTTGGGTGAGTTTTGAAATTCTGCAATTCTGAACAGAATTGAGTTGCAGGTTTTGGGCTTTAATGGAGTTAGGGTTTATGGGATTCAAACAAAAAATAAAAGGGATCAATTGGGGGAAAGGATTAGAGGATTAGAAGAAGAATTTTGGCGTCAAACTTACTGGAGATTCCACTGGCAGCAAGCTTCAACAGTTGTGAAGGATAAAGGCACCTTCGAATTTGAAGAAGATCCTCCCAGCCGTCACGGCGTAAGGAGTCAACCGGATTCCACCAGTCCCTTTCCACCTTGATAGAACCACAAGGATGCACACTCACAAGGAGCACAGGAGCAGCAACAATGGCAGCCAACAAGCAAAAGCTTTTTTCATTAATCAAATTCGTGTACAATGCTGGCCTTCCTTACAAACTTATATAGAAGACTCACAAATAGACTTAGACACTAAAAAGGAATGGCATAATCCTATCCCTAACCTATTAGGTAATTTAAATTGACTAGGAAACTAAAATACTAAAGGAAATGGACTCAAAACATAGCTGGACTTATAGAGTCCTAATCCAGCCCAACTTACATCACATGACCACTTAAATTGTCACATGACCACTCAACCAAGTCACATGATCACTTAAATTGAACCAATTGGATGCAACCAATTTGAACCGGTTCAATTAGAAAACATAAAAATAAACTAAGTATTGGGCTAATCCCGTATGCAACCTATGTACCCCTAGTTTAGGCTCATTAAAGTGGCCTAATACATAGAAAACCCTTGGGAACAAAGGCCCAACATATATATAACAAACCTAGGCCTATTTCTAAAGAAATAAGCCAATATCTATGATGAACCTGCATCAGTACCTCACTTACTCCCGCTAGAAGAAGAAGAACCAGGCCAGTCCAGCCCAGTTTGACATGGATTAAGTACAGCCAGCTGTGGGCTTAGTATTAGTTAAGACTTTTATTTTATGTATTCAGTTTTAAACTCTCTCACCTTTGTGTGAGCTGTTTCCTTTTAAAGTTTGGTCTTCTATTTGAGTTATGCTTGCTATTAGCAAGTAGGATTTACATTCCTAATCATATTAAGATTGTTATATTATTTTTTCTATAAAAGCACAGTTTGTAAGGGCCTTGCCCACGATTTGATGAAATAAGAGTTTATTGTCTTCTTCAATGGAGTTGCTGTGAGATTCAGTGAATGGTGAGAAACCCTTGGGAACAGTGAGATTCAGGTCCAGGTGTATGGTGGGAAGCCTATGTTCAAGTTTTCCTCTACAATACTCTGTTTTCCTGCAAGTTACTATTTTAACTTCTCTATCAATTGATATTTCTGTCCTGTGATGAATCCCTGATTTGAGTTAAGTTAAACTTCAGTATATTCCTAGTATTCTGTTAGTGTTTGATCTATATCAGAGAAGCCACTGTTATACCCTGCGGATACTCTGTTTTAGAGCTTATTTTCTGAGAGAACCAAGTCCTCATCTGAGAAGGATCTGACCTTTAGATTTAGGTGACCTTTTGAGATATTCTAGGTCTCCCTAAAAGAGACTCTCAACCAGGGTTTGGTGCAGATCAGGTCTACTGATCTGCGTATTTAAGAAATCTCCTGATTTTGCTCTGTTTTTGATCCAGATCTGAGAATTAATTTTACTCTGAGTCTGACTATTGGATCTGGTTCATATATTGGGGACTGGAAGGACCATTCAAAAACTGACCTTCATCCTGAATATGGGATTGATCTGAATCTCTGATTTCTTGTCATTAAAATTCTCTATTCCTTGACTTTGAATTTCAGATTTGCTTATTTGTTGATTGTGATCAATCCAACCATTAGATCACTGCTGTATTCTGTGGATCACCTATTCTAACCGTTTGTGAGTATTGGTTAAAGTTTGATTTTCATCGGAGATGGTTGACTTTTCTGATTTGGGTTTATTTAGGATCTTGTAAGAGGGGTGTGTAACCTGAACGTATGGTTCGTCCTACCTACCCCACCACCTGTTTCGCCATTGAACCATATGCCAGCTGCCCACCGATGCATCAACTCTTCTCCTTTACCTTGGGTGGGGACCAGCAATTTAAACGGGTTTGGCTTCAAGTGTAGAGCACCAACACCAACTGGCCTGCCAAAAATTCACTATGCTAATCCTTCCATTAACTTGGGTGCCGTTTGTTTGACCGATTGACTATTGTGGCCGGATCATTGTATTCATCAATATGGTATAAGGATAGAAATGAAGTTCATTTTGAAGCAAAATATTTCTCCTAGTCATCTTCACTAACTTTATCAACACTGCCTACCATTCCTCCATGCTAGGAAAATAAATTCACACTTTTTGCGTACAATCTTGATTTGAGTGTTTCTACTTCCCAATTTCATCCTTGTTTTCCTCTTTGCCTGTTGCCATTGCATGAGGTTTGCAGACATCTCCTGGTGCAAGTTCTCAACAATTCTAATCTAATGAGGTAGTAGTGTACTTGAACTCAAAAGCAAAGAATGGTAGAGGAATTAAGGTGTTGCCATGAACTGTGGGCCTATGTCATCCCATGCAGTTAGAAAGTCTTACTTTTGATAGGGGGAAATCATGTGTGTTCTCATATAAACTTTTTTCATCTTTCTTGTGACTGTTTATTTCTTATGCTATTTTTCTTGGGGGTTAAACTTGACAGGGAAAAAGGTTGCTGGTCGGAAAGAAGATCTTCGCGAGCTTGCAGAACATTTCAATGTCAGTGCCTTACTAATTACCGTGCAGTTTGTTATATTTTTCACTTATTCTTATGCAGAGCTAGTTGTCTGGAATTTGTGTAGTTTTTGGAATAAAATTTCTAAAAGAAGCAAAATTTCACAAATACAGCAACATTTGATGTAAAATATTTCATAAATCATCTTTTACAATGTCTGCCTTCACTTCTTCGTTTGGGGAACTTCAAGCTGTCAAGCTCAGCTCTACAGTATATGCCAGTAGCCTTTGTCATTGGCCCTTCTAAGTACTTCACCATCCTTTTAAAACTTTAAGTTGGTTCTGATACCAAATAAATTTATGTTCGTGTGGATAAGATATGATTAATATACAAAGAAGCAGACATAGAGAAGGAGAAGGGTTTGGAACAAGGTTTAAAGTATCCTTCCGTATCCGTCAATACTAATTGATACATATCTTATTTTTAAGGTATCGATACGATACGATACCTGAAAAAATTGGTATTATAACATGTAAGAAACCACATCTTCTATATACAATCAATTCAATTCACTTTTCTCCTCGTATTTTGTTCTCCTTTTGTACATTATATATTGTACATAATACTTATTTATGGTGTCTTATGATTCAAAACTGTATTTTTTATACATCCTAAGCCGTTCCATTTGTTTTTTGATCATTTCCATACATATCTAGTTTATCTTTCGTCTCTCTGATACGATACGATACGTCTCTTTAAAATCACCCTTTTGATATGCTACCTGATATCGATAGTTTAAACCTTGGTTAGGAATAACTGTATAGGGAACGAAGGAGAAGAGGGATGATGCAGATCAGCACTTCAGCAGCAGGATAGTTACTTTAATAGGTACCAAGGAAGGAGAAAGTCAACTTGGTCACTGAGTCACCAACTCAGTGAGTTAGCAACTAAGCCAACAGCTCAGTGAGTTGATTCAGTGGAGTTGTTCTGGTTCACCACAACAACCATGTCTTGGGGTATTATTTTTGGGTCTTTTTTATTGTTTAGTTATTTGCTTATAAGGCTGGAATACTATTTATAAGTTCCAAGCCAGTTTAATCAAGTATTCCTAGTTGTTTTAGGACTACAACTACACCTAGCGTGGGGTAGTTCTTTTCAAGTTATTTTGCTTGTTTTAAACTCCTTTATAATGTTGTTTGTTGTCTTAAAATTCCTTGGTAGTTAGACTTGTTTCCTTTTGGCGAATAGTCATTCCTATGGCATTATGATTCACACTTCTAGTTTTCTATTTAAGCATGTAAGGCTCTTGGCCCACGATTTTATGAATAAAGATTCTTGGCTTTTTGCTACATGGAGCTGTGAGAAACATGTTCTGCTATTGTGAGAGATGCAGACCCTTAAGTGGGACTCTGAGGCTCTGAGATTCACAGGAGGCCAGGAGGGATTCTGGTCAAAATCAGGTGGGAAATCTGATCATTTCCCCTTCTCATATTTCTATTCTTCTTCTTCCTTATGGTTGGAAGTACAGTCATTGTTTTAGGAATCGGTATCGGATACGGGATCGGTCTCTGTGAAACCCGCAAAAAAAAAAAAAAAAAAAAAAAAAAAAAACTTTTGGAACCTGTGTGATTTAGGTTCTGGTTCAACTTTGCCCATGCTAGCCTCTAAGTTGAGGGCCATCTTGACTAAGAAATCCAAACCTATCTCATGACTCGTCTATAAAGGCATTTCGATCAGCCAACTACCGTGGCCTTAAATGAGTCTGAGGTGTCTAACGGAAGACAACACATAAGCTTGGCATGCTAGATTGATGGCTTGCGGAGCCTCTCTTTGTCTTAGGCCGAGTGCCAGGTGAGAATCTTCCCAACCTGCTCTTCTGGAGTCAGAGGACCCCTGTGAGACCCCGTTCCGGAGTTACCTGTGCCGGATCTGTTGCCTGAAGGCCATGCAAAGGCTCTCCCTCGATTAAAATTATTGTAAGTGTAATTTACATATATTTATATATATTGATGTACGACCAAATAGAAATTCAGGGGTATTTTAGTCAAATTGTCCCTGTGGGACCCAGTTCCCCAGTGGGGAATGCTGTTCTAGACAGTTACCCGTGTTCGGATGATCTTTGATGTCATCCGGCATCATGTTATGGTTAGAATAACCTATAGAAACAGATTTAAAACTATAAATAGCTTTTAAAATCAATTTTAGAAATGATTTATAACCAAAGGACAGAATTGCCCTTAGTGGTTAAGTACTATATATAGATATCTATTTTAACTTAATTATTCACAAATCACAAACTAAACTAAGGAAGCTGAAGAATTCGTTCCAGCTTGGGAGAAGAGGGAAAGAAAGGAGAAAAGAGAAGAGAAGAAGGGAGAGGAGAGGCTTATACCTGAAGGCTTGTCTTCTACATCTGAAATTGGAACTTGGGAACCTCTAAGAGAGACTTTCTTGCACAAATTCTGGGCTGCTTCATCCTTGCTCACTGTGGTATCAAGGTAGGCCATGAATTTCTGCATTTTCCCCTTCTATTTTCTCCATTCTTCATCTCTAAGACCTCCTAAGCCTTATTCAGCCATTGGAATTGAAAGATTGTAAAGTTATTTGACCATTTTCAGCATGTAATTGCTGTTTTGGACTGAAAAGCTAGTTCAGACTTACCTATGACCTAAATTCTCCACTTGAGGAACCTAGATTCTAGCTGAATTAACTTGATAGTTATCCCTATTTGGGTAATTTTAATTAAACATCTAATTAGTTCAAATTGATTTAATAAATATGAAATTTAACTATGGAATTAGGCTGACCCACCTTGAAATGGTATTTAAACACCAAATTTGACCCATGCATGCAAGGATCTGGCCAATTTGAGCCAAAACCCCAAATTCGGCCAAACTCCCGGATGCTATTGCAGGCCTAGGGGCGGTCGGCCGGCTCACTGGAAGTCTGCATCCGGCTACCCCTTTTTGTGTGATTGTGGGACTGATTCCTTAGGGTTTGACCTAGACTATTACCCTCACTGATATATGATGTTTTGATGTATATTTAGGACTGTTTTACTCCATTTTTGGTGAGGATTACTTGGCCTTTTGGGTTTCTATCTGACTAGGTTATCAACTATCTCAGGTAAGGGAATTCTGACTTTAATTTTGGAGTGTTTATCATTTTAATTTGTTATTGTTCTGATTGCCATGTTTTGCATCATCAAAATTATCCTGTTCATATAGTTTATTAGCTTTTATTTACTGCATTAGAATCTGCATGTGAATTAGGTTGCATTGGCATCTTGCATTTGCACTGATATGTACTTGTTACTGATGATTATTATTGGAGAAGTACTGTTCTATTTAAATTCAGCTATTCATACATTTGCTATCATGCATAGATTGCACTGGGCTAGGCTGTTATATCATAACCCTGTACTACGCCCCTTACCAACAGGGGGTAAGGTGTTGGATAACCCGTGGTACAGCCGAAGGGACATGCCGGGGTGCCATCTTCTGTCCCATATTAGCGTGTCCGCTCCGTTGTGGGAATAAACAGACAGGGTTGGTCTTTGGGGGTCTGTCGGGTCCGCTGCCTGGTGTCATGCCGATCTGGCGGGTCCTCACCGTGGTAGAATGGTTTCGCTCGGGTGACCGACGTCTGGAGCTGCCTGGTGTCATGCTTTCCGGTTGGTCATTGGGGGTCTGTTGGGTTAGCTGCCTTGTGTCATGCTTTCCTGGCGGGTTCTCTTCGAGGTTAGCATCTACCACAGTAGTACTTATACCACATGAGACTTAGTATCCATGTTAGGAGCATGCTAAATTAGCACATTCATCATGAATTATTGTGTTGTGTTTTGCATGCATTTCCTTACTGGGCTCAGTTGAGAGCTCACCCCTGTGGATATCCTTATTTTTCAGGTGATTTAGTTACTTTTAATAATGGATTTGCGGCGCTGGAGTTTGAAGTGCATGATACTTCGTGCGCACGTGATGATTGCGCAATCTTCTGATCTTGGCCTGACAGTCTAGGCTACCTCCCCACTCTTTTATGCTTTATAAACACTTTGTACTGATATAATGTAGTTCTTGTATAGTTTTACCCTGTAGTACCTTTGAGAACTGTATAGTAGTATCACAAGCTTTATCCTTTATATAAATGAAATATCACATAGACTTCTCCAACTACTGATGTTACCTTTATTATTTAATTGTTTCCGCTCCCTCTGATTACTGTATTTGTGAGCAATGATTGTAAATAGGGTACTGCACTTGTGATCCTTGGGGATTGGTTGAATGTCAGAGACATCCCGCCACACTTGGCCCTTATTAACTGGGCCGGGGTGTGACAGTCTCAGCCGATACTGATTCGATATCGACCTAGATCACCCTGTATCAGTCTGGATCAGACATATTTACCCTTGGTTTCCATTTAAAAGACGGGTTTTTTAAACCTTTTTACCCTTGGTTTGTACTGATCCACTGATACGGTATCGCTCTTGGAACGGGGTTGGGGACTGCTGATACTGATACGGATTGGGCGATTCAGCCGATTCGATACTGATCCCTAAAACCACGAGTACGTTGCTGTTATTTAATTTCTTCTTAAATTTTCTGTGGGATTACTATGGGGATCATCAACCTGTTCAGTGGGGAAAGTTTGGAATATATATATATATATATATATTTTTAACTCAGTTTGGGTGCTGTTTCTATACCTGGCGGCACCTCTGTTTTGGTGCATTCTTGCTGCATATAGGAGTCCCCACCTTGGGACATCTGGCCCTTGGATTGGACTGAGGTCTGGATGGTGTGTTCCTCATTCCATAGGGAACATAGTCCAAATTTGGTTCTGATATAATCATTAGATTGATAGTGATGCAGATTCATCATCAAATAGGGCTTGTTTAATTGGGAATAAGTCTAGGGTTGGGTTACATACATGTTGGGCCTTTGATCCCATGTGTTTCTAATGTAATAGGCCACTTTTATGGGCCTAAAATATGGGTATATAGGCTGCATACGGGATTAGCTCCCATACTTAGTTTTATTTCCATACTTAGCTTTTTATTTGGTGTTTTAAATTGAACCGGTACAACCAATGGTTCAATTTGAGTGATTTTATTAGTTTTTCTTTTAGTTGTTTAGTTGGGCTGGATTAGGACTCTATTTTGAGTCTATTTCAGTTTCCTAGTCAATTTAAACTAGCTAATAGGTTAGGGATAGGATTAGGCTTTTCCTTTTTAGTGTCTAAGTCTATTTTTGAGTCTTTTATATAAGTTTGTAAGAGAGGCCAGCATTGAATACGAATTTTGATTAATAAAAACTCAGCTTTATGCTTGCTGCCTTTGTTGTTGCCTTTGCTCCATCGTGAGTGTGCCTTGTGAGTAATATCAAGGTGAAGGGATTGGTGGATCTCCAGTCGACTCCTTGCATCGTGAAGATCGGGTGGGCTGCTATTTACCTCCTTGCATCTTGTAGATTGGAAGACCCCATTATTTATCTTCAAAGCTGTTGCCCTTAAAATCCAGTAAGTTTGAATCTGAACTTTTTAAACCTTCTTCTTCTCACTCCTACCCTGACTAGGATTCCTACATAACTTCAAATCTGTCCATTAGTTTCAAACCAAACTTTCAGCATACATTCCTTACATCATTATTGACACTCGATCCAAGTTTCATCAAACCCCCACCACCCTAAACCCTAGAATCCCCTACTCCTACCTCCATTAGGAATTGTCTCCAATAACCTTATCTTGCTGTCCAACTCATCTAACCTACTTCCATTCACTCAAACATCATAGAACCTGTACCATTAGACTCTCCTACACCTGCCTATCATTACCATATAAGGCAACCCTAACCTAAACCTAACTTAACCCTAATTTTGACCTTCCCAAAATTGCAGAATTTCAAAACTCATCCAAACCCTAACCTTTTTATACCATAATAGCCCTCTAGACCTGCCCATTAATACCCTATAAACCCCTTTCCCAATATCCAACCCTAATCCTAGTTTTACCCTAAACAGACCACATCTGTAAACAGTTACAGAATTCTGATCTTACCTGGCTCCTATTAGGCCTTGCTTATATAGGACTACCTTAGATAGTTACTGAGGCTTAAAGCTATGGTACAACACTTGCTATTTCTGAAACATATCCTGTATAGCCAAATCTAACCATCAGATTTCTACCAAATTTTGGGGATTCATTCCCCCCCCCCCCCCATTAGACCTTCATTTGATTAGAATTTGAGGGTGATCAGACCCTTTGATTCTAAGATATTTTATCCTAATGGCATACCCACTTTTTTTGATTTTTTAATCCTAATGACAATTTCCCTGGGACTGCCCAGTGATTGTCCTCAGGAGAGCTATCAAGGTTTATCTGTTAACCTGCCTTACCCAACCCTCGTTTGGAGGGGCAAGGTAGAGTTTTTGTTCCCTTTGATCCAAATGGGTACGGTAGGGTAAGGATATTATGGGCGGAGGATTTTTGAATGGTGCCGTAGCCTTTGTGCACAGGCGTGAGCCAATGAGGGGTGACAGAATGGTTTAATTAATAGGGGCCGAGAAGTCTTTTCATGTGACGAAGAGAGATGGAGAGAGAGGGTGCTAGCGGAGCCAATGGCTTCGTTTAGACAAATTTTTCTCTTATTTTATTTTTAGCTAAACGAGTAGGGTATGGGTTATAGAGGGTTCTACACTCCGTATTTCCCTGCTTAATTTTTTCCTTTAACTGTTTATTTGGTTTTATAAACGAATTACATGGTATATTTTATGTACTAAGAAATATTTCTACTGTTTGTTAGGAAAATAGTTGGAAAATCATAGCTAATTGTTTGCCCATCCTATCCATTTACCATCAGGAAATGAGATTGCTTAGCGTTACCCTATTGGGTAAGGATAAAGTTAAACCTGACCCAATCTTAGAGGGTGACATTGAGATTAAAGAGTCCTTGCTCGCGTAGGAGGGTATGGGCAAGGCCATTACCTGACCCTACCCTGTCCTTTGACAGCTACAGAAGGACTATCATGCACCCAAGTACACAATTTGACCTGTTTCCTGAAGCCGATGGTTTCTGCATATCTCTGTAATCATTTTTACAGAACTCGCTTCTTCATGGGAGTAACAGTTCTAACTCAACTCCATCTGGACTTCCCCCTTTTTCCTTTTTGCAGCCAGAGTTTATCCTTTACCACCGAATGGAAGTTACCAGCTCACCCTTCCCCTGAACTAATCCATAAGATATTCTTGTGATTGGTCTCCAATTTTTGTCAGCAATAGATACTGAAAGTTTGGAACTGTAAATAGAGACAAAATAGTTTTGCATGCTCACTATAACTTGCTTCATCAATTTGATTTTCCTCACCTTGAGAGATACTGTCGTATCCAAGAAGTCAACATTCTATGTTCTTCAGTGCTAGTTACTCAACACAAGCCTGTTTGTGAGAAGGTCCAAGAGGAAAACTTGGCTGTATCAAAGATCCATTTTGCATTTAAATTTAGCAACCTGCTCATCTATATTTGGGACCTTCCAGCTGAAATTAATTAACTCTTAGAGTAGTTTTCCAAAACCGGAGGCAACCTCAGAGCTTGTATGAGCACAACCGAAAATCTCAGCTGCCTATGTCAAGCTCTTCAAAAAATTCTGCTTGTCATCAGAAAAGTGTAGATGAGTAGGTCTGTTAGGTTAGGGATACAAGACCCTTCAATAGCCCCCTTGTCTAGGCTTCCGTGCAACATTCTGATTGTTGCTTCAGTGACTATAATAGATTGAAAATGGAAATAAAATGACATTGCTGTAAAAAAAAAATTTGGTCTCAGAGAAACCTCCCAAAATTCCATGGATATGGAGTGATAACCTAACTGTAGGATAGTTAAGTGTCCTACACTTTTGCCTTTTGCCACAAAACCAAATCTGATTGCACCTATGGTAAAGTGTTTGTTAAAAAAATGGAAGAATTTACAATCAAGAATGGCTTATTATAAGGGAACTGTTTTGGACTGATTGAATCTTGATTGGACATATCTGGACCTGCATTACACTCTAAAGTAGTATGTGTGTTTTCTGATCATAATATAAGTTTGTGTGCCCAATAATCGGGTCTGCTATCATTAAGCAGCCTTGATGACTAATGTGTCCTTGATTCAGTTATTGATATTCTAGAGGTATTTTAATTTTAATTATTTTAGAAAGACTGGCACACCCTCAGGTGGTTCCAATAAATGAAGAAATGGTTGATTCATTTATACTTCTTGAATTGGGTTCCTTTTGGGATTCCCTTGTGCAAAAATGGAAAGTTTACCCCATCTCCCCATTATTATCGTCAGAAGGTGAACAATATGCTCATCCTGGTGGTTGATATTGGAATTCAAGATTGATGATCAATACCCAGTCTCAATTATCTGCCATTCAAATGGTCCTTAATGCTGTCTGAATATAAAATTTTCCCCATATGACTGTTTTCCTTGACATTTTTGTAGTTAAACTCCTTTTTTATATTCTGACGTGTTGAATTTAATATTTACAGATTGATGTTGAAAATCCTTGTGTGATAATGAGTCAAGACAAAAGCAGAGAATTTTTGCATTCTGGGAATGACAAGGATAAATTCAAGGTAAAAAAAAATGGGTTCTGCATATTTTTATGTAGTTTCTAATTGTTTTTATATTGTGAGTGGCCATGGCTTTCTTTAGCGTACTGTGTCGCATCTGAACATAAAAAAGTTGACGGTGGAAAAGTGATCTTCACTCATTACTTCAGTTTATCACTATTCTTACCTTATGTATTTATGCTGAAAAACTATTTAGAGAGAGAGACTACATTTTTTTTTTGTTTGGGTGCAGTTCTTTTACAAGGCTACACTGCTTGAGCAACTTCATGATCGATTACAAGATGTTAAGGGTGCATTGGATTCTGGAAATGAACGTGTTAATAAGATGGAGGCTTCAATAAGACCCATTTTGAATGACTTAAATGAGTTGGATGAAAGGATTAAAAAAAGGGAACAGATTGAAGAAACATCTCAACGATTGGAACAACTAAGCAAGATGCTGGCTTGGTTATGTGTATATGAGGTTGATGGAAAACTCCAGGAAGTTAGCGTCAAGCTTGAAAAGCTGAAAGAACGGATACCCACTTGCCAAGCCAAAATTGATTATCACCTGGTAGGTAAATACTCTTAAGACTTCACTTTACATTTTTCTCCTGACATGAATGGCCATTGTGTTGCATTGGAAACACATTGAGGATTCTTCACTCAGCTATGAAAATCTCATTCTGCTTAAAGTTGATGGGTCAGTGGATCAGTATTATACTGATATTTCTTTGTGGACAGGTAAGACCGTACCTTAACCCAAGCATTTGGGCATCGGTACTTGGGATCAGACTGGTCCCAGTGGATATACATCAGATCCAGATTGGTGGCAGATTGGTTGTGGTTGCTCTGGATTTGATGCTGATAATATGTATTATCTTATCTGACAGATCTGATTTCAATTGATTGTATCATGAGCTGGTGATGTTGGTCACCCGAAATGGGTAGGGATGTCTCCACTCTCCAGTGATTCATGACTTTTATCAGCCAGACCAGCTGTTGTTGACATAATGAATAATCTTCCGTTTTTCTTTTTTTAGAGAGTCTGCAAGTGGGGTGGGGTGGGGGAGATTCAGGTCCTTGAGAATAAATGTTTGTTTCCCAACTGGGATGCAATGGTTTGGGGTGGGGGGGAGGGAAGAGAGTGATTATTGATGTATACATTGACGCTGCCCTTCCCTAACAGTTTGAGCATTTATGTGAAACGGTAGTGAACATGGTATCAGAGTAGGGAGGTCGAGTGTTCGACTCCTGGTATGTGCATCGTAAGAGTTTTTTGACATTTCTTCTTCCTTGGTGCCACGCGAAGAAAATGCCACGTGAACTCCACGTACAAGGACCATGGGATCTTTGCCTGCATGTGTGGAGGAGTGTTGATGTATACATTGACGCTGCCCTAACAGTTCGAGGTTTTAGGTGAAACAGTAGCTAACAGTGATAACCATGAAATTTAATACAAACATGCACATAAGATTTTGTTGCACTAGTGATGTTGTGGCACAATGGTAGGATGAGACATTAAAGTTTAAACATTGTTTGTAGTTAGAGTTTGTATCTTGTTTTGATACTTGGATAAATAAATATGTTATACAAGTTGGGTCCATCGGGGTTTAGTCGTTTGTCCTTGCCATTGCCTTGTCAGTGTTTTTGCAAAGAACTTGTTTTACAGTTGGCCACCTGTTTTCAAGGTTGGGTGGCTAGATGACCTTTTAGGCCAGGCCAGGTTGGCAACATCTCAAAACATTGATTTACAGTAAGTCCAATTTTAGTATTTTTATGAAGTCTATGTTTTAAATTATACAGAGTAGATTATGTGGAAGTTAAATTTTTGTGTCCTAGCTAAGCTTGAGTACTAGAGTCATGTTTGGAATTAAGTCATAGGGTCCAGTTGATTCTATATAAATGTGTTTTCTGATGTACTTAATCTACTCTTTCTCATAGCAGAACTGATATAATTTTATTTCTGTGGAGCTCTCCAATCATTTAGTGGCTTTTTCAAGAGTTACTGTTTATGGGCATTTTTTTTTGTTTCCATGGTACCATGACAGAGCCTTTATCTTATTTCTTTCCAAATTTTTTCTATTTCATAAAACTCTAGTTAGCCCTAAACCTTCTCACCATATCTTCTTTGTAGTTCAGCCCTGGAAATAAAAAACCATTTGTGTCCTACATCCAATGCTCTATACACATGCAGTGAATAGGGTGGCAATCATTGAGCATGGTTAATGTCATATTTTGTAAAAATGCTGGATTGATTTGGATTGGCTGGATTGATTTGAGGATTACTATCTCCAATGCAAAGTTAGGTGAACTTATAAAGTTTGATGATATGGTAATCAGAACTCAGAACATTGTATGTACCTCTTGTATCAGATTACTTTGAACTCAAGATTTCAGTAAATAGTTTTATGCTGAACCTAGGTTTCAAGAGATAAAATCACTTTGTTGACCCAATTATAAATAGCGGAAGTATCCTAATCCAAGGTTTATTATCAATAGTCTGTATGGTGATGGAACATCATCCTTGGTAATGATACACCTGTACAATGTCTTTCCTTCTAGATTTTCTTTGTACCAGATGTGGGTGATGAATCAGTAGTTGTTTAAGGTTTCAATTCAAAGCATGTTCTCCTTTTGCTAATTTAAGGAGTTTTTATCTTGCATAAATTACATCCATCTTCCCTTTCCTCCCCCCAGCACCCCCCCAAAAAAAAAAGAAAAGAAAAAGAACAGAGAAGATAAATAAATAAAAATAAATTATAGAATAACCAATAAGAGAAGAGCAAATGCAGGGAAAATATGTAGTTTAGTAATTGTACTTCGGATGCAGGCGTATTGTGCTTGATGGAAATTTTTCTTTTTTTTTTTTTGGTTCAGCTTTTGTTCGTCATATGATTAGATAGTTGAATACTACCTTGTAAGTATGTTTCACAGGGAAAGGAGGAGGAGTTGAAGGCACTGCTTGCTCAAAAGAATAGTCAAGTTGCCTCTATGATGGAAAAGACATCCGAAGTGAGAAGGTTGAAGGATGAATATCAGCATAATATTTCCATGGTATGTTGATCTCTGTTTTCCAAAAAATGCAGATGAAGGATAACTGGGTGTAAGCTATCTGGTAATGTACAGTAGGAGTACGCATGGGTGTCAATGATGTTCTTGTTTGTGTCTATTTGTCACAGTAAATGGATGTGCTAATCAATCTGCGCAGAACTTTTGGCATCTGCTGCATTGTGGACTTTTACTTTATTCAAGGACTCATTGTTTTACAAAGGACATGTTTGTTGATTCTTGTACATCTGCTTATGTGCTAAATGATGGATTCATTGTTTTACTAGAGCCGTATCCCATGTATGCTATCCCCACTTGCTTGATTTATTTCCTTTTTCCCCCACCCCCCCTAAAATGTATGGTTTTTGAGCTTTCTGGATTCTATTGGAATCAATATGACCAAAATTCAAGTTCTTGTTAAGTCTGTAAGCATATTTTATTAAGCTGTCCCTGATGCTCCAAAATTTGCTGTTCCACTCCATGTATTGCATAATGACATATTATATCGATTAATCAACACTCATGTTTTTGATGAACTTCACTGCACTGCCACACAGTTCAAAAACTTGGTGAAAACTGAAATCTCGTTGAAATTTCAAAAATTTTGGTGATTTTGACATGACCGAGACAAAATGCCACATGAATCAGGGATTCAACATTGTTTCGGGCATTTCGGTAAATGCCCGAGGATAGGTTACCTCCAGTATGTAGATGAGGCCATTTATAGGACAGCTATGGAGGGCTTCGAGCCCGTTTTCCGGCATGCTATGACATGGCCTGCATTTATCATACAATAGGAGGAAAATTGGCATCGGCACCATTGGTACATGAGAAGGCTCGACCCTCCATGACATAGTTTTTGGAATTAGCCATTAGGATGACCTGAGAACATGGAACTAAATCTCGGTTTTGCAGGTTTCCGAGACGAGTTGGCAAGGTACTTATAAAAATGCATGGTTTCGACCGAGATGTTGGTAATTTAGGAAGTTTTGACACTTTTGCCCATCGAAACTTGGGGAAACCTGGCTCAAAACTAGTATAGATACTTATGTATGCCAGAAACCAGACCGGAAACCAGGACAGGCATTTGTTTATGCCTAATATCATTTAAGCAAATGAGCCGACCCCATTAAGTTGGGATAAGGTTGAGTTTGTTTGTTTATCATTTAAGTAAATGATTTCATTTACTTAAGATATTTTTCAAAACTAAGCAAATACCCCCTATTTGAATCCAATAAAAATAGTTAAAAAGTCAAATTCTTAAAAGATAAAAAGTCAACCCTCTAGTTCAAGAACAAAAACTGGATTTTTGACGGTAGGTGAAATTTTCTACTTTTTAATGCTGGGGTTTTTCTTAAATCTATAAATTTCATAAATCTTAATATGGGAAAGCATTGCTAAAAACCAAAAGTGCGGTAAAATATTCATTTGTTTTGATCTCTAAAAAATTATTTCTATTACAGACCATTTTGACAGCATTCGCGCACACCAAATTAACTTTGACCGGAACATAACTCTTTGAATATAAATCAGATTTCCAACAAATCCAAGATTGCTTAAATCTGATTTATATTAAAGGAGTTATGTACCGGTCAAACTTAATTTGGTGTGCGCAAATGCTGTCAAAATCGTTGTGAATGAAAATTATTTTTTTGGACATCAAAGCAAATGAATATTTTACCGCACTTTTGGTTTTTAGCAATGTTTTATCATTTCTATTGTGTGTTTGACCCCCCCTCTTTTCTTTCCTTTTGGTAATGAATTTTTTTTAGTCATTAACAAAAAAGATTTATGGAATTTATAGATTTGAGAAAAACCCTAGCATTAGCGGGTTGAAAATTTCACCTACCGCCGAAAATTTAGTTTTTGTTCTTGAACTGGAGGGTTGATTTTTTATCCTTCAGGAATTTTATTTTTTAACTATTTTTATTGGATTCAATTGGGGGTGGTATTTGCTTATTTATGAATAATATCTTGAGTAAATGAAATACAATTTCATTTACTTAAATGATATTTGGCATCAATAAGTGTCTGTCTTGACAACTATGATTCTTAGTACATTATGCGTACACTAGTAAACTTGGGTAAAAAACAATAAGCACCATTTTGAGTGTTTTTTTTTTTTTTTTGGTGGGTGAAAATAGTTCATGCATTGTGTTTAAAATATAAAAGATAGGCTATATACAAAAAAGCAGACCTAAATAACCATTTATGGGCCTCGAAACCACTGTCTCGAGTTGGCTGGGAAAAAAATACCAGGTTTCATCATTGTTTCGGTAGGTTTCAATCATATCTTGGTTTCAGCCTGGTTGAAACCAGGTCGAAACCCAAGATCTTGAACCTTGCCTGAGAAGGTCCACTTGGGCCAGATAACCAGATTACCACCTACAAAGGTGTAGTATCCAGAAGTAGACCTTCGATTATCTGGGCAGCCAGCCCAATTTGCATTTGTGAAGGATTCAATATGTAGGTGATTATGTGAAGAGAAGAGACACCTTTCCTAGGGGCTGATTTCAAATATCTTAGGATCCTCTACACAACTTCCAAGTGTGATGAGTAAGGATCATGCATGTACTGACTAACCACACTAACAACAAAGACTATATCTGACCTAGGGTGGGACAAATATATCAGTCTTCCAACCAACCTCTGATAGCTGCTCTTGTTGACTAGGTGGGAATTAGGCTCAAATGGAGTGTTTGCTGGCTTACATCCCAATATTCTTGTATCTTATAAGAGATCAAGGATGTATTTCCGTTGAGAGAGGAAAATCTCTTGAGCTAAATGAGCCACTTCTATACGAAGGAAATATCGCAATCTCCCAGGTCTTTAATTTCAAACTTTGTTCCTAGATAATTCTTAAGGTGAGATGTCTCATCAATGCTGCTCCCAGTAATCATGATGTCGTCCATGTACACAATCAAGATCGTAATATGGCTTTCCGTTTTCTTAATAAACAAAGTATGATCTGCATTACTTTGTCTATAACCAATGGACACCATGGCTTTAAGAAATTGACCAACCATGCCCTGGAAGACTGTTTCAACCCATATAGAGCCTGTTTAGTTTACAGACCTTCCCATGGGTTTCCTTGGATGCAAATCCAGGTGGAATATCCATGTACATCTCCTCTTCAAGCTCACCATGGAGGAATGCATTCTTGACGTCCAATTGCTGAAAATCCCATCCTAGGTTGACTGCACAGGAGAGAATAACTCGAACTGTACTCATTTTTGGCTACGGGTGCGAAAGTCTCCTGATAGTCGATCCCTACGTTTGTGTGAATCCTCTACGAACCAATCTTGCTTTGTATCTGTCCACTGTTCCATCAATCTTTTGCTTAACTGCGAAAACCCGTTTACAACCTACATATTTCTTTCCTGGAGGAAGATGTACTAGAACTGATGCAGGAGCTGTTCCATGGGCCGGGCCGAACTCGTTTGAAAACCCAAACCAAGATGAACCAGGTCCAATTGGGTTTTTGGATTCAGTAGAATATTTAATTTATTTATTTATTAGGTTTTTAATTAGTTGGGATTTTATCTTGTAATCAATTATTTTAAATGGGCTACTTAGTGGTAGAGTCCTTTCCATACTTTTAGTTTTAATGGGCTAATTAATATTTGAGTTGATTAAGGAATTTAATTTTCAGTTTTAGATTACAATTAGGAGTTTTAATTTTCTTTAAATACCAGTTTGTAATCATGCAAGTGGCAGATTTGATGAATAGAATTTTTTGTTTTGTTTATTGCTACCGGTGAGGTACAATGGCTTAGCAATGGTGGTGTGATCATCTTCTTCTCTCCCCTTCTTATGCGATATCTTCTCTCTCCCCCTGCAACTCTGCTTTTTTTCCAGATTCCCTTCTCCCCTACTGGCCCTCCACAAACTTTGTCGAGAGCTAGAAGAAAACACTGTTCATTAAAATTACAGAACAGCCCCTACTGTGTAAAGTTGGTTTTTAATCTATCCCCCTTTTAAGTTATCTGCCAAGTTTACCCCCTATGTATAAATTTATTTCAGCTTATATCTAATTCTGTCTTATCTTCCAAAAAGACCTTCCATTGTTCACAATATTTACAGATTTGCCAATGCTCTTGCTTCAAATATTTACCGTTTTGCCACTTGTGCTTATGGTTTGAGTTATTTAACACTTGGGTGGTCCGTGAGTGATCCGAAATTCTGAATAGGGTTTCGGAACTCTAGATCCGCATCAAGATCCCATGTGTCGTTCTTCCCAAGAGCCCTCATTTCTTCATTCAGTGCCTCTTTCCATCTTGAGTTAGCTAGGGCTTCCTGCCAGGTGTTAGGAATTAAAACAGAAGACAACGAAGAAACAAAAGTATGGAATGAGGGAGAAAGAGAATCATATGAGACAACAGTAGAAATGGAATGTTGAGTACAGTTTCTACTGGGTTTACGAATAGCAGTTGGTAAATTAAGGCTTGGATCACTAGAAGGAAGAGGGAGAGACTCACCAGACACATTGGGAATTTCTGCAGAACTTGAGTCTGGTAAGGTCGATTGGCTAGGTATGATTGTGGTTGTCTTGGTTACTTGCCTTTTAGTCTTATTTCTTTGAGTGCGAACAAAGGCTTTCAGAGGAGAAGTAATTGGAGGCTGCTCCTGATGCAGATTCATCACCAAATAGGGCTTATTTCATTGGGAATAAGTCTAGGATTGGGTTACATACATGTTGGGCCTTTGATCCCATGGGTTTCTAATGTAATAGGCCACTTTTTTGGGCCTAAAATATGGGTATATAGGTTGCATACCGGATTAGTCCAATACTTAGTTTATTTTTATGTTTTTTAATTGAATCGGTTCAAATTGGTTGCATCCAATTGGTTCCATTTAAGTAATCATGTGACTTGGTTAAGTGGTCATGTGACAACTTAATTGGTCATGTGATGTAAGTTGGGCAGGATTAGGATCTATAAGTCCAGCCATGTTTTGAGTCTATTTCCTTTAGTTTTCTAGTTTCCTAGTCAGTTTAAGTTACCGAATAGGTTAGGGATAGGGTTAGGCCATTCCTTTTTAGTGTCTGAGTCTATTTTTGAGCCTTCTATATAAGTTTGTAAGGGAGGCCAGCATTAGATACGAATTTAATTAATGAAAAAGCTTTTGTTTGCTACCATTGCTGCTGCTCTTTGTGAGTGTATATCCTTGTGGATCTCAAGGTGGTAAAGGGTAGGTGGACTCCTGCGACTCCTTGCATTGTGAAGATCGGGAGGCTCCTTCAAATCATCAAGCTGCTGCCATTGTGTCTGCAATACAGTAAGTTGAACCTGTTTTCTTATTTTAAACCATCTTCTTTTAATCTACCCAGCCATTCCCCTTCCATTAGACCTAATTCACCCCCCTCCATCCATTAAACCTGCAACTCCTATCTCAACTAGGACTCCCTCATAACTATAGATCTGGCCATCACTTTCAAACCCTACTTCCAGCCTATATTCCCCACACCTCTACCTACACTCGGCCTTAAACCAAGCCCTTAGTCTCCACTACAACCCCTCCATTCCCCCACTCCATTAAACCTAAAACCTGCAACTCAATTCTGCCCAGGATTGCAGAATTTCAAAACTCATCCAAACCCTAACCTTTTTATACCATATTGACCCCCTAGACCTGCCCATTAATACCCTATAAACCCCGTTCCCAATGTCCAACCCAAACCCTAGGAATTGCCCTAAATCCTAGTGCTGTCCATTCGAACCAGCAGCCCCTTTTGATATTTGATCCTGTTGTTTGGCTCCTAGTAGGTCTCCTACCTATCTAGGACTACATTAGCTCCCCTTGAACCTGAACTGTGGGCTGCTGTTCCTGCCCTGTCATACCTTCTTCGAGCTCTTCATCCTCCATCGGTATATCCATAGGATCAATTAACGGCACCTCTTCCCTAGGATAAGACTCCCTATTGAAGAGGTGTAGGAGGAGATAAAAAGGCTCAGATTCTTGAAAGACCACATCCATGGTTATATACATCTTGTGTGAAGGGGGATGGTAGCACTTGTAAGTTGTAACCCTTATAAGTGGCAGAATAACCAAGAAAAATACACAAGAGTCCCCTAGGATCAAACTTGCCACAGACTTGGTGGTTATGAGCAAAAAACACACAACTAAACACCTTCGGCGGGACAATAAATGAGGAGGAACCCAGGAGAACGTCAAGAGGGCAGCAAGATGCCAACATACGGGATGACATCCTATTTATAAGATAGGTAGCCAAGAAAACTGTATCACCCCAAAATTTTGGAGGAACTATCATGGTAAACATGAGGGAATGAGCCACTTCCAAGAGATGATGATTCTTTCTTTCAGCAACACCATTTTGAGAAGGGGTGTCAACACAGCTAGTCTGGTGGATTATCCCATGGTCAGATAAATATAACTGGAAAGAACCATCCATGTACTCTTTTTTACCATTATCTATTAGAAGAATATTGATCTTAGCATCAAATTGAGTGGGACCATCTTATGGAAGGACTGAAAATAGGGGAAAACATCACTCTTTTGGTGTAACAAATAAACCCAAGTGGTGCGGCTAAAACAATCAATGAATGTAACAAACCATCTATAACCAGAAGTAGACATACACCGGGCAGGGACCCACACATCAGAATGTATCACACCAAATAGAATCAAACTTCTATTATTAGAAATTGGGTAAACAACTCTAATTTGCTTTGCAAAAATGCACGCATCACAAAAGAAACTTAATGTAGTCCTAGGTTGGTAGGAGACCAACTAGGAGCCAATAAATCAGGATCTGAAATGAATTGGTGGTCCAATTAGATCAAAATATGGTTTTAGGTCAAAATTAGGGTTAGGGTTTGAGGTGTTGGTTTTGCTAGGCAGGTGTAGGGGAGTCTATCAGTGAAGGTTACGTGAAGTTTTGATCAAGGTTCGAAAACTCGGGTCTCGGAGCCATCTCGGCCCAGCCCAAAACCGAGTTGAGCCGAGATCTCGACGAGTTTGTGTATTTTTTTTTTTCCGACTCGGAAGCCCATCTCAGTGGGTTTTAGACCTCTTTTGGGTCTGAAAATTGGTAAATAGCCTATTTCAGGCCATTTAAACACAATGGGCATTATCAAATTTTGCAAAAACAAAGTCCAAATAGGACTTTTACATCGGACCCTTAGTTGGTAGGCGACGACGTATTAAAATAGCATACTATATACATTAATGACATAATTTATGTATATAGGACTCAAACAAAACAGTGAATTAATGGGAAAACAACTTAATAAGCATTACAAATGTTAAAGTGAATAAGTGATACATCAAATTGCTCAAGCTTAACAATGTTACAAGTTACAACTATCATCACATAAAATGAGATTGAATCACATATTCATTCCCCATTTGTCCCACATAGTCTTCCCATGACATATTGTTGCTCCACTGTTGCATATAGTTCTCCACAACATTCATATAAGAGTTCTCATCCACATATGTCAAGACCCCTATCCTAGGGTATAGCTGTTCAACAGTGGCGTTAGACCGTTGCCATGAAGTGTTAGATCCACTGCTTATGCCACTGTCATATTGAGGAATGTATGGGACTGAGAATGTGGACCCAATGCCAGACCCACTGCTTTGATAGTCATACTCATGTGTTGACTGACCAAACTGACCATAGGCACTATATTCAGAACCGGTACTCTGCTGGCCATAATCGTAGTGATGATGAGGTTAATATGATTGCCACGACTGATGCTCACTACCAGTATCCATAGTCATGCTTCCAAAACTTGCTAGCATGGTGTTTATACTCGTGTCATCATACTGAGGTTGGTTGTGTTTGTGACCCGTCCTTCTCTTGTACTTTTTGCTATGACCACCATGGTCTTGATCTTGTGTGGCATGTGTAAACTGAGACTCACCTGTGAAACGCATAGGGTCCTCCTGCGTTCCCACATCATGCTGGTATTGCTCGCGCATCCCCTCATGACGGTCATCATAATAACCACCACTCTGCATGCCACCACCACCACTACCACCAGCATCACCACCAGTAGGGTCATCACCATCACCATCACCACCACCATCACCACCACCATCATCATCATCATCATCAGGAGCAGTTCCTGTTGCATCCTCAAAAGGTCTCGGTGACTCTGAATGTACACGCCCCTCTTGTGACATATAGTCGTCAACATCTGTACCGGTTACGGATGCAATGGTGGAGTCGGGCCTACCTCCAGGCTCATCCATCTCTGGTGCACCACGATCCCTCACCCACTAGAATAGGGGATCCTCATCATCATCAGAGTCCTCCTGGAATATGTTGGTTAGCTCGATGGTATCTTTGTCATTGTTCTCAAATTCTTCACGTATGTGCCTCATCCTTAGTCTCATATTATAATGCACATACACCAACTACTCTAGTCGTTGACTACCCATTCTGTTCCGCCTCTTTGAGTGTATCAATGCGAATGTACTCTAGTTGCGCTCGCACCCAGAGGATGAACAAGTTTGTGGGAGCACTTTGATTGTTACCTTCCTCAGGTTGGGTGAACTTGTACCATAAAGCACCCACCAGTCAGCTGCATTATAAACATAGAATATTAAGAATATGTGCATTCTAAAGGGATAAAATTATAATTCATAAATGTAATGTCATGCCACATTGCCACCTACCAGGGTCTGACTTTTGTCTACCCTCCATTGCAGCTTTTCGACTGAAACTTGCTGAGGCCTCTCTGAAGAATTTGATCTATTTTCATTTTAAATTTTAAACAGTGTTAGAGGCATTAGTATTTGCTATTTAGTAATTACATTCCTTTACTTACTACCAAAGTACCAAAGTCCCATACTCTCACCTCATCATTACAGTCAGATTGTGTCTTGGCATTGACCTCCAACTTCTCAATAACAGTTTCAACTGCCGGTAACAAATCCGTGTCTAGCCCAAGATTATGCAAGTATTGGTACTTTGGATTCAAATAGTATGGTAGTAAAGGGGAAACCACAAATATAAGTTGTTAGTGACTTAATACTTTTGAGTTTTGAATATGTAAATGTAAAAACTCATATAAAGTTTAAAGTATGTTGAAGTGTTGAACTCACCAGCTTTATGGAATGGATGACTCAAGTGCTTCTCCCATCGCTCATCAATGATGTTAATGTATGACCGAGCACTTCGGGGTATTGCAGCTCGGACCATTTCCTTCATCTTCTCCAGGGCAGCATATATGTGGGGTAAGGTAGGCTTCTTCTTCGTGTCATCCTTAGTATTGCCACCACTGGCTTTAATATGGCAACAACTTTATACAAGTCCTTCCAAAATTGATCACTTGCAATGGTCTGTAATGCTGCCTTCCCTTCTTCTGTCTTAGAACCTTGCCAAGTAAACCATTGTTCACTTGCAAACATTGACCTCAGACCTACCACCTTCGGCTGAAAGCTCTTCAATGCATTGTAATTGGTGACAAATCGAGTGACATCAGGCCTCACTAAATCCCCCTTGCATTTTTCCCTCATCATGGCTAAAGCATAACCATGGTTATACACAAAGTTGGTCACTTGCCTTGCCCTATTGACCACACCAGCTACCAAAGCTTTTTTCCCCATGTCCTGTAGCATTAAATCAATAGAATGGGCTGTACATGGAGTCCAAAAGAGGCGGATCCTCTTACTCTTCTTGTTCATCAGTTTCTCTCCAGCGTTCTTAAAATTAGAACCGTTATCCGTCACAATTTGGATAACGTTCTTTGCTCCTATATCTTCCTCCACCACTTGCCTTAGTAGCTTATATAAGTATGATGCATCATTTACATGCTTTGATGCATCAACAGACTTCAAGAAGACAGTCTTCCCATTACAACTCACCATGAAATTTAGAATGGACTGTCTAGTAGGTCCAGTCCAACCATCAGCCATAACAGTAACCTCATATGTGTCCCACCTTAGCTTCAGACCCTCTATGTACTCTTTCAGCTCCTCTATGTCTTTAGGCAAATATACATTATATAACTTATATGGTGTAGGCCCCTTCCATCCTTGGCTAGCCCTCCCTGTAGCGTCAAGGAATGCATTATAATATGTTCCTTGTGCTACATTAGCTGGAATGCCATTGTATAGTATGAACTTGTTGAAGGCTTTCCGTGCTTCCTCTTGTTTACCATCAAACACTTGCGGGATGGTTGGTTGGAAGGCATCTTGTTGCCTAAAGGTAGATGGATCTTGCTCAAAAATGATATCTAGGGAATGTGCTCGTGATCGGGCTTAGGGCTGTGGGATATGTCTTGTGCCAGTGCTTCTCCTCCTCTCATCTTGTTGCACTGGTGCAGTTGAGCCAGATCCACCAGCTCCTCTTGCTTGCTCATATGCTCTTATATTCTCAAAATGAAAACTTTGCCTACTCTCTGCCAAAGTCTGTTGGTAAATCCTCCATTCAGCCTCTGATTCGAACTCACCAGGTGTAGGCCTATATTCAGTATCATCTCCTACTCCTCCACGGATCTCTACACCAAGCCTCTCTAAAACTGCCTCATCCAAAGCTATTTGTTGTTTTTCCCTCTCCGCTTTCTTTGTTCGTACTCCTCTCAAGTTTTGTGCCATTGCCAGTTTTACTTGGCTCGGAACATTTCAGCATTTGGCAACATCCTTGCCCAGACCAGACAAATGTTCCTTTAACCTAGTTGCTCCTCCAGAATTTAGAATCTTTCCATAGTAATTACACTTTGACTTCTTTTTGTCCTCAGACATCGGGACTCCATGTAGCCATGCTATATCCCCCATTGTGTAAGAAATATCTTATTTTTTACACTGTTACATAAAAAAACATGTATTAGTAACTATTACAGACTTAAAGTAAAGTATTAAACACTTAAAGTATTGTATTCATAACTATTAAACATAATATGAAGCTACTACAACAATCAAATACCTTTATCTTATTTATTCCCTAACCCTAGTATTTATTTATTAATTAAAAATAATATTTACAATTTTTATTAAAAATAATTATACCTTCAAATATAAAATATTATAACATAATGATGTATTTGGCATCATTTGAAGTTGGACATTATGTACAAATGTTGTGCATAATTTTCCAACAAAAACAGGTATTTTTCCTTAATTTTATATATTTTAAAATTATTTTAATAATATTATTATTAAATCTGGAAATTTTTTTTTTGGGTGAAAAAAATGACTCCATGGTGAAAGCATGCAAACTTGTCTAAGGTATATCAAAATCACATCAACAATAAGTATTTATCCTATTTTTTAATTTCTTTTAAAATTCATTTTTTCAGAAATTATAATAAAAATTTAATAACCAAAAAATCGCTCCATCAGTGGTAGATCGCCAAATTTGTGTAACATAACTCAAAATCACATGAATCCACCAAGGTTTCATCAATTTAAAAAAAAAAAAAAAGATTTAGGGAAAATGGGTTAATTTTCAAAAATCCTTCAAAAACTTGATCAATCTTGCAAAAGTGAGCTTCAATCTTCAGTTTGGCAGCAAAATCACCTTCCAAAGCTTTCAATCCATGCAAAAAATGAAGAGTAGAAGAGAGGATTTGAGAGAAGAAGAGAGGATTTGAGAGAAGAAGTGAGAAGAGAGAGCTAAAGAGGCCTCTTGACAGAACTCGGCTGTCAAGATGGCTACTTTGTTATAAGTGAAATGGTTCAAAAACCCACCCGAGACCCGAATACAAGCCCCATGACCTGAGATTTCGCCGAGATTTTGAAAATCTCTTCAGCCATTTGAACTGTCACTCGAAACGAGAAATAAACCGAAATCTCTCCGAGATCTCGGCGAGATATTGTATTTTTAACAATCGATACCCATCTCGACTCGGTTTTCCGAAAAACCGAGAATCTCGATGAGATCTCGCGAGATTTCGGACTATGGTTTTGATGGAGTAATGTGTGTTGGAATGAATTGGCAACAAGTTAGGTTTAGGGTTTTGAAAGGTAGAAGATGATGGAATCTAGGGTTTATAATAACACGAAATTAGGTGGTTGAATGGGCTTAATATTTAGGTTGAGTGTGGGTAGGGTGGAGGGGAATATGTGTTGAAAGTTACGGCTCATCAGATGGTTAATCTGGAGTTATGGAGGTTTCCTAGTAGAGATAAGAGAGAGGGGTGAAAGTGTAATTTCAGACAATTGGCTGGGTGGACGGTAATGAAATTTGGATGGTCTCTCTCTTAGGGTTTGAGGAAGATTTGATCAAATTTTAGCAGGTTCTAACGGTTAGATCTGGCTGGGCAGAATTATCATGAAAATCACCTTGCATGTGACCTTCTAGATGGGAGGAGGAATAGTTGCGGATTTTTGGTTATGGGAAAATTAAAAACAGAAGGGGGAAAATTAGGGTTGAGGCTGTAGAGGATTAGAAGAAGAATAGAGGGGATGGGGATCACTTCTAACTTACTGTTGTTGCAGAAAGTTTCTGGCAGCAGCTTGTTGGAAGTTGAAACTTGAATAAAAATTGAGTCTTGAACTAGAACTTGAAGGAGAGCTTCAAAAGAACCACCCGAGCTTCACAACGCAAGGTGTTGATTGGATCAAGCACCAATCCCGTCAACGAACCGCCCAGGCTTCCCACTACAAGGTGTCAATCGGATCAAACACCGACCCTACCAGCCTTGATCAAATACAAGACAAAAATCTTCAATGGAGAAGAAGAGCAGCAAAAGCTTTCATTAATATCCAAATTCGTGTTCAATACTTGCCCCCTTACAACCTTAACCTATTAGGTAATCCTAAACTAACTAGGTAATGTACTCCTAGGTGGGAGTAGTCCCACTAGGAGCCAGGGTAATGGGGTCACACACACAAGGGCTGGCCGATTGGGTTAGGGTTTACTAATTTAGGGTAAAACTAGGGTTAGGGTTGGATATTGGGAAAGGGGTTTATAGGGTATTAATGGGCAGGTCTAGAGGGCTATTATGGTACAAAAAGGTTAGGGTTGGATGAGTTTTGAAATTCTGCAATTTTGGGCAGAATTGAATTTTAGGTCAAAATTAGGGTTAAATTGGGTTTAGGTTAGGGTTGCCTTATATGGTAATGATAGGCAGGTGTAGGGAAGTCTAATGGTATAGGTTTTATGATGTTTGAGTGAATGGAAGTAAGTTAGATGAGTTGGACAGCAAGATAAGGTTGTTGGAGACAATTCATAAATGGAGGTAGGAGTAGGGGATTCTAGGGTTCAGGGTGGTGGGGGTTTGATGAAACTTGGATCAAGTGTCAATAATGATGTGAGGGATGTATGCTGAAAGTTTGGTTTGAAACTAATGGACAGATTTGAAGTTATGGAGGAATCCTAGTTAGGGTAGAAGTGAGAAGAAGAAGGTTTAAACAAAGTTCAGATTCAAACTTATTGGATTTGAAGAGATCTTCAATGACAATAGCTTTGGAGATGAACAATGGGGTCTCCCGATCTACAAGATGCAAGGAGATAAGTAGCAGCCCTCCTGTTCTTCACGATGCAAGGAGTCGATTGGAGATCCACCAATCCTTTCACCTTGATATTACTCACAAGGCACACTCACGATGGATCAAAGGCAGCAACAAAGGCAGCAAGCATAAAGCTGAGTTTTTATTAATCAAATTCGTATTCAATGCTGGCCTCCCTTATAAGCTTATATAGAAGACTCAAAAATAGACTTAGACACTAAAAAGGAAAGACCTATTCCTATCCCTAACCTATTAGCTATAGCTTAAACTGACTAGGAAACTGAAATAGAGTCAAAATAGAGTCCTAATCCAGCCCAACTAAACAACTAAAAGAAAAACTAATAAAATCACTTAAATTGAACCATTAGTTGTACCAGTTCAATTTAAAACACCAATAAAAAGCTAAGTATCGAAATAAAACTAAGTATGGGAGCTAATCCCGTATGTAACCTATTTACCCATATTTTAGGCCCATAAAAGGGGCCTATTACATTAGAAACCAATGGGATCAAAGGCCCAACATGTATGTAACCCAACTCTAGACTTATTCCTAATGAAAGAAGCCCAGATAGGTGATAAATCTGCATCACTAGGAAACTAAAATACTAAAGGAAATAGACTCAAAACATGTTTGGACTTATAGAGTTCTAATCCAGCCCAACTTAAATAATAATTAAATAGTCACATGCCAACTTAACCAAGTCACATGATCACTTAAGTGATCACATGGCTACTAATCAGTAAAAAGAAATCTACTAACAATCCCGTATGTAACGATAGTATCCATATTTTAGGCCCATAGAAGTGGCCTATTACATAGAAAACTCATGGAAAGGCCCAACATGTATAGAACCCAACCCTAGACTTATTCCTAATAAAAGAAGCCCAGTTTGGGGATAAATCTGCATTAAAATTATTGTGATTACGTTGTTTAACCGAATCAGGAAAAAGCCTAGATAAAGTTCCTAAAGGGAGGTGACCAAACAACAATGCCATTTGTGCAACTCTTATAACGCAAAAGTGGACAAACCACGGAGAGAAGCAACAATAGTCAAAGCTGACGAAGAGTTCTCAAGCAAGTATAGACCACCATCCAGTTTACCACTGCCAATCGTACGTCCCGTTTCCAAGTCACTGAAAAATACAGTGAGATGGAAAAATGTTACTTTGCAATTTAAATCCCGGATGAGACAAGTAATCGACAATAAATTAGGAGAAAAATTAGAGACATGGGGAGCAGATGAAAGCGATAAATTTGGGGAACATTTGATGGATCCTCTTCCGAAAACAGAGGAGAGGGATCCACCAGCAACACGAACTCTACTATTACCTGACCAAGGGTAATATTGAGAAAAATGAGTAGGACCCAGTCATATGGTCGGTGGCACCAGAGTCAATTATCTAAGGAATAGAAGCGACTGGGGCACAATAGCCACCAAAAGAAATACCTGAAGTGGAAGGAGATGAGTTAGAGGACTATGGTATGGTATTGGCAGAAGCAGCACTGGCAGATGTCGCTAATGAAGACGAGGTCTCGAGCCTGGACATCAGACGACGCAGGGTGAGTAGCTCATCCGAGGAAAGAGAGGAATCTGTAGAAGTATCAACACTGGCAGAGTGATGGGCAGCAGTACTAGTGGGATGACCCGGCCCACGACTGCGAGAAAGTGGATGATGCCCATGTAACTTCCAACATTTGTCTTTGGTATGGCGTTCTTTCTACAGAAATAACACTTCACTGGGGCTCTCTCAAAAACAGAGTTGTCAGCAGTACCACAACTAATAGTTCCCTGGGAAGAGTTCTTATGAGATGTAGGGCCAGTATATAGGGTCGAATGCTCCATTGGCATAGGATGATGCATAGCAATACGACGGCTGTCCTCAGGTTGCACCATAGTATAGGCTTGCTCAAGAGTAGGAAAAGTATCTCAATTAAGGACATGAGCCCTAACCTGATCAAACTCCATATGTAGACCAGCAAGAAAGTCATAAACACGAAGCTTGTCGTCCCACTTTCTGAAAGCAATAGTATCTGTATCGCAGGTGGCAGAAAAACACCCATAAAAATCTAACATTTGCTACATACCTCTCTCCTAGTAGTGTAGTACTGGGACAACGATAACTCTTTTTGTTGCAGTTATGGATCTTCTTCCTGATTTCATTGCATTGTGCTTCATTACCAACTTGGAACAAGTTTCCTTCATGGCCTTCCAGATTCTCGCAGTAGCGTCAAGGAGAAGATATCCATGTGCAATGGTAGGATCCATAGAGTTGAGGAGATACGACTGTCATTATCCTATTTAATTTGAGAAGAACCAACATCAGTACACTTGATAGAATCCCCTGTAAGGTGGCTAGAAGGCCATTGAAACCCAAAACAAGAGAACAGGAATGGGACCACTTCAGGTAGTTATTCCCAAGGAACTAAAACTTGTCTCGAGTATAGGTTTCGACCAGCCAAATTTCCAAGTTGGCTCGACATCTCGCTCGAGTTGGGGTAATTTTTTTTCCAACTCGATGGCTGGTTTAGATGGGTTTTAGACCTATTTTTGGGGCTGAAACTTGGTACTCAGCCTATTTTAGGCCATTTAAACACAATGACACTATAAGATTTTGCAAAAAGAAAGTCTAAATAGGAGTTTCACTTAGTGGGAAGTGGGAACCAGGACAGACACAGGACAAACACTTATTTATGCCTAATACCATTTAAGTAAATGAATTTGTATTTCATTTACTTAAGATATTATTTATAAATAATCAAAACCCCCCTATTTGAATCCAATAAAAATAATTAAAAAATAAAATTCCAAAAGAAAAAAAAGTCAACCTCCCAGTTCAAGAACAAAAATTGGATCTTCAGCGGTAGATGCAATTTCTAATTTTCTAATGCTGGGGTTTTTCTCGAATCTAAAAATTCCATAAATCTTAATATGATAAAACATTACTAAAAACCAAAAGTGCTGTAAAATATTCATTTGTTTTGATGTCCAAAAAAATATTTTCATTTAGAGCGATTTTGACAGCATTCGCGCACACTAAATTAAGTTAGATTGGTACATAACTCCTTGAATATAAATCAGATTTAAGCAATCTTGGACTTGTTGGAAAGCTTTCAAAACAAAGTTGTCTGTCCTGGTGACGCACAATAAATGAAATACAAATACAAAACTTTTACTTAAATGATATTAGTCATAAATAAGTGTTTGTCCTGGTTTCTGGCATAAATAAGTATCTGTATACCAAGATTTCCCACCGAGATCTCGTCGAGATCTGGTGCTCATATAAAGGAGTTTGGGTCGAGATCTCGCTCGAGTTGGGGAACTTTTTCGTATCGCATCAGATTTTGTCTTGAGGTCATGAAAAACCGAGAAACTCGTCGAGATCTTGCGAGATCTTGTGAGTTTTAGTTCTATGGTTATTCCCATCTAATTTGATGGAACTCATAATAAATAGAGGAAAGTCGCATTCACGCTGTAGGACTACTTCTTCCTGTCCAGTAGATGCGATCAACATGTCCGACATAGTTTCTAATCACAGAGAGATGGAACAAAAAAAGGGATCGTACCACAAAAATCTCCAAAAAACTGTAGAAGGAGATTTGGATCATAGGAATGGGGGGGGATCCCTTGGTGGGAAAGAGATCACCATCAAGGGGAAAAAAAGGAAGAAGAGCAAGGTGGTAGCGGTGGCGGTAGAAGAAGGTGGAGGTGGTGTCTGGTGGTGACATTGAGAGAGGATGCGGCGGCAGTGACCGACGATGGCTGGCGATAAAATTGAGAGAGAGAGAGAGAGAGAGAGAGAGAGAGAGAGAGAGAGAGAGAGAGAGGTTGTCGATGGTGGGTGGTGGCGCTGAAACCGAGAGGGAGAGAGAAGGTGGAGGCGCTAGAGAGAGAGGCGGCAATGAGTTTAGAGTTTCATGAGCAAGGTCATTAGGGTTCAGATCCGAATGTCGATTCTCGCTCTAATACCATGTGGGAATTTAACTTATTTTAATGAGACACAAGCCCTCTTTATTTATAATAAGACATATGAAGTATAAGTTACAATTATACCCTTAGGGCAACACAACTAAATCCTAATGGACTAATATACCCTTGAACCAATATTACAACAATTTATATGGCTAAAATAAGGTCTTTAAAATATTGAAGCTTAATATGGCCGTTTACCCCACGAAATGGGCAATCGAAACTCACAGGCAAAAAATGTTGTACTGTTTTGGCAATATTTCGGTCAAGCCGATACGAGACTGAAATCCAAGTTTTCAAACTATGACTGCTGATGGGTTTCTAGAAGTTAAGGGTTTTTGTTCAGAAATTCAATTGAAAACCAAAATCACTGTGAATATTATATGATCAGATTCAAGAGAAATTTTTTAACTTGAGATCAAATAAACACATGTAGCTCAAATTCTGGTCGAAAGTCAGTCTGATAATTAAGAACAACTTCTCAAAGATGGACTTGATCTAATGGTAGGATCTGAAGAACCAGCACTGTTACAGAATTAGTAGCTTGAGATCCTAAAAACTAGGAACTCAGATATCTCAGAAAATAATGTACTGATAGGCGTAAGATTCTGGTTAACAACAGTTCTTTGGCAATTAAACAAGATATCAAAATATCAAATAAATCTGACAGTTAGATTAGGAATTGTGAATTTATCTTACTGAGTATTGATGGAGAAAGGAAGAATGGAAAAGAAGAAGATGTGACTAAGCATCCCATCTAGCCTCAACTGGAATCTCACCAGCCACTATTGGCTTCCCATCAATATAACACTACATCTCATAGCAGATCTGAATCTCGCAAAATAATGAAAAGGTCAAGCCAAATTTTCATTAATCAAATTCTTATACGAGGCTGGACCCCATTACAAACTTGTATAGAAGACTCAAAAACACACTCAAATACTAAAATGGAAAGGCCTAAACCAATCCTTAACTAATAAGGTAACATAAACTGACTAGGAAACTAAAATAATGAAAGAAACTGACTCGAAACAGAATTGGACTTATAGAATCCTAATTCAGCTTAACTAAAGCACTTAATAACAATGATGTAGATCAAAGGAAGGAAGGATAATTTTTGAATTTGGGTATGGTTCAGTTTTTTGGGTCAAATTGAGTCTGCATTTAAATAAGTTAGAATTGGCTAGAACTTTGTAGTGTTAGTCCTTCCTAAGTTTCCTACTTTCGATTGGAAGGTTTCCCCATTTGAGTTGGATAGTGTTGCTATTTTGTTGCACCATCCTATTTTCTGGTTTACAAGTCTTTTCTGTTGTGCCGACAGCAGTGATTTAAGTTGCTGTTTGTTTCCTGTGGTTAAGTATTTAGTGACAGTACTTTTTATCAGACCTGTGGTTACACAAGTGTCAACAGACCTAGTTTATTAGTCTGCTGTTAGGTCTGTTACATACTTTTCTGTTGGTGAGAGCCAGTGTTCAATCTACTGTTTGTCAGTATTAGTGATCCTATATGGGATAGTTGGTTGTTAGCGTCTCAGTTGCCTAGTCCTACATTAAACAATTGAATTAAGGAATAAATACACTTACCGAATAGGCGTAGCTTTTGTTCATATTATTATAGACCCATTAAAGTGGCCCATTACAATGAAAATACTTTGGATCAAAGGCCAAATACATACATAGCTCAACATAAATCTTATTTCCATTAAAATAAGCCCAATTGTGTTTTTTCTGCATCAACTTCACTGCAGTTATGACATCTCTCACTATTTTTTATGTTTCCTCTTTTTCTTAAAAGGCTAGAAAAAAGATGCTTGAGATAGATGATGAGCGCAATCGCAAAAATTACTTTATTCAGAAGATGGTCAAGCAAGCTGAGTCACTTGAGCGACAAATTTCTGACTTTCAAGAGGAACATGCTCGAGATACACAGGTGGTTGTTGTTTGCTTAATGGTCTAAAATAATTTTCTATTTTATGTTATTTTGTACTTGTGGCTGCTGTTATAATTTCTTCATTTTTCCAACTATTCCAATCTGCTCTTGTATTGCTTTATTGAGCTACGCTTATGCCGAACCCCCTTCATTTATTTTTTGAGCTGTTACTAGAGGGTGGATGATGCTAATTGTCATGTTTAACTACTGTGTCTGTGGCAGACATCTGTATGGGTGAATGCACTTTTTGAGAACCTGGATTCTTATTATGACATTCTTCATACATACTTTGCTGACATGGTGCGGGCTGAGATGATATCAAGAACTCTCACATTGTGAAACGTTAAAGCAACTTTAAAAAGCAGTTTTAGATAAATAAGATTATGTTTGGAATGCAAGAAAATAAAAGAAAAGAAAAAATTTGTAAAATAAGATAGAGAAAGACACAAACTCATCGTTACTTTTATTACTACTTTTGTCATATTATGTTTTTCTTTCTTTTCTATCCATTTCTTACGTTCCAAACATAGCCTAGAAGAATAATCTTGATATATGTTATTAATCTAATTTTGAGTGAGATTGAGATTGTTAATAGGAAGTACACGTTACATGATATCGTTGAGTCATTGGTAATAATTACCGTGAAACAGGTATGCATATAAAAAAAATGCTGGGGCTAACAAGGATTTGGATTCTGGAAATCTTAATCCACTTTTGAGAAGGATTTATAAGCTGAAGAAAATTTTCTGGATGCTGAAAACATAATAAAAACCAAACTATATTTAGATTGGCATGTATAACAGTAATAAATGATTACTATTGTAATCCAGATACAATTTAGGTTTTCCTTAAATTTAAGAAAGAGCTCAAAGACATTGTTGATGTAAAACACAGTAATCAAATGATTTTTTCTGTGTAAGTCCATACCTTGAATGAAGAGAATTTGTAGAGAACTGATACAGGAGCATCGTCTAGTGAGATTATTGAGTTCGGGTTTCACTAATGATGGGTTTTTATTCTTGTAGGGTCTGGAATATGAAGCTCACCGAGTAGATCATTAATGTTAATGTTTTAAGTAGTTGGTACCTTTCTTCTATGGGTGCTATGCTAATAGTTTAGATGTCGAGTCTCTATCCCTAATTTTCTATTAGTGTCTTCCTCCCATGGGTGCTATGCTAATAGTTTAGATGTCGAGTCTTTATCTCTCTAATTTTCTAATTCTTTTTTGTTTTTTTCCCTTTCTTATTTAGATTACTTTAAAAAAAGTTGGTTATTGAGCTGTTTCTGGAATTCTAGTTAGTGTCAAATGTTAAATTCTTGGTACGCTCCATTTGGTTGGAAGGGAAATTAAAGGGAAAGGAAGTGAAAATTTCAAAAAGAACTAAAAAAAAAAACTTTTGGAATCATTACCCCACATGATTGTATCACTAGCTCCAAATCATTATCCCCACATGATTATATTTGGTTATTAAATTTCACTTCGCATCCACATCCCTTGGGTTCGAAATTCAACTAGTTTATACAATCATGTGGGGTAATCATTACAAAAGTTTCTTTTTTCAGGTTTGAAAATTTTACTTCCTTACTCTTTAATTTCCCTTGCTACCGAATGGACTCATAGAGACACGAGTCTGGTAACACTTGCTGCCATTTGGACTTGGAGCGAACAAAGACCTTTAATGGAACTGTGGGATTTTCTTGGACAGAAACCGTGGGTTTCCCTTGGGCAGAAATAGGCTCCCCCTGGGCAGAAACCATGGTTTCCCCTTGGGCAGAAACCGTGGGTTCCCTTTGGGCAGAAACCATGGGCTCCCCCTAAGCCGGAACCATATCAGTATCTTCCTGAACCTGAACCGTATCTGGCATTCGAGCAATCAGAAGCACATCTTCCCTTGAAGAGGACTCCCCCTGAAGAGGTGCGACAGTGGAAAAATATGCCTCGGTCTTGTGGAACACAAAATCCACAAAGACAAACATACGGCGAGAGGGAGGATTATAACACTTGTACCCTTTTTGAGTCGTCGAACAGCCAAGGAAAATACACCGGATGCCACGTGGATCAAGCTTACCATGCTGATGATGATTACGAGCAAAGCACACACAGCTAAAAACCTTCGGAGGGATAATGAAGGTGGACGATCCTAGAAGCAGCTCCAATGGGCAACGAGAGTCCAAAACACCTGAAGGCATCCGATTGATGAGATACGCAGCCGTGAGAACAGCCTCATTCTAATAGGGTGCAGGAACTTGCATTCGAAACATTAAAGACCGAACTATCTCCAACAAATGCCAATTCTTGCGTTTGGCCACACCCTTGGGGTGTCAACTCAACTGGTTTGATGGAGAATGCCATGATCATGAAGATGCAATTAAAAAGACCCATGAACATATTCTCTCCCATTATCCGTGTGAAGGATTTTGATCTTCGCATCAAACTGGGTTTCAACCATCTGATGGAAGAGATGAAATCAGTGGAAAGCTTTGCTCTTTTGATGCAATAAATAAATCCAAGTAGTTCTGGTATGACAATCAATAAAAGTAACAAACCACCGAAAGAAAAAGAACAAGAAAAAGAAAAAGAAAGGTTCAGATTACAATTTTTAAATAAACCAGAAAAAATCACGGCTAAAGTCCTAAGAGTTGGGTGGCCCAAACGGTGATGCCACTTATATAAATCGGTTAAAGTAGCTGCAAAGGAGCCAGCTGGAGCTTGTGTCGTCAATGCTGAAGAAAATGAAAACGCAGAATCAAGCAATTATAAGCCATTGACCACTTTACCACTGCCAATCATTGGCCCCGTCACCAAGTCCTGCAAAACGCAATGGGAAGGAAAAAAAAGTTACTTAGCAATTTAAATCCCTAGTGAGACTACTAATGGAGAGAAGATTAGTAGAGAAATTGGGAACATGCAAGATAGAAGATAAAGAGAATAAAGAAGAGCATTCTATAGATCCTTTTCCAGAGATAGAGGAGAGAGAACCATCAACAACTTGAAGTTTACCCGTTCCTGAACCAGGACAATACTCAAAAAACAAATGGGAAGAACCAGTCATATGATCGGTGGCCCTTGAATCGATAATCCAAGGGTTGGAGGTAGTAGAGGCACAACGGCCATCGATAGAAATACCTAAGTGGGCAAAATTTGAATCAGTAGGCACTCGCAAGGAGGTATCCGTGGAAGCCAATGGTGAGGATGAGCTAGGCAAATTTTGGAGATGATGGAGCCGAGTCATTAAATCCGTTGGGAAGAGAGGCGCCTCTATGGGAGCAACATCAGCAGTCTCAATTTGGTGTGCCTGAACCGATCCCGTGCCACAGCCACGACCACGACCACGACCTTTGCCATTTGCAGGTCGACCATGGAGCTTCCAGCAATATTCTTTGGTGTGACGTTCCTTCCCCAATACTCACATTTAATAGGTCCCCTTGTTAGAAGTTAGAACTAGATCGATCACTGAGACGTGGAGTCCCTCCATAGGAATAAGATCTTGAACCCGAAAAAAGTGTAGATCGATCCTGTGAAACAGGTTGAAACATCGCAGTACGATGGCTGCCGTCAGATTGAACCATAACATACGCCTGCTCTAGAGCTGGAAAAGGATCATGACTCATATCATGAGCCTGAATATGATCAAATTCAATATTCAGGCCAGCCAAAAAAACGTACTGGCAAAGCTTGTCCTCCCGTTTGGTGAACTTCATGGCATCCGTGGAACAGGAGCCCATGGTTTAAAGTATCGGCCGATATGATATTGACCATAGTTGTCATGGCGTCGCCATGGCGTCCTGGCGCTGGGAGAGGTGGCATATCGAGCTACGCCATGGTGGATGTAAATATATCGTTCGATATGGCTTCCATGGCGACGCCACGCCATACCACGATATGTTGGCATATCGGTCGATATTTGTACATATAAAAGTTAGATTTAATTATTTTTTTTTTAAACCATTTAATAGCTTAGATGCTTTGCTCCAAATCACACACACTGAAGAAAGACTATTGCTATCAAGCTTCAGTAAACAGGTTAGCCTATCATTTGATTTTTACTATTGCTTTCAATTATTTGACAGGTTAGTCTATATTTTCAATTTTTCATACTTTCATAAACACTGATGGATATTAGTTACACTTTCATGAATTAAACCATAGTGGCATAGTATATTAGTAGTAGTGTAGTACACTTTCATGTTGATTTTTGATGTTATAGGACATATATTATAGCATACTAAATGACATTAAAAATACAGAAAATAAAAAATTAAACATGGTCGACATGCTCGCCATGGCAATGCCATGGCGGGCGACATGTCGATATATCGACGTGACACCCTTCCACCGACTTGGATCACCGTGACGCCGTGACAACTATGATATTGACCGATACGTATCAGTATCGGTCGGTACCATTACAGCTTTTTTATAGAAAAATGGTGTGTCTTGATTGGTATTGTATTGTATCGGCCGATACGGTCCGACACTTATGATATGTACGTTAAAGAGCTCTTTGAGTATCAGTATGTATTGGTCGACACAGCTCGATACAGACCGATATGGTCGACACCAACCGATACATGTTGATATGACAATTAAAGGCACATGTGACTATCAGACTTTGATTTTGTTTTTGAGATGAGAGATTGAAGGAGTTTCTCACAGAAAAAGCAGATTTTGCAGAAAAAGGTAGGTTTCAGAAAAACATGATCTTTGTGTTAAAAATATAAATAATGGTTTTTAATCCTATTTTATGCTATAAATCGATAGATTTAGGTAAAACTAAGCTAGTTGATGCATCAAAACTTGTTCATTTGCAAGGATATGTACTCAAATCAATGAAAGTTTCTTGTCTCATTATACGTTGTTCTCCATTTCAGTGTTTATGCACGACACATGCTATATATTGTTTTTTTGCTCCAAAAGTGTATTTTTATGTGTATATTGACCATTTCCATGCGTATTTTTAGCATACAATACATATCTCTGATACAATACAATATGATACGTCTCTTAAAATCACCCTTCTGATACGATACCTGATACCGATACTTTAAACCTTGTTCATGCCACATACTTCACAACTCAGGGTAGTACTGGGATAATGTCATCTCTTTTTGTTTTGTGTCGTGGATCTTCTTCTGGAATTCATTTCCTGGGCATCATTGCTGACCTGAGAGTAGGTATCTTTGGCTGCTTTCCATATCTTGGCCGCCGAATCCAGTAAGAGATAATCCCATGCAATATTAGGGTTCATCGAACTGATAACATAGGACATAACCAGATAGTTGTCCGAATTCCATTTGTTCTGAGAAGGACCAACATCAACAAGCTTTGTAGCGTCCCTTGTAAGGTAGCCTGAAAAGCCACAAGAAGCTATAGAGAGGAAGCATGAACGAGACCACATCAGATAATTGTTCCCATCCAATTTAATGGAGCAAATAGAGAACGGAGGAAAGCTGCGATCACTAGAACTGTCGGGAGAGTTCGATGTGGTAGTAACATCGGACATAGCTGCTGGTTAGAACAAAACACGAACACAAGTGTTCTAATACCAATAGAGCATTGCTGAAACCATAAAATCGACCGATTCCAGATATTAACCAACACACATAAGATCTCTGAAAGATAAAAAAAAAACTTGAGATCTCTCAAAAACTCATACAAACACCAAAAAGAGGGGCCCTCGGTGGGTGAAATCACCACCGAGGGTGGGAAAGAAGGTGAGCTGAGTGGTAGTGGAGGCACTAGAAGTTAGTGGTGGTGGTAGGTGAAGAACCGAGAGGAGAGAGAGAGGCGGAATGAAAAAGAGAGAGCGAGAGGTGAGAGAGGCAGAACCGAGAAAGGGAATGGGAGGTGGCAGTGCTGGTACTGGAGGGCGGTGGCACTGGTTCTAGACTTCTAGAGGGTGGTGATGCTGAGAGGTTGGAAGCGCTAGAAGGTTGGTGGTGCTAGGGTTTTGGCATTCAATGGCATTAGGGTTTGGATCCCAATGTTGATCCTAGCCCTGATACCATGATGGAATTAGGGTTAATGGTTTGTATTATTATGACCACAACCCACTTTATTTATAATAGACTAGAGAATATTCTAGAATAGGTACAAATACAAGAATACCCCTAAAGGATAAGATAATATAAAAATACCCTTGTACCCATATTACAACATCTCCATTTAGTAGGACAAAAAATACTCTTTCCATCTCTTCATAATGTTCTCATCCCATACAAGCGCTTACCATTGTCACTTTTAATACATCTAACATGGTCGAAATCTCTACTCTTCCTTTTCTTCATTTTAGCTATCTTATAGATAGCTTTTACTCCTTCCTTTGTGTTTAGATGGTTATAGAGAACCCATCTAATTGAGGTATGGAAACAGGGAATACCAAATGGATGATTCTCTTTTCAATACAGTAAGATGGTTTATGTATATGTTTTGAAATTTAGTGAAACTTTCTTAATATATTTTGATCTCAAGCTTTGGAAGAAAGTTGTAAAACTGATTTTGTTCAGAAAAAAATAAAAGTAGGTCTTTCATTACATTTTGATTTGGGCTGTTTCTCATAGATGTGTAAGTGTTACCAATATGACTTCGAATCTGAAAACTAGACTACTTATTTTTCTCCACCTCAGAACTTACATTATGCCTCTTTTTTTTTGGTTGTTTTTTATATATATGAAACTTACATTATGCCTTTAGTACCTGTTAATCTCTTGTAATACATGATTTTCTCTTTTTTTTGCTTTTTGAATCTTGAGGTTGCAATTATTTTAACATTTCCTGTTGTTTCATTAAATATATGAATTGTTCCTCTTTAAAATCAACCTTGGACCTTGCTTTGTGGAGAGCATATCTCATTAGAAAAATCACACCTTTGTTTTGGGATAAATCACTTTATTGAAAAAGGTAAAGTAAGTTCAGTAGTAGACGAGCACATTACTCCGAGAACGAAGAAGCTACAAGAGCTAACCCACAACTATAGAGATAAAAAACTAAGAAATTGAGTAACAGACAAGCACAAATAATTAAGGGATTCCTGTCCTAAAACATAATGCTACTCGTGTTTTGGATCACCCACCTCATTGTCGCTTCTCAGTTTCCCATTGAAATGAGAAACTCTTTTAATTGTGGGTATGTTTATTGTCACTCTTTTGAATATGAGCATGTTAATTTGATTATGGTCAGTAAGAATTTAATTTCTCCATCTTGTTATTTTACCCTCCAACCATTTTCCAAAGGCTGAAGAAAGCAAGAGGGAAGAACATTTGAAGGGACTCCAAGATGAGGCTGATGCTGCTTATTTATGTTTTCAAAGGTTGTTTGTTGATTCTTTTTTTTTCTTAGGTTTTGCATTCCTAATGCATCTGTTTTTGATTTGCCTTGCCATTCGTGGTAAAATTGTCTGCATCTTAGTAAAAGACCTATTTCAGGTGGAAGGAAGAGGAGGATGTTCTATCCGAAGCACTATCAAGGAAAACTAATGAATGCAAGGAATATGGCGAGCAGGTGTGCTCATGTTCTGAGCTTAATTGGATAATTTTGTGATTTGAATGTTTATGGGAATATGCTACTGAATTCTATGATGTTTAGACCTATTATTTTCATCTAACATTTACAGGATTGCCTTTGCTAGTCTAATGTTGCAGCTGTTGCTTTATTGTCTTTTCCAATGGCTTTGTTTCTTTTTTCTTTTATTTTTTGGGGAAATATGTTTCTTAATGTTAGTGGTATGTGCCCATTAGATTTTATTGCCAGGGGTACACTTGGATGAGTTTTGCCTGAGAGAATTGTAGGAATGTAGGGCCAATCAGTGCACAAGCCTGCCTAAGCTCAAAGTCAGGCTTTGTCCGGTGCACCTTTCAATTCTTTAACCTTGGTATATTATTTTTATAAGTTGAATCGGTCAAGTTAGAGCTATTTTCAGTAGTGAGACCTAGATCTACAATTTTTTATTGAACTCATAGTTGTCACGACATCTACTCGACCCAAGGTGTTGGAAGGGGCCTAGACAAAAGGCGAAACCAACAAGGTGACCAAGGAGTCCAAGGTGCCCTCCCAGGAGACCAAGGCATCCGACTAGGCGAGCAAGGTGTCCAAGGTGACTAAGGTGCCTGGACGCCTATTTATTGCCTTGACAACTATGCTTGAACTATTGGCCAATTTCATCATGAAAGTAAGGCACCTGTTGAGGCAGATGCTAGCGATGCCAATTTATTTTTTAATGACTTGTCAAGATTTAATGCTGAAATGAATAGAAAAAGAGAAAGCTCGCAAAATTATATTGGCCAGTCCAACAATAGGAACCTCAACCCACAACATCTATGACAGGAATCCCTCTTGCTCAGAATTCGGCTTACAAAATACCCTTCGATATATATCTTTTTTAATTTTCACTATGTAGAACCATATGAGTAGAAGATGAGTGCTCCGAAATCCTGACCTGCCAAAAGTTACACATAATCTATACCCCAGGCCTTTCCTGCTCATGCAAGGACAAATTGTACCACATCTCGAAGAGAGAATAAGAGTCTTTTAGAGCCAAGAACTTGGTTTTGTGAGTTATTAATAAACCCGTCTTCCATTTTCTTTAACCATTTTTATTTGGATAAGTAACAAACGCTTCATAAGATGAATGTAAGTAATAATATTGCCTCCAAGGTGGCAAAAATGATTAATTCACCCCCAAAACAAAATAAAAAAGGCCATGACTGAACACAATCTACTTAGGAAGGCTTTCACCCAAGGTACATAAATATCTGATAACCCCTTGCTTGGCAAAGTCATGGACTTCCTGGTTCATCAGTCTCTGCATCCAATTGAATGAGCGATTCAGCTGGGCTGCAAGAATTAGAATAAATCTAATACCGTGAAAGTACCTCCTTGGATCATTGTCAGCACATCTCATCCATTTAAACAGTAGCAGAGTATCCTTCCACAATGACTTGACTAGTACCTCTAGATATGGCCATTTCCAAGTCCACTTTTCAGAGAAAAAGTTCCAGTCAAGTGGCATAACCTTCTTTAATTGGTCCTGAAGATGACCCTACTGCAGATTCATCCTAATGTTTGGAGAGACTACTAATGCCCGAAGGTCCTAGGTTCCCTAGAGAGCTTCTGCCAAAGTTCAACTTGATTGTTTCTTTCATTAAATCGTGCCACATAGCAACAACTTCGATCTTTTTTGCTCTATAATGTGTCAAAAAACTCCACTTTGATATACTGGTATTTCTCTAACACCTTCGATTAGATCACTTGCTGCTACACAATGTGCAAGTTTTCTTTTAATCTTGTCAATCACCACAATTTATTCAGACAATCTAGAGTTTTCTCTTTGTACAAGCTCCAAAAAATTGGAAAATGAAGTACTGTCCATGGAAAAAAGCTCTCTTGTCCATTTGGCCCCATTGTAGGAGACACTTATCCTTTGATAGAGAATGGCAATGGGTGGTCAAGACCTTCTAAGGCAGAACTATCTGTGACACGGTTGGAAAGCTAGTCTTTGGCTCTACTGTATATCACATTTGGATGGAAAGGAATCTTAGAAGATGGACTTCCAAGTCTCGTTCCTTTGATTCGATTTGGAAAGCCATCTCTTTTGATGTCTCCACCAAGCTCACCTTTTGCTTCCATAAACCTTTTTGTGACTCCCCAAGGAACAGGCATATTGTTGTTACCTGGGGCTTAGACATGTCTCTCTTGCGGCCTCCAACCTCTTAAGGATGGCCTGATTCTGTGCTTCCTCTCCCCCCCCTTTTCTCTCCCCTATGTATATTCCGCTCTCCCCTCTTTTCCCCCCCGGCCCCCTCCTGGGGTTTGGTAATATATTTATTCACCAAAAAAAGTACTCTCCATGGGAATATTCCCGATGCAGATAAAACACAGAAGTAACTTATTTTAGTGGTAACAAGCCTTGGGTTGGGTTCTATACACATTGAGCCTTTGGTCCATAGTTGTCTCGGTGCCTAGGTGAACCAAAGCAGTCAAGGGGGGGAAAAAATTAAGGCGACAACAGCAAGGCTCCAATCCAGACAAAGTCGCCTGGATGCCTAGGCGTTGCCTAAGTGATGCCTTGACAACTATGCTTTGGTCCAATGGGTTTCTATTGCAGTGGACTGCTTTAATGGGCCTAAAATATGGGTAGGAGGAGTCAATACCAGATTTATTAATTACTTAAGTTGTGGAGTCTTGTTGGAGTTCTATTACTTATTTTTACTTGTCATTGAAGTCTTTTAGTTGGGCTGGATTAGGTCTCTGAGTCCAACCTTGTTTTAAGCTGCTTTCCTTTATTTTATGCTGAGGTTTAGAGTTTTAGTCAGTTCATACTACCTTCATAGCAAGCTATTGGCTAGAGGAGTTTTAAGCTTAGTTTGAGTTTGTTTTGAATCTTTTATAAAAGTTTGTCTGGAGCTACCACCCTGCATACGAATTTAGTGAATGTATCCTTTGGTTCTGTGGTGATTTAGAATGCTCCCTGATGTGGTGATTCAGTAGGATCCCTGCGGGTGATTCCAGGAAGCCTTGGTTTGATTCCAAGTTTGGGGTTCTGGTGGGATGACCTGCCACTAGATTTACCCCGGTTTCAGTTTATTTCTACTTTTTACTAAATCTCTCACCAAAAGGTTCCTGGTGTCAATTCCAACATAACTCATCGACTGGTGCCAAACCCTTTCAGCAAAGATCACAGTATGGAAAGTTGGTTGGTTGGCTCACTGTCTTGTTTGCTCCTGAAACACAAATTAGGAGAAAGAAACCCTTGTTGCCATCTCCTTTGATATAAGTCACCAGTTAGCACCTTTTTGTATGCTAATTCAATCTTCTAGAATCATATCTCATTATGGTCAAAGTTTTGATTCCATTAAATAAATGTTTTTCACCCCCTTCATCTCCCTAGCTGTTTATTCACCGATATTGTCGGCCTTTCCATATTAATTAAGGAGATCAATTCCCCCTTTTTTTTTGTTGTTTCTAGTTTCTATTTATGGGTTCAACATTCTGGTTTATTATGTGATCAACATTCTGGTTAATCTTATTAGAAGCAATTTGAATGTCATTCTACTTTATCTTATGATTGGTCAAAGGGACCAATTGCACCCGCTTGCATCATGTTTGCCTTCCCAACATGTTAATTTTGCAGCTGGGTTCATGTATTTTTGGTAGACTAAATTTCCTTCTTTTGTTTTAGAACTTGAACGACTTTTAAATTTCATTGTTCATTGTTTTTCCCTTTTCTTTATTCCTAGTTAAGATATTTAAAGTTCAAGTTATGTTGTTTGTTTTGACTGGATTTCATGGAATTGGATTTCAATATGTAGACTAATTGTCCCCTTGGTGTGATCAAAATATTTGTTGAAATCATTGGAATCTGGTAATAGTTTTGGAAATCATGATTTGACACAGAATTTTGGAGGTTTTGCTTTTATCTTAAATGAATTATTTATTGTTTAACTTCTCCAGATTCAGGGTTGTGACAGAAAGCATCGTGAAACCCATTCTCGCATCCGTGAACTTCAGCAAAATCAAACGAACAAGGTCTGATTTTACTAAATGTTGTTTTGTTATCCAAATTGTTACTTCAATATGAGACAAAATATATTCTACAGTGAACACTATTGCACTTGTGACTTGCATATATGTAAGAATGTGAAAAATGGTGTAATGGTTTCTAGACTTTTAACAAGATAATTCTAATAGAAGAATAGAGAGCATAATCACAAGATAAGGAATCCGAGAAACTTCAGCAACTAAAGTTAAACAGATTTGATGTAGGCTAATCTTGAACTAGAAAGTCCAGCAAGGGTATAGTACATACAGGATCACAGAAGCAGAGAACATAGGCTAGAAATAGGAGAAAAATTGTAACTCACAACAGGCAGATCAGAACAAGTTAGAACTCAGTTCGAGGGTCTACTCTAATGTAGAGAAGTCCTAATGCTTCTACACATAGTATTAAATCTCGTTTTGGCAGGCCATTTCGGCCTGACCGAAATTTCCGAGACACCGAAATTTGGTATTTTTTGTGCAAGATTTCGGTTGGTTTTGGGCCAAATTAAGGCCTGAAACTTCATGGAAACCCTATTTTAGGCTATATAAACACATGTAAATGTTCATATTGCAAAAATAATCACCCAAAGTGGTGTTTTGGATTTGCACCCTTGATTGGCAGTATACAGTCGAATCCTAATGTATAATTACACGTTGTTTAAGTACTGGAGGACATAATAAGCAATTTAAACAAGTAAATCGTTCAAACATAGAGTCAATGACTCATAATATTAAGTACATAATTTGGATGACATCAATATACTCTCATAATACAAGTCAAGTATCTACTAATAATAATTACTCCGCCATCCAGAATCGATACCAGTCATAGTCCGATGGATCCGACGTGCATTTTCCTCTGATTGTAGGACATATGAATGCCACATCATAGTCTGGGAGAAGAAACGAGTATAGTCCTCCACAGTTTCCATGTAAATTGCATCATCAACATACTGAAGGTAACCTGTCCTAGGATATGGGTCATCAAAGTGTGAAAAACTACCCATTGATCCACTGTGATACGACGCCTCTGGGAGCATATACGGGTATGGCTGGTGGGTTGGGTAGGAATTTCAGTGCAAAATCTAGACGAAATCTCGTCGAAATCATGGAAATTTCGGTTGAGCCGAAACAAAATGGGAATTTGAAATGAAAAAAGACAATGTTTCGGTCGAAATTTCGGCGAGATGTCGAAATTTCAATTGTTTGTAACATTTCGACGAAATTTCGGAAAGATGTTATAAAGCCCAAGTATAAAAAGGCTAAAACTTGTCAGTCTCGGTCGGAATTTCGATTGAGACCTCTCTGGTTTGTACCATTTTGAATTTTGAAGCTGGAACTTGCTATTTTGAGCTTTCATCTTCGATGTTTCACCACATCAATGCCGGAATCACTTGGGAAACAAATCATTGGATTGTCTTCTGTGGACGACATCTTCTTCTACGGTTCTATGATAACTGGTATTCTTTAAGAATCTGAACCAGAATTTTAGAGAGAACAAGATCATAAACTACTATGTGAAATTTGAAGTAAAATAAATGATATTGATGAAGAATGCAATCTGAAAATTGACTTAGAACAAGGGTCATAGTTGTCATGGTGTCTAGGCGACCCAAGGTGCTGGAGGGGGGGGGGAAGACGTCAAAGGCGACACCAACAAGATGCCTAGACGGCGCTTGGACAACTATGACAAGGGTACAACAGGTTAGAATAAGTAATAATGAGTAGGAGGAGGAGAAGAATAGTAGAAGAAGATGAGAAGAAAAAAGCCATAGGCCAAAAGAAGAGACTTCACCAATGTTTGCAGAGCTCAATAGCTCAAAAACTCTTGAAAATACTTCAAACTATTACTCAAATTATGCTTAACTGATGAGAGGGTATTACAGGTATAAAACCTTTTGAAATTCCTAAAATGACTTATAAAAGGACTCCTAATAAGCATTATTAGGACTGGACTTAAAAGACTTAAAAACAGAACACTCTTAAAAGCTATCAAGTTTCCTAATCTAAAGCACTAACTTGACTACTGATTTCGTATACTAACTTTACCAAGACGGCAAGACCAATTGGTTAGTTTTAATTGCACGAATTCCCCCAATGTTGGAAAAAACTCGCCCTTGAGTTTTAATATATGGGAGAATGTCCACCATTTGATCTCAAACAGGGTACCATAGATTGGTATAAGTAATGATAGTTAGGGAAAGTATTATAGTAGAAGAGAAGACATAGTACCTGATTTGTAGTAGAATTCAGAACTAGAAGAAGTGAAGAAGAAAGCAGTAGGCCAGAGGAAGAGCCTTTATCCATGTTTGCAAAGCTGAATAACTCTAAATTTCTTTGAAAAGGAAAACATCAATTTTATTATTTAAATCATGCTTAACTGATGCAGGGTGTGTTACATACATGAAGGCCTTTTGAAATTGTAGAACTGACTCAAAGGACTCATAATCACATCACTCTCTAATCCTTAGTTGACTTAATAGTCTCAAAATAGAACTCTTCGGCTGGCCGTCAATTTTGAACTGATCTGGTCTTCTTCCTCTGGTACTGCTGCTGGTACTTTATTTCTGTGTATGTGGACATGCTTCTATTTGTGCATATTTAGTAGTATCTGCAGTTTAATACAAATTTTTTTTTGGGGTATTCCTTTATCTTCCTTAGTGTTTGACGTTTTCAGCTGTCATAGCAACATTTCCTCTTCAACAGGTAACAGCTTTTGGAGGAGAGATAGTAATTCGTCTTTTACGTGTGATTGAAAAATATCATAGAAGATTTACAAGGCCTCCTATTGGTCCAATTGGTGCTCATCTGGTAAGTATTTCAATAGATACTTTTATTACATGAATATGTTGACCTCTGCTTTCTGTGTATTTCCCTTCCTTTTTCCCTCTGAATGGTTAATGGTGAGGAATTCTGTAAAGTTTGCTAATTTCACATAAAAACTTTGAACAAAAAAGTGTAACCCATTCTGTACACTCCACCTGATGTAAAAGATTGAAAGTTTGTCATCCTCATGTGACGGTCTTCCTTGAATTCACAAGATAAGCCCCACTTATATCACTCTGGATCCTTTCAACATGAGGGAACTGAGAGTCCCCCGAATATTATTCCATGATCAGAAAGTTTCCAGTAAGAGAAAACAATTATGCAAATCCTATTGTGTAGTTTCCTTCCTTCTAAATGATGCAGGAGCTGTTCCATGGGCCGGGTCGAAGCCGTTTGACCCAAACCAAGACAAACCGGGTTCAATTGGGTCTTTGGGTTCAGTAGGATATTTATTTATGAGGGTTTTTTTTTTGGATGAATAAAAATTATATTACGAAGAACGGAGGGGGGATATACAGGCCCTAGGGCAAGCGAGAAAAGAAAAGGAAAAACAAACAAACCGAGAGCTAATCCGGCTGCAAAATGGAAATAGGAAGACCCCAAGATACAACAATGAGCTTGTTCCTTGGAGAATCCTTTACAAGAGCATGGGGAAGCGAACCAATTTTAGAGGAGACATCAAAGGAGCTGGCATTCCAAATCTTATTTAGAGAATGGGAGTTGGATGTCCATCTTCTATGATTTCGCTCCATCCAAATGTGAGAGATAGCGGCACAAAATGCAAGCTTGCCAACAGAATCACAAATTGATTTCCCTCCAAAAGTCATATCTATCTATACCCATTTGCAATGAAGGGGGAGAGGGCTTCTTCTGGCCAGCCAGCAAGAGCTCAAAACTCTTTTCCAAATGGAGGAAGCAAAGGGGTCGGAGAAGAATAGGTGGTCTGTGTCTTGTTGCCCATTCTGACAGAGTTAGCATTGAGGAGAGACCTGAATGTGCTGGAGGATGAGGAAAGCCTGAGTCGGGAGGCAGTTGGAGAGGGCACGCCAAGAGGTGAGAGACTGACGAGGAATGTGCCCTTTGAACCAGACAACTTTGTACCAAGGACAGGGAGTCCCATTGTGTCTAACCATATCCCAAGTTGAGTGAGAGCTGAACCTGCCTGAGGGAGAAGGGAGCCAAATAATAGTGTCACCTCTGCCGCTGTGACCAGAGGAGGATGGGGGGGGGGGGGAGGGAAGGGGGGCCAGGTACCTCTAGAGATGATGGAGAGGCCATCGTCAATCTTGCACAAGATGGCATCTATGGCAATGTGTCTCACTTGAAGAATTCTACGCCAGACCCAAGAAGAATCGGAAGCAGGGCTAACCGTCCAAATGGAGTCTCTATGGAGAGGCCTAGCGTAGACCCAAGAGCACCAGATGCTGCCTTTGTTGGTGAGAAACTTCCAAATAAGCTTGAGAGAACTAGGAAGATTAACATCTTTAATTCTTCTAATACCAGACCCCCTTCAGATTTTGGGAGGCAAACAGAGGACCAACTCTTGGGGTGGAGAAATCTGGCTGAATCCACTCCTTTCCAAAGGAAGGCGCACATAATAGACTCTACTGCCTTAATGATGGCCTTGGGGAGGCAAAAAACTCTTTTCTGATAAATGTAGCAACATTGAAGCACTGATCTGATGAGGGCTCCAGACGACCTGCATAAGATAGAACCGAGCTTTCCATAGCTGCATTAGGGTTTTTATTAGTTGGGATTTATCTTGTAATCGTCTATTTTAATTTTAATAGATTAATTAGTGATAGAATTGGATTAGGATTGTGATAAAATTGCATTAGGAATTTATTTCAGTTTTAGATTACGATTAGGAGTTTTATTTTCTTTAAATACTAGCTTGTAATCAACGAAGGATCAGATTTTAAAGAATGAATTAATTCGTTTGGTTGAAACCTCTTGTGGGTTGATTGCTCGTTCGTTGTCTTCTTCTTCTTCTTTCCTTTTATTTCTTATTATATCCCTTCACTACAGATACCCTGTTCTGCCTAACATGATTTGCAGCCCAGGTGTTGGCATCGATCTCTACTGTTTCTCTTCAGAATAGTGTGAGATTGTAAGGAAACATTCCTGCCATAGAAACGATTCACCCCATACAGTCTGGAGTTTTGATTTTGCTCTATGTTTGACAGTTCTTACCAGAAATCAGATCTGATTCTGGTTTACTGCCAAGCTCTGTTGCAGGTTTCCCAATTGAGCTCCCAGCTTGCTGATTGTAAGAACTACCACCTGGGTTTAATATGGCCTGGAATTGCGACTCTATATCTGAAATTTCAGGTCAAACTGAGGTCTGTTGTGGAAGATCTTTCGATCTGAGTTGTTCTTCTTTCCGCTGGTGCTTGTTCGTGGCTGAAGGTTGAAGAAGAAAGCCTCATCCCACGATTCTTATTTCTTTTACTTTTATTACCTACTTTCCAATTTTACCCTTCCATAATGCCATTAACCCCTTCTATCCTTTAATTTGTTTGTCTTCCAAGTGAGTCCTAAATCTATAAATCAAATTCTATCTGTGTCCTCCCATTATTTCTACCCAATAGCCTTTTAGATTATGCTTAAATTATGATATTGCCATCCTATTATAAATTTCTGTTTATTTTCAATTCTGCCATTGGTCATCTAAACTTTCACATATTTACAGAATTGCCATCATTCCTTACTATTTGGCTATTGCATGTTTTAGTGGGTCCACAAGCAATCCGAATAGGGTTTCTGGATCCCGGATCTGCATTACTAAATCACCCATTAACAGTGCCTGTACAGGTGGTTTGTTCAGTAATTCAATAGCCCAATTGTCAATACATTAATTTGCCTAGGTGTCCACATTATATTTGAATTTCTCTTTCTCTCTTGACAACAACAACAGCAACAACAACAACAGCAACAACAACAACAACAAACTCAGCCTTATCCCAACTTAATGGGGTCGGCTACATGGATCCAAACAAAACAAAGTAGGTAAAACCGAGGTCTAAACAAAAAAGAGGGATGGGGCATGAGTTGAGCTTGGGGGGGGGGGGGATGACAAATGAAAGATTGAAAATAAAAGAAAATGAAAGATGAAAGTAAGAGGAAAGAGGCACAACCCGGCAAGTTTAGAAAATCTCAGCTAAATGGAGCCTACTACATGGATCCTTCCCCTCCAATAGGCTCTATCCGATGCCATTCTTGGTACAAGACCTAGACTATGCATAATGCATGTTCTTCCACACAACTTCTCCTATGGCCATTTTAGGCCTGCCCCTAGTTCTTTTAACTCTTTCAATCGGGATCCTCTCACTCCTTACTGGGGCGTCCCTAGGCCTCCCCTAAACATGACCATACCACCTAAAACGACTCTCTTGAAGCTTGTCATTGATCGGGGCAACTCCCAAATCTGCTCTTATCCGTTCATTTCTTACTTTATCCTTCCTAGTTTTTTCATACATCCATCTTAACATCCTCATCTCTGCTACACATAGCTTCTGAATATGACACTTCTTAATTGCCCAACATTCTGCCCCATACATCATAGCCGGTTGTACAATAGTCCTATAGAACTTTCCTTTAAGCTTTAAAGGAATGCGACGTTCACACAGTACTCCGGACGTACCTCTCTACTTCAACCATCCCACTTTAATTCTCTGTGAAACATCATCCTCGATGTTACCTTCCTTATTTATGATTGACCCCAAATATTTGAAATAGTCACTTGCGGGATCTCTCTATCCCTAATTCGCACCATGTCAGTAACCATCATAGTCTAACTTAAATTTCACGTCATAAGCTCCGTCTTCTTTTTACTAATCGTAAAACCTCTTGTTTCCAAGGTGGATCTCCGTAGCTCTAACTTAGCGTTAATCCTTGCTTTTGTCTCATCCACCATAGCAATATCATCTGCGAAGAGCATACACCATGGGGCCTCGTTTTGAATGCTTTTGGTTAGGTCATCCATGATAAGCACAAATAGATAAGGGCTTAAGGCTGATCCTTGATGTAACCCAATTGTAATTGGGAATTCCTATCCCTGACTGTTAATAGGAATAAAATTAGAGCTGAATGCTTGGACAGTCTAAGGCAGACCCGTGTCCTTCTTCGGATAGTCCGCTGTGTTAGAGCTCCTGTATGATATATATATTGTTTCCTCCCTTTCCTACAAGGTTGGCCTTTTAGATGAAGCGGTTCCAACATGGCATCAGAGCAGGTTTGGAATTAGGGTCTCTCCTCTCTCCTTTTTTCAGCCTTCTCTTTCCCTTCTCTCTCTCTCTCTTCCTCCCTTTCTTCCCTTGTTTCTCATATCCCAATAGGGCAGCACAGATGAGGTGATCAATAGATCAAGTTGCTGCCCTTTCTCACCTCATTCAATGCAAGAAAAATTCTGATCGATAGGAACCTCCTCCCTGCCTGCGATATTTGACGCTTCAAGTTCTTGGATTGTTTCTCCCTCAACTTATTGGAACCAATTCCTCTTATTGAAGATCAAGACCTACAACAGATTTTTTCCGAACAAGTTCCTATCTACAGCCACCTGTTGTGAAGACCTCCTTGGATCGATTACTCCCAAAATCAAGGTTTTCTCAAAACCCTGACATATATCGATCTTGGCGTTACAGGTTTCTGTTGGTGCTAATATTTGAAGGACTGATCAAGCCCCTTTGGAACTCTACTCGACCAAAGTTTCAGCCCCAAACAGTGTTTTTTTGAAGAATTCTCCCCTCCAACGATTTCAGTTAAAACAGGGTTTTTTTTTCAAAACATTGACAATGTCGATCTAGGGGATTCCCTTGTCTGCTACTGCTGATTTTTGGAGACATACATTCTCCCATTGAAAGAGGATTCTCCACCAAATTTCAGCCCTTACATTGAAGGGATTCTTGGGTTTCTCATCCCACCAACTTCTCTGTGATCATGGGTGACTCAGTTAACTCGACTGCAACTTCTGTTGGTGATGGCCAAGGCAATCAGATTTTCATACCTTTCCTCCTCGTCCAATCAAACTGGATGGCTCCAATTACTTGCTTTGGTCTCGGTCTGCTTCCTTTGCCATTGCTGGTCGTGAAGTTACTGGCCACATTAATGGCACCAGTGTTATGCCAAGTTGCCAACTGAGACTGGTCATGCTCAAGATAGATGGCTTGCCAATAATCGAGTGCTCATGTCATACCTCATTGGTTCGATGACTTCAGATCTTGCGCATGGATTTCTTCTCCTTGATACAACCTCTCAAATATGGGCTGCTTGCAAGGAAACTTACGGGCTTGGCTCTGATTCCATGTTGGAACCGGTTCCTCTAAAAGGCCGACCTTGTAGGAAAGGGAGGAAACAATGCGTATATCATACAGGAGCTCTAACACGGCGAACTATCTAAAGGTGGACACGGGTGGATAAATAATTTCAACACTTGCTTGCTCCCAGGGGGACTCAATACCGTGACCCCTGCCTGCTCTGATACCATGTTGAAAGGAATAAAATTAGAGCTAAATGCTTGGATAGTCTACGGCAGACCCCAAGCCATATATTTATAATCAATAGAAAATATTACATCGACAGAACTGTCCGTAACAAAGCCGACATGGCTGTACATATCATAAACTAGGTAAAAAGTTCAGAATATCCCGACGGTATTTTGGCCCATACAATCCAACAGTGACCTCCCACAGATCTCACACTAGTCACCACGTCCTCATACATATCTTTAATTACATCCACATACTTACTTAACACCCCTCTTCACTAAAACATGCCAGATTAAATCTTTAGGGACTTGGTCATAGGCTTTTTCCTGGTCGATAAAGTTCATACGGGGATCTTTTTTGTTATCTCTATATCGTTCCATGAGCCTCCTCAACAAGTAGATAGATTTTGTCGTTGATCTACCTGACATAAAGCCAAACTGCTTCACCGAGATATGAGTTTCTCTTCTCAAAGGGGCATTAATATCCTTGTCCTAAAGTTTATTGCGTGACTCATTAGCTTTATTCTTCTATAGATATTGAAGCATTGGATATCACCTTTATTTTTGTAGATTGGTACAACAATGCTTCTCCTCTATTCATCTGACACCTTCCTTGTGTTCATAATCCTGTTAAACAGATTGGTCAACCAATAAACCCCACAACCTCCTATGGGTTTCCACACTTCTATTGGAATCTCGTCTGTGGGCTTGGCATAGTTGTCAAGGCAGCAAGGCGACCCAAGGCAGTGGAAGGGTGCCTAAGCACTTAGGCGACTAAGGTGCCCAAGTGTTATATTTTATTTCCCCTCTTTCCTAACATTATTTAGTATGCTACAATATATACCTTATCTCATCAAAAATCAAAATTAAGCCATGTCAAGTCATCAAAAATCAACATTAAGTCACATCAAGTCATCAAAAATCAAGATGAAGCCACATCAAGTCATCAAAAATCAACATATAACTAGAATGCAACAGAACTGAAGAAGCAAGCTATTGGAAGTTTAAAACAGTCAAAACATACATTTTTGGTTTATGTTGTTCTTGGAATTCTTCATTGTCCTGGTATACCAAGTCTTACATTTGGCTTGTATTGATCTTAAAAAATATGATCTTATCTATAAATAATTAAACTGCTCTTGATTTAGAGAAATGTTTAGTTTTCTTAGAAGTTTGACTGGTCAAATGATTTTATTTTTACATGAGATTTTTTTTTGTATTAGGTAGAACACATAACCAACTTTTCAAAAAATCCAAGATTACTTAAATCTAATTTATATTGAAGGAGTTATGTTCCAGTTAAACTTTATTTTGATGTGCATGAATGTTGTCAAAATCGCTCTGAATGAAAATATTTTTTTTATGTATCAAAACAAATGAATATTTTACAACACTTTTGGTTTTAGCAATGTTTTACCATATTAAGATTTATAGAATTTTTAGATTTGAGAAAACTCTCTTGCATCAGAAAGTTGAAAATTTCACCTACTGCCAAAAATCTAGTTTTTGTTCTTGAACTTGGGGGGGTTAACATTTATTTATGTTTGGCATAAATAAGGGTCTAAGGGCCTAAGGCGTTCAATACCACTAAGGCGGAAGTTGCCTAGTCCCCAAAAAATCTGCCTGGATGCCTAGGTGACTCCTTGACAACTTTAGGGCCTGGTGTCTTGCCTGCTTTCGTCTTTCTCAAGGCTTCTTTAACTTCTCCCACACTAACCTTTTGTACATATCTATGACGTGTGGTGTCTTGTTGGATAATATAATCATTTGGGTCATTTCTACTCGACTTATCTACATTTAGTAGGTCACAAATATACTCATCCCATGTCGTCACAATGTCCTCATCCCTTACCAACACTCTTCCATATTCACTCTTGATACACCTCACTTGATCTAAATCTGTATCCTCTCTCTCTTGATAAGTTGCCAAAAAAATTATTAGAGTAGAAGAAAAGATAGAGAGCTAAAATCCACAAAGGGTAGAAACTCTTAATATGGAACTACCCAATGAGATAGGAACTCGACTATAAAGATTCATAGTTACCCCAGACTTAGCCAACTCATCAGCTAAAGGGTTGGCAGATCACATCCTCCATAAGAAAGAGGAATTCCTCTTTTTAGACATAATCATCTACCATTCCTTACAAGGTGCATGAATCTCCATAGGCCTCCTGCTCCTGATTGAAGCCTGGGTAGCTTCAATTTGGAGTCTCCTTCTATAACTACATTCAGCCTTTAGTTGCCACAAGATAGCACATGCTGCCATTAGGTATATCCATTATTATAGGAACTTATCTGCATCACAAAGGCTGATAATCCCAATCCAAGCTCAGGAAAATTCGAGTGGGCTAAACTTGACTCGGGTTTTCGGTCCAAAGTTGCCTCCTAATTGCAATCCATGGTCTGGCATGTTTTCTGCTAAACAAATAGATGATAGTAATTTCTTTTTCCTGACAGAAGCAACAAATAAACTTAATTAATTGTTAGAGTTGTGAGAAGTTATGTAAGGGTAGTTTGGGAACTAGCCTTTGTCGAGTTGCCCTCATTATGTATTTTTCTATTTTTCTCCTTTCTTTCCTGTTACCTCCCTAGGGAGGTGTATGCAATATTCTTATTTCTAGTAATGAAGTACTATAGGTGTTGAGTGTAGAGTCATTACACTCTTAACACATTACAACCGAATCCTCTCTCTTGTCTTCTTCTTCTTCTTCCTCCTCCAACATCCTCTCCTCCTCTTACTTACATTCCTAAACCTAAAATCTAACTTGGTATCAGAGCTTTCTTACAGAGGAGTCTTCTCCTTGAAATCCTTTGTGAACTAGGATCTCAAAGAGAAGAAAAAGAATAGAAGAGAGGAGCAGAAAACGACTCTCAAACCTAAATTAATAAGAGTAGCAAGTATAAAGAGACATTCATTATGAGCTGGTAGAATTGACTGCGGCATATTATGTTTAAAAACCTCAATCTCTAGCATATCAGTGAAAAATCAATCTTTGTGAACAAGTTGATGCCTCTCTCATGACAATCGACCTCAATGTGTTTCGTTCTCTCATGAAACACCGGATTCTCAGAAATATGAATAGCAGCCTGATTGTCACACCACAACAACATAGGAGAATCATCACCAAATCCAAGTTCAGTCGTCAACTGTTTAATCCACATTAGTTCACAAGTGCCATGAGCCATGGCATGATACTCTGACTCTGCACTAGACCGAGCTACTACAGTCTGCTTCTTGCTCTTCCATGAAACTAGGTTCCCTTCAACAAAGACATAGTAGCCCGAAGTAGACTTTCAATCAATAGGAGATCCTGCTCAATCCGCATTAGTAAATCCTTCAATCCTTCTATGACCATGATTAGAATACAAGAGACCACGCCCTGGATCCTTCTTAATATATCGCAACACCCTTATAACTGCCTCCCAATGAGCTGTCCTAAGGGCGGACATAAATTGACTCAGCACACTGATAGGAAAAGAGATGTTAGGTTTAGTCACAGTCAAATAGTTGAGTTTCCCTACAAGCCTTTGATACTTCTCTGGATCATCCAGAACATCCCCATCCTCTGCCATGAGTTTCACATTTGGATCCATAGGAGTATCCAAAGGCCTAGATCCCAGTAATCCTGTCTCTGAGAGTAAATCAAGCACATATTTTCGCTGTGAGAGCGAAATCCCTTTCCTTGATTGAGCTACCTCAATGCCCAAGAAGTACTTCAGTCGTCCCAGGTCCTTAGTCTGGAATTGCTGTCCCAAATATGTCTTCAAGCCCTCAATACCTGAAGAGTCATCCCCTGTAATAACAATATCATCTGCATAAACAACCAAAAATATCTTCCCTGCATCTGACTCCCTGAAAAACACTGAGTGATCACTCTCAGACCGAGTCAAACCAAACTCCAGCACAACATCTGTAAAGCGGCCAAACCAAGCTCGCAGTGACTATTTCAGCCCATACAAAGATTTCCTCAGCTTACACACCTTGCCAGACTCCCCCTAAGCAATAAAACCAGGAGGTTTCTCCATATACACCTCCTCAAGGAGGTCCCCATGCAAGAACACATTCTTAACGTCTAGCTGAAATAACGGCCAGTGATGTATAGCAGCCAAAGAAATCAAAATGCGGACAGAAGTAAGCTTTGCAACCGGAGAGAAAGTATCCAGATAGTCCACACCATATACCTAGGCATAGCCCTTAGCAATAAGACGGGCCTTCAACCGAGCCACAGACCCATCTGGATTAACCTTAACCACAAATATCTAGCGACAACCAATAGCAGACTTACCAGAGGGTAAAGAAACAAGATCCCATGTCTGATTGTTCGTCAAAGCAGATAACTCCTCAGTCTTGGCAGCCCTCCACCCAGGGTGAGCCAAGGCCTCTACCACCGACTTAGGAATAGGATAACTGTCAATACTAGACAAACAAACAACAAAAGAAGAGGACAAACGAACATAAGACACAAAACGATCAATAGGGTGTTGGGTTCAACTTCGAACCCCCTTAAGGGTAGCAATAGGAACATCAAGATCAGAAATAGGAGGGACAGTAACAGAGGAGGAAGTGCCTGAAGTGGGATCTGAAGGCGAGGATAATGTGGTAGATGGTGCTGCCTGGGTACTGTGTCTCTCCATAGGTGTAATGCGATGTGTCGGTGCATCAAGTGGGCGACGACGAAAAACAGCCAGTGGTTTTGTTGGAGGTGGCACCGGAGGCACAGGATCCTGCACAGGAGAATAAGTATCGACAACATAAAGAGGGAGATCATCGTCCATCTCTGAAGTAGGCAGTGAGGATGCAACAAATGGAGTAGATTCAAAGAAGGAGACATCAACAGTAACAAAGTACTTTCGCAAATCAAAAGAATAACACCGGTAACCCTTTTGGGTTTTAGAATACCCCACGAAAAGACATTTAAGAGCTCTAGGATCCAACTTAGAGCGACCATGACGATGATCTTGAATAAAACAAACATACCCAAAAACACGTGGTGGTAAGACAAACAATGGATGGGAAGGGAACAACAAAGAATATGGAATGCCACCACCCAAAACAGAAGAAGGCATGCGGTTAATAAGATAACACGCAATCAAAACATCATTAGCCCAAAAAACCTTAGTCACTTTCATCTCAAATAAAAAAGATCGAGTAACTTCCATCAAATGTCTGTTCTTCCTCTCGGCTACACCATTTTGTTGAGGTGTATTCGCACAAGAGGACTGATGAATGATCCCATGTTGAACCATAAACTCATTAAAGGGAGCAGAAAAATATTCTTTTGCATTGTCACTTCGAAGAACTTTCATAGAAGTAGTAAATTGATTCTGAATTTCAAGCACAAAAGTACAGAAAATGGAAAATAATTAAGAACGATTCTTCATTAAATAAATCTAGGTAACTCTGGAAAAATCATCTACAAAAGTGACAAAGTAATGAAAACCCAACACAAAAGTAACAGGACACGGATCCCACACATCAAAATGAACTAAAGAAAAGGGTTGGACAGCCCTGCTACTGACTCGAGGGGGATAACTTACACGGTGAAGTTTCCCAAACTGACAAGACTCACACTGCAAACTAGACAAGGACTGAAACCGACTATCTAAAATCTTCAAACTCTGCAATGAAGGATGACCCAAACGACAATGAATCTGTTGAGGAAGTGCCACACTCGAACATGCCACAGTGGATGCGTCAAGAAGATACGGTTCCCCAGATACGTGACCTCTACCAATCGTCTTCCTCGACTGGAGATCCTGAAACTCACAATAATCAGGAAAAAAGGTAACCGAACAATTGTTAGCTTTGGTAAATTTTCGAACAGATAATAAATTGAAAGGAAATTTGGGCAAGTAAGAAACAGAAGACAACGATAAAGAGGGGGTAACATGCATAGTGCCTGTACCCCGAACTTTAGCAAGAGACCCATCGGCTATCACAACATTGGAAGAAGATTCATGAAATGAAGAAAAAAAACCTGATGCTCCAGTCATATGGTCCGAAGCACCTAAATCAATGATAGGCATGCAATAGCATTACCTGGCTGAACTAGGGTAGCAGTGGAGAACTGAGATGATTGAGAATTCTGAAATTGAGTAAACCGCTTATAGTCTTCATCAGACATAGTCACTGTTTTACCCTCAGGCTTAGATGGAGGGGTAACCACCGGATCACTGCTGGCTGAATTTGCAAACTGAGGTGGTTTACCATGAAGCTTCCAACAAAAGCGCTGAATGTGACCGACAATGATGACAAGTGCACACCTGTCCTGAAGTCTCTGAAGTACTAGGTGTGGGTGCTTTACTGTTCTCTGACCCACGACCACGGCTACCACCACTGCTGCCCGTACTTGTCCCACCACTGGACCCACGGTTGGGAAAGGCTGCAAGGGCTGAACTCTCATTACCATGAGAGGAATCTTGGCTGTTCTCATGAGAAACCCGTAAAAGTCTTGAAAAAGCTTCTGAAAGTGTGGTGACTCTATCCCCACCGAGGATTTGAGACCGTACTGGCTCAAATTCTTTTCGAAGTCCACCCAAAAATGCCATAACAGCCAGCTGCTCTCATTGTTGCTGCATCTCTTTCACATCAGACGTGATAGGAAGAATGGAATTCAGCTCCTCATATAGTCGCTTGAATTCAGAAAAATATTTGGTTACAGTCAGAGTCTTTTGATCCACTTTATAAAAAGCCTGGGACAGGTCATAAATTCGAGGCAAGTTGTGCTTCCCAGAATAGAGGACATTCAAGTAGTCCCATAACTCCTTTACTGTGTCAATGTGAGTAACCAGGTCTGCAATCTGATTATCCATTGAGTTCAACATCTGACTCAATATTCTTGCATCCACCGTATCCCATGTCGCATCTCCTTAAGGCTTTGGCTTTGTGAGATGATCCTATTGATCACGCCCCATCAAGGCCAATCGAACCACCTTTTTCCATTGCTGAAATTTAGAAATCCCTTCAAGTTTCCTTTCGGTAATACGATGAGAAGAGGAAGACAGCTCAGTCACGGTGGTCTTTGCATCACCCATGCTTCACTACACAAATTAAATCTTCACAAAGAAGTCCCGGACAGATTGAAACAAATGGACAGCAAACACTTCTGAAATTATAAACAGTGTGGCCACAACCAACAGACAGCAGCCAGCTGCAAGCAATAACCACCAAACAATAAACTCACAAAACCTGAATCGATCTCACCCTTGGCACATACTAAAGATAAAACCACAAAACCGAGACCAAAACAGTCTTCACTCCATCCAATTCCTTCAAACACATCCTCAAACAAGAGAAAAAAAGACCTAGTTCTTAATTTATGTCATGAACTAGTCTTCAAACAGTCCCAAAATACAGCGTAGGGCGCTGCACCCCTTCAAACAGAAAAATAAGAGAAGCTGAGAGTCCTTCAAATCTTCAAAACTTGTCAATCTTCAATTGTAGGCTGTAGGAAGTAGACAAGGAGATTCACGAATGCTGTAGCAATGTCTAACCTTGCTCTGATACCATGTAAATTTAAATAAAGAAGAAGAAGAAAGAAGAAGAGAGGAGACGGAAGAAGAGAAACTGCACAATTGGGTTTGCAGCCGTAAGAGTAACTGCCCCCAAAACATAATATTAAATAGGTTAACACATAATAACACCCAAAGACAAAAATACCCCCAGATAGAGGAATCGTGAACATGTGAATAGGGGCTGACGCTAGCCTATTCCCGACTCTCCCTTACTCCTAACAGAACTAAACACCCATTAGGCTTCTGCTTACCACACTGAGTAAGGCGATGCCTTGGCACCAAGGTGCCTGGCCATCGCCTAAGGTTGCCTAGGCACCTTGACAACTATGTTGAAAAATCATAGAGGATCATCTCTGAATATATGTAATTTTGCACATAAGATTTCCTGATGCCTTGTAATTGACCAGAAATGCAATATGTAACATCCTTTTTTGCCCCTTTTGTTTTGTCCTTGCCTTTTGGTAGGGCTTTTGTTGGCTCGTGCATGTTTGTTCTTTCCCCTTCCCCCCCTTTCTTCCTTTGGTAATTGAATTATTTATTCATCCAAAAAAAGAAAAAAACATCAATTTTTTGATTGTTATGTACTGTAGGCACTGGTAAATGGTGATATGTGGGCTCCAGCTGTTGAAAATGCCATTGGAAGGTTTCTAAATGCTTTTATTGTCAATGATCACAAGGATTTTCTTCTTTTGAGAGACTGTGCAAAGGAAGTGAACTATTACAATATCAGAATTTACATATATGATTTTGCCATACCGAGGTCAGTGGATGGCTATGTTTAACTAGATTTGTTTGCTCGATTTCTTAGAGCTTCCCATCTTTTTTATTAAGTCTCATTGAATTTATCATATAAGAAGTGTTCACGACATTTTCATATAAACTTCATTGCAGGTTGAACATTCCCAGACACATGCTTCCCCAAACAAAGCACCCAACTACTCTTTCTGTTCTACATGCTGATAATCCCACTATATTGAATGTGTTGGTGGATATGGTAGGGTAAATGTTTGTGTTTCCCCCCCCCTTTTTTTTGGTGTATGTCTGTGTTGGAATTCTATTTGTTTTAGTTAATTTGGGAATATTTAGTTTGTTCATTGCTTCACTAATTTGTTATGGTCTGCATATTTGTGCCTTTACTTTTCCTTTTTTTTTTTTTTTTTAATATCATTTTGTGATTTGTCATTGAATTCATCTGTCTAAGCAGTTCTTACTGTAATTTGTAATTTATTTGTTTCAGTTAATTAATCCACCTAATTCTTTGTAGTTCAACTTTTAGTTTACTGAAGGAGTTTCTCATGACATTATTGCTTTCACAGTGTCTTTACTCTCAGATAAGGATATTAGCTTACTGTTGCAGTTCTTGCTGTGTGTTTGTTCTTTCTCAAGAGATCGTGTTTGTTGTGCTACATGTTTGTGTGTGTGTGTGTGTGTGTTTTTTTTCAGTTTCTCCTTATCAAAGACTAGCTCTGTGTGTATATATATTCTTTCTACTTTTTGATAGCTTCTTTACATTGCAGGGTAGTGCTGAGAGCCAAGTGCTTGTTAGAGATTATGAAGTGGGAAAATCAGTTACTTTTGAGGAAAGGATTCCAAACCTTAAGGAGGTCTATACACTAGATGGATATAAAATGTAAGATGGGAAACCAAACTCTATATTGCGCTTTGATTTATTGATTTATTGCTAGCTAGATAGTCAGGGTTCATGTTGATTTGTAGAGAAGTAATAAAGTTACAATACAAACCAACATTTGTGAAATATATCTCAGTAAGCATAACAGAAATTTACAATTAACCTATAATCTGTCAACATGGACATGAGGGATGTTGTGACACTGCCTTAGGATTGTTTGGTGCTACACTGGTTCATGTGCCTCTGTAGTCCCCACCAGAAAAATTACTAAAATACTCTTCAAGCCAAACCCTTCAATTCCCTGTATGCCCTTTGTACAGAAAACCATGAGATTGAGTCTCTTTATCTCTTATAGCAGATGGAATATTCTTCCTCACTAGGAGGTGTTATGATGGCTGAATTTGAAAGCTTCTGTTACAACAACAACAACAAGAACAACAACATGAAGCACAACCAGTTAGAGTGCATACTGCACAGGCACAGATGACTGTAAGTCCAGGTGCCCAACAACAATGAGTAAGATCCAAATGAGAAAGGAATATCCTCCCTAGAACATAATTTAGGGTCATTGCGTGTGCTCGGGGTAGAAGTTTTGTATAAATGTATCGCCGTGTTATTAAGTATTTTGATTTAAGTTCTTTTCTCTCTAAGAGGTGGAATAGACTAACCCGGTTGAAGCGTAATGATCATACGTCTATAATGCATTGTATGTCCCATAATAGGTCCCATTCTTCTACCCTTTCCCGGGAGTCGATGACTATTCATAGCTATTACCTTGACACCAAAGAAGAGTTCGACCCAATGCTTTATTTCTGTCCTAGTTGATCCCGATTCGACATTAGAAGTACATTGATTGTTCCCCAATAACCGAATACCTTTGTCTGTAAATACTGCATATTTGATTCCATCCATAAATCCATTTTCTTCCCTATGAGTTCCAGTATCGATAAGAATTCTAGTTCTTACTGTTCATATGTTGTGGTATGAATAAACCATACCAATTCGTTATGTATGGATGATGAGATTCCTTTGATACAGAGCCAATTCCAATAGACTTATTGAACGTTCCCATTGGCGTGCATCCAGCAGGAATTGAACCTACGAATTTACCAATTATGACCACAGGTTGGGTTTGAGAGCTGTGTGATGGGTGACTATCTAGCACGGTTCGGAGAGCACTTTTAGTCTGCGCTGGTGAATGGAAGCCCACCCTATCAAGCCAATTGAACACTTTCCATTTTTGACTATCCTCAAAGGAAAAGATTATTCTTTTTACCAAACATATGCGGATCCAATCAGGATCTTATAAGAAGAACAAGAGATCTTTCTCGATCAATCCCAGATTATTCTTTTTACCAAACATATGCGGATCCAATCAGGATCTTATAAGAAGAACAAGAGATCTTTCTCGATCAATCCCTTTGCCCCTCATTCTTCGAGAATCAGAAAGATCCTTTTCGAGTTTGAATTTGTTCATTTGGAATATGAGTTTTTCTTTCTTTTTTCTTTTTGATTTGTTTTCTTTTATTCTTTCTTTCTATTTTCTTTCGCTCTCCTTTCTTTTTACTTTCTATTCAGGAAGTACACAAATGCTGTATGACCGAACTCGAACTCGCGGAAGTCGATCCTATATATAATACACAAATTTTCTTTTTACCAATTATATAAGACTTTCATGAATTGAATAAAAAAAAATGAAAGAAGAGAAACGAGAGGAAACAAAGAAGACGAAAGATAAAGGGAGTTCTATGTGATCTACCGCCCAGGAGTGCCCTATTAGAGAAGGACTGCAATTCTCATTGCCTTACTTTCCTTTCCAAAGCTGGCAGCACCCGGAAGCAAAAGGAGCAGCTCGGGATCTATGAAATCTGGGACTATAGAGGTGCATTCAATTGTCAAAAAAGAGGATTTAGTTGAGTATCGAAGAAGCAAAAGAATTTAAGCCAAAATGCAAAATGCAAAATGCAAACAAAAGTAGATCGGTTTTTTTTCATTCCCGAGGAAGTGCATTTCTTACCCGGATCTTCTTCCATAATGGTACAGAACAATAGTATTATTGGAGTAGATACACGAATCACTTTAAATACAAGAAACCGAATAGGCGGATTGGTCCAAGTGGAGAGAAAAAAAAGGATTGAATTAAAAATATTTTCTGGAGATATCCATTTTCCTGGAGAAATAGATAAGATATCTCGGCACAGTGGTATCTTGATACCCTGAATAGAATCATGAAAAGAAAATTAGAGCGTTGATGTCTTTCACCGGGCAGACTTGATGAGATAGGGAAACAATTAAATAAAAAGTTTTATCTTTTTTTGACGAGAGAGTTGTTTATTTTGCCTAATCATCAACCTCCTCATTAGTACTCCTTGAATTTCGTTGGATGTCCACCTGCCTTTGAGAAGCTAAAAATCTGATTAATCTAATGTAATGAGGTTACTGCCAAAGCTCTTTTATCCAGTTATCCATCCATACTATAACATTTGCTATTTCACCCTCAAGGCCTCAATAATAGCACTAGACTAGCCCTTCCCCATTAGCAATGCCATCCTGGTTCGGTGTGCCATCTGCTCCACTCTGGTAGAATTCCCTTATCCTGGTGGTTTTGAAACTTTAACATGCCCCTACCACTGATCTGTTCCGGTTTTCAACATCATATGCATAAACAATGTTACAAAAATTGAACCGTCATTTGCGTAGTTCTTTCAGTTTCGCTTTGTCCTGTTGTTGTTCGATAGTTTGTCATAGCTTGATCTGTGTCGTGCATCATATGGTGTATCTATTTCATATTGCATATTTGTGTTAGACAATTAAAATGTGTGATCATTATGCTTGATCTTTGTCCTCCATCATACGATGCATCTTTATTAAACAATTAAGATGAATGCTTAATGTGATACATTGGCTGGTGCTTGGAGTTTCTGGGCTCTAACGACAAGTGTTAGTGAAAGGCTGTGTCCAGCGAATCTTATATTCTTTGACATTGACATGTGCTTAGTAATCACAATGTGTTGCTGGAGATGGAGACTGGATAACCTCTGCAAAATTTACCTACACTTTTTATTCTTCTAATGAAGCTTGTTTCAGAGGACCAGTGTTGATGGTTTTGTAAAATTTGCTTTGCTGTAATAATCAGGATTTGATGCTTTCTAATTTCTATACTCTATAGGTTGTTAGTAAACAGAAAGCAAGTTGGGGCTTTTTGAATGAGAGCATAGAAGTTCATCTTTTTTGAGCAAAACCAGTAAACCGCTGATCAGAGATGACGAATAATTAGCACCTGAAATTCTCCTAATGATACTCATCTCTGTAGTCACATACTCACATGTGAACTTATACTTGATTCGATAAATGTATTGGGGGAGGGGGGATTGCTCACGTCTGTTTGAGAAGTTTTTTTTTGCACATGTTACAAATCTTTTGCAGTCACCATGGATGGAGCTCTAATGAAGACTCAAGTTGGTTGAGGGTCAGTTGCAAACTTGCAATACTAAAACATGAACTTGCTCCCAATTTTTGTGTTTCCAGGATCGACAATACTTAATAAATCAATAATATTCCAGTAGCCTTTATTGCGAACCCATTGGGACAATTTTCATATGGCTAGGCCTCAAATGTGGGACTGGGTACGAAAGCTATAAAATAGTCATTTCTTCAGGTTTTTGATTCTGGTACTTGCCATGTTAGATGCACTTACATAATTATATTTGTTCCATTGCGCATGTCAATCTCCCTAATTTATGGAATTTCAATTTTCACCTAATGATAATAATTGCAAATAACATCTTAGGTTCCGCCGAGGTGCAGTCCAGACTACTCTGCCTCCAAACAGGAAGAATAGAAATGACCGACTTCGTGGTTCATTTGAGGATCAAATTAAGGATTTAGAAGAAAAAGCATCAATGTATCAAGAAGAAGCTCAACAACTGAAGTCAAGGAAAAGAGTTGTAGAGGATGAGCGTCGTGATCTTGACGAGAAATTGAGAAAGGTTAAGGTAAGAACTATTTATGTTCTCATGCCATTGAAATGAATGATACAAATTCTTGTATTGGTTCTTATGATTTTTTTTTTTTTGGGGGGGGGGGGGAGGAGGGGTGGGGGGAGTTGTGGAAACTTGACTGCATTTTGAGTGATTCTCTGTCTAATATGCTCATTTTTATGGAAAGAATAAATTGAATTTGAGGCTATGTCTGTAAGCCCTTTTCATAATTAAAAATAGCAGTGGCGCGAGGGATAGGGAGGCTTGAACTCTCTACCTCTAACTGCTCAGATGCCATGAGGTTACGAGTATGATGCTTGAGCAAAAGAGTATGAGTGTATGGCTAAATCCTTTGTTGACATGAATGAATCAGGGTAATTCATATACTGCATCAAACCTATTCATGTGTGTTACCCAGATTTAATAGTGTTGAGAGATTTAAAATTAGGGAAAGGCTTGGATAATTTCTTCACCCCAAGCCCCACTTTATTTATAAGAATGGTTGGAACATAAAACCATGTACACAAGCAATGTGGGATTAAACCCATATACAAAACATAAACATAAATAAGAGGAAAAAAGTCCAGAATACCCCCCACGGTATTTTGGCCCATATCTAACACTCCCCCTCAAGTTGGAGCATATATATCATGCATGCCCAACTTGACTAATATAGGATGAAACAGCTTGCTATTCAGCCCCTTAGTGAACACATCCGCCAGCTGATCAGTAGACTTCACAAAGGGAACACAAATGAGGCCAGCTTCAAGCTTTTCCTTGATGAAATGTCTGTCAACCTCCACGTGTTTAGTGCGATCATGCTGGACAGGATTATGAGCAATGCTAATGGCAGCTTTATTGTGATCATTGGAAGATGGACAGCAACACCAATATCTTGTAATAATCCTCTAAGCCATAGAAGTTCACAAATGCCTTGGGCCATCGCACGAAACTCGGCTTCAGCACTGGACCTTGCCACAACATTCTGCTTTTTTCTATGCCATGTGACAAGGTTCCCACCCACAAACGAACAATAGCCAGAGATAGATTTTCTGTCAGAAGAACCAGCCCAATCGGCATCAGTATAAGCTTCAACCTTGAGGTAACCATTGGGAGATAAGAGAATTCCCTTTCCTGGAGCAGACTTCAAATACCTCAAAATACGACGGGCTGCCTCCATATGAGAGGAATAGGGATCATGCATGAACTGGCTCACCATACTTACAGCAACTGGTATGTCAGGTCTGGTGTGAGAAAGATAGATTAGTTTGTCTACTAACCGCTGATAACCACCCTTGTCAACAGGTTCACCCTCTTTCTCCCTAAGTTTTGTAGTAGCATCCAGAGGAGTATCTGAAGGATGACAACCTAGCAGCCCTATCTCAATCAGTAGATCAAGGACATATTTTCGTTGAGAAAGAAAGATGCCCTTTGAAGAGCGAGCAACTTCTATCCCTAGAAAATATTTTAGAGAGCCTAGATCTTTGACCTCAAACTCACGGCCAAGGAGAAGCTTCAAATCCCTGATAACAGCATCATCATTACCAGTCACCACGATATCATCCACATAGACTATGAGTAGAGTAACCTTGTCACCAACTCGTCTGATGAACAAGGTGTGATCAACATTGCTCTGCTTATAACCTGCTGAAATCATAGCCTTATGAAATCTGCCGAACCAGCCCCTAGGTGACTGCTTCAACCCATAGAGATCATGTTTCAACTTACAGACTTTGCCCCTAGTCCTGTCATCAGAGAAGCCTGGTGGAATGTCCATATATACCTCCTCCTCAGGCTCCCCAAGGAGGAAGGCATTCTTTACATCTAACTGCTGAAGATCCCACCCAAGATTTGCAGCACAAGATAATAACACCCTGATAGTGTTGAGCTTTGCCACTGAGTGAACCCCTTTGCAACCAGACGTGCCTTATACCGATCCACTAAACCATCAGCCTTCTGTTTGACCACGAAGACCCATTTACATCCCACTGGTTTTTTCCCTGGAGGAAGAGCCACAAGATCCCACGTGTTATTTTTGTGTAGTGCTCTCATTTCTTCCAACATTGCAGCCTTCCACTTTCCATCTGTATATGCTTCCTGCCAATTTTTGGGAATAGAGACAGAAGAAAGAGAGGATACAAAAGCACGGAAAGAAGGAGAAAGAGAACTATACGAAACAAAGCGAGATATGGGATGTAAAGTGCAAGTCCTAGTACCTTTGCGATGAGCAATAGGTAGGTCAGAAGGAGAGGGATTACCAGGAGATGAAGGATCCGGGTCTGGAGCCGGCAATTGGATGGGTACTGGTGCTACAGTGGTTTGCAGCTGCCCTCTGTTGGATTTGCCCCTTGTATAGGTGATGATGTTGGAGTTGTCGATTCTCTTCTGAAATTCACCAATAGTCCTCTGGACTAGAGTCAGCTCCCCCTGGATAGGAACATTAACAACACTATTTTCTATGGTCTCCCCCTGTAAAGGATTCCCATCAGGTGCGGGAGGAACAGCCAGAGGAAGTTGGACATCCAAAGTAGGCTGGGCAGCAGCCGTGTGTGGTGGTAAAGTAGGCTGGACAGCAGCCGTGGGTGGTGATAAAGTAGGCTGGACAGCAGCCTGAGGAACCTCTGGTAGAGGAATCTCAAAAGGCACATCTTCACTAGAACTCTCCCCTTGAAGAGGTGGCGAAGAATAGTAAGAAAGGGACTCATGGAAAATAACATCCATGCTAACCATGGTACGGCGGGAAGGGGGATGGTAACACTTGTAACCTTTCTAGGTCGGAGAATAACCCAAGAAAATACAACGAAATCCCCGAGGTTCAAGTTTGCTAGGAGATCTAGTATCCCTAGCATAACACACACAACCAAACACCTTGGGGGGCACAATAAAGGAGGAATTTCCTATTAAAACATTAGAGGAGCTACGAGAGTCAAGAGCCCTAAAAGGCAGCCGATTGATGAGATAGGCTGCAGTGAGTACCGCATCCCCCCAATATTGAGATGGGGCATTCCTCTCAAACATCAAAGCCCTGGCCATTGCTAACAAGTGGCGATTCTTGCGTTCTGCCACACCATTCTGGGCAGGGGTATCAACACAACTAGTTTGATGAAGTATGCCATGGTCAGCCAAATATTTTTGAAATTGGGACTTTGTATACTCTGTTCCATTATCACTTCTCAAGACTTTGAGAGTAGCTTGGAACTGAATTTGTATCATTTTATGAAAATGCTGAAAACATGAAAAAACTTGATTTTTTGTGTGCAAAAGATACACCCAGGTATGCCGAGAATGACAATCAATGAAAGAGACAAACCAACGATGGCCAGAAATAGAAGGTTTACGACTAGGGCCCCAAACATCAGAATGCACCAAATTAAAACAAAAAGAACTCCTTTTATTTGAAATAGGATAATTTGAACGTGTCTGTTTGGCCAGAACACAAGCCTCACAAAAAAAGTCATCCTTAGTACGAAGGGTGACCAAACTAGGAAATAAATGAGCTAAAATCCCTAAAGGGGGGTGACCTAACCTAGAGTGCCACTGGTAGAGTTCAGAAGAGACCATGGGGTTCTGGTGTGGTGGAGAATGTAATGGTGGTGGAGAGAAGCAACCGTCATCAAGCAGATACAACCCATCATGCTCGTTACCCAATCCAATCGTCTTCCCAGACTCCAGATCCTGAAACACACAATGAGAAGGAAAAAAAGTGCTTTGCAGTTAAGATCACGATTAATACTACTAATGGAAAGAAGGTTAGTAATAAAGTTAGGAATGTGCAAAACAGAAGACAAGGGAAGAGAGGAAGTGCAGTTGATGATCCCCTTTCCAGAGATGGAAGAAAGAGAACCATCAGCCACCTTGACCTTGTCTTTCCCAGAAGTGGGAGAGTATCTATGAAACAAACTAGAGGAACCGGTCATATGATCTGTAGCTCCAGAATCTATGATCCAAGGATGGGAAGCTACAGAAGCACAATGACCCCCAAATGCAATACCTGACTGGGCAAAGTGTGAACCTGAAGGAGCAGGGGAATTGGCAGTAGCTGATGTAGTAGAGGCCGCAGCAGCGGAAGACCTTAGCATACGTAGGAGTGCCTGTAGATCATCCTGGGATAGACCAGTGTCAGTAGCAGGGGCTGCAGTAACAGTCTCAGTCTGATGGGCCTTGGTTTTGGTCTTAGTCTTGGTCTTTGCAGCCCGTTTAGCTTCAAAATCAGCTGGTTTCCCATGAAGTTTCCAGCACTTCTCTTTGCTGTGATAGGGTTTGTGATAGTGCTCACAAATAACAGTCCCTGTAGTAGAATCGCCAAGAGAAGCAGTGCCACTAGGGGCAGGAGTGGCAGGGGCAGCAGCCTTAAGAGCTGACCTGTCAGTAATAGGAGGGTGCAACATGGCAGCCCTATGGTTTTCCTCAGAAGACACCAATGCATAAGATTGTTCAAGCGTGGGAAAACGTGCTTATTATAGGAAGCAATATCATAGTAGGGTGAAAATCAAAGAAATGATCAACGTTGCATTTGAGCTCATTCTTTGGAGTTCTGCTGCCCATATGTTTCCTGCTGCAGCCCAAATAGGAAGTTATCTGTAAATCGAAGTCATAGAGCCTATCGGTAAGACATGAGAACACCATTGGCAGTTTGGATAACATTAGTGCCATTAATATGGCTGGTGAACCACGCCAGCAATAGCAAAGGAGGCAGATCTGGACCATAGGAGATAATTTGAGCCATCAATTTAGTTGGGTGAAAAGGATCATGATCCGAGGTGGTGTATCCCCCATACTGGCAGCAGAGAAGTCCAATAAGTCCTCCAAGTTACAAGCTGAAATATGTAAAGAAGCCCCTTATATTGAGACTAAATAAGTCTCCAAAAACCAGAACCAGCAACCAAGTGAAAAACCCCTAATCGATTCTGTCGGGGTTATGAAGAAACCCTAAATGGCTGAAATCGATGAAGGAAACAAGGGGCCAAAAAACTGCAGTGAATGGACTGAAACTGAAGTCGATGGAGCCTCTATAATTGAGGCAAAACACCTGCAAAAAATCAGATTCAGAGAAGCAGCAGCAGCCCTAAGACCGATAGGTGTCAGGGTTTTGAAAAAACCCTGTAATGATGGAGGATCGATCTCAGGGAGGTCTTCAAAAACTGAGCTGATGAAGCCCAAATTGCTGTCGAGTGGTGCCTTAGAAGTGGAGAAGCAGCCTGCAGAAATTCAGGTTCAATAGGCAGCAGTAACCCTAAGATCGATAATTGTCAGGGTTTTGAAAAAAACCCTGTAATGGTGAAATCGATCTTAAGGAAGTCTTCAACTCTGTGGGATAAGAACTGAACCAGTAAAAATATCCTGCAGCAGATAGTGATCTTCAAAGATAGCTGGTGATGCCTTTGTTGTAGAAGCAATCTCCAAAAAAAGACTGAAGAACCAATATCGCAGGCAAGTCTGGCTTGTTCCTATCGAGCAGCAGAATCATGGAGCATAATTGAGGTAATGGGGGCAGCAACTGGATCGCATGATCACCTCATCAGTGCTGCCCTATTTGGGATAGAGAACAAGGGAGAAAGAGAGAAAAAGAGAGAGGGGGAAGAAACCGAGAGAAAGAGAGAAGAAAAAAATCGAGAGAGAGGGAGAAAAAAACTGAAATCGAAGGATGTTGGTCCCTAATTCGAAATCTGCTCTGATACCATGTTGAGAGATTTAAAATTAGGGAAAGCTTGGATAATTTCTTCACCCCAAGCCCCACTTTATTTATAAGAATGGTTGGAACATAAAACCATGTACACAAGCAATGTGGGACTAAACCCATATACAAAACATAAACATAAATAAGAGGAAAAAAGTCCAGAATACCCCCCACAGTATTCTGGCCCATATCTAACAAATAGGTCATGGTGGAGGTATTTTAAAATTTGTGTATAACTTTTACGACCCTTTTTTCAATTCATTCAATGTAAGATTTTTCATGTAGTTAAATTTTATGGATTGAGCTTAATATGTGATTTGTTTGTGAATATCGTGGCATATGATGTTCAAATCTACTAGGAGCCAATAACCAGGACCTTCCTAAAACAGTTGGTCGATTGGGGTAGATTTAAGGAAATTAGGTCAAAACTAGGGTTAGACTTAGGGTAGTGGGGTGGGATCTTATTTAGTAAAGCTACGCAAGTTTTTAGAAGCCTAATGATGTAGGTTGGGTGAGGTTTGAGTGAAGATTTAAAAAATTTGAAAATTAGGGTTAGGGTTTTGGGTTTTGGGGGAAGATGAATGTGGTGAATTTTATGGTTTAGAGTTGGAGTTATGGGCAGGGATTCAGGTCGAGTTTCCCAATGGCAGAGAAGGTCACTCCCCCAAAGTTTGATGTTTAGATGAGGGCTGGAAGTGGTTGATCTGTAATTTAGGGTTTGGGTTTTAATGGAGGTGAATGGGGCATTAGGGTTTTTAAGGGGAGGATGGGCCTAGGTTCAGGTCGAGTGGAAGGGTTGATGTGTAGGAGCTGTGGTTGAATTTTGAAGGTAACTAATGGGGGAATTGGGCTGAACAGCTTAATGAAGGTCTAGGGTTTATATGGATCGATGGGGATTATGGGGGTGATGATAATTTCTAGGGTTTAATGAATTCAAATAAAATAAAAGGGGGGAATGTAGGGTAGGCTGTAGAGGATTAGGAGAAGAAGGGAATGACTGAAAGTATTAAATAACTTACTGGCATTGCAGGTTCTTCAATGGCAGCTTGTAGATGAGCTTGAACAAGACCTCCCGATCTTAGCAGATGCAAGGAGTCGATTGGTAATCCCCCAATCCCTTCACCTTGAGATCCATAAGACACACTCACCAAGGAGCAGAGCAGCAACAACAATGGCATGCAAACATGACTGAAAATAATTAATCTTAACTGTGGGGCAGCCTCCCACGATTTTCTTTTATTTATAATATGGCCATAGGCCAAATCCTAGTACAATCTAAATCCCTCCATAAATCGTGGAAGGGTATGACTGAAATTAAAAGCTAATTAAAATAACTTAAAACAACTTAAATGATTCCTAAGTAACCAATAGGAAATAAGGACCTATCTACCAATAAGATTAATTCACTTAAATTGAACCAAAGCTTAACCGGTTCAATTTAAGTTACATTAAAACTGAAAAATAAACTAAGTATGGGAAAACTAAAGCTGAAAATAAACTAAGTACCAAACTAAGGCTCCAAATACTAGGTCCTAATCTTAGGGCTTCTTCTTCTTCCTCTTCTTCTTGCGGGTGCTTGGATCTGCATTACTCCAGTTTAGAAAACCATTAGTGAATTTCAGAGGAGGATTGATGAATTCTAATTTGAAGGTCTATACAAGTAGCCATACCAGACATAAGCAGCTTCAATCCATTATGACACCAGTACCCATCCAGTTGCCAAACTCGGATCCAGAACCTACTTCTCCACTTGGTAAGACTTCTTCTCTCGAGTTACTTATTGCTGTTCGCAAAGGTGTTAGGGTTTGTACTCAACACCCTATATCCCATGTTGTTTCTTATGACTCCCTTTCTGCATCTTTTTCGTGCGTTTGTTTCTTCTCTTTCTTCTGTTCGTATTCTTCAGAATTGGTAGGAAGCTTTATCAAATGGAAATCGGAAGGAATCAATGATGGAAGAAATGGAAGCTTTAAAGAAAAATGATACATGGGAGCGTGTGGTTCTTCAACCAGGGAAAAGACCAGTTGGATGTAAATGGGTATTTGTGGTGAAACAGAAGGTGGATGGCACTATGGATAGATATAATGCATGACTCGTGGCAGAGGGATTCACTTAGACATATGTGATTAATTATCAAGGAGACCTTTGTGCCTGTTGGAAAGCTGAACCCTGTCCAAGTTGTTATCTTGTGCTGTCAATCTTGGATGGAATTTGCAACAACTGGATGTGAAGAATACATTTCTCAATGGAGAACTTGATGAGGAGGTATATATGGATATTCCACTAGGGTTCTCTTGTGACAAAACCCAAGGCAAAACATGTAAATTGAAGTGTGCACTTTATGGGCTGAAGCAGTCACCTCAAGCATGGTTTTGTAGATTTCACAAGGCTATGATTTTTGTAGGCTATAAACAGAGTAATGCTGATCATACTCTTTTTATAAAAAGGGTTGGTGAAAAAATCACTGTTCTTATAGTCTACGTTGATGATATTGTGGTAACCGAAAATGATGGTGATGAGATCAGTCGTTTGAAGAATTTTCTTAGACAAGAATTTGAGATTAAGGAAATGGGAAAATTAAGGTACTTCCTTGGAATTGAAGTTGCTAGATCTTTTAAGGGAATCTTTCTCTCCTAAAGAAAGTATATCCTGGATTCGTTGACCGAAACTGGTTTGTTAGGATGTCACCCTTCAGATACTCTTATGGATGCTAATGTCCGTCTTAAAGAAAAGGAGGGTGAACCTGTTGATAAAGGCCGTTGCCAAAGGTTAGTAGGGAAGTTGATTTGTCTCTCACATACACGTCCAGACATTGCTAGAGCACTGAGCATTGTATGTCAGTTCATGCATGATCTCTACTCTTCCAATATGGAGGCTGTTCTTCGTATTCTTCATTACTTGAAGTTTACTCCAGGAAAAGACATTCTCCTATCCTCTCATGATCACCTACAAATAGAGGCCTATACTGATGTTGATTGGGCTGGTTCTCCTGACCGCAAGTCTATTTCTGAGTATTGTACTTATGTAGGTGGCAATCTTGTCACTGGGCGTAGTTAGAAGCAGGATGTGGTAGCTCGTTCTTGTGCTGAAGTAGAATTTCGTGCTATAGCACAAGGTATTTGTGAGTTACTATGGCTTAAGGGTTTATTACAAGACCTTGGTGTTCCTGTTCACTCCCTCTGATGTTATATTGTGACAACAAGGCTGCAAGCTTACAATCAGCATTGCACATAATCCAGTACAACATGATCGTACCAAGCATGTTGAGGTGGATAGGCATTTTATCAAGGAGAAGTTGGAAGAAGGACTGATTTGTGTTTCCTTTGTGAAATCTGCTGATTAGCTAGCTGATATTTTCACCAAGGGATTGTCTTGAAAGTTGTTTCATCCTACTTTAGTCAAGTTGGGCATGTTTGACATTTATGCTACAACTTGAGGGGGAGTGTTGAATAATGTACACCAGAATACCATGGGGGTATTCTGGTCTTTTTAGGGCTTCTTTTTAATTTTTATGTAATGCGACTCTTAGTAGAGTCAGCTAGAGTAGGGACAATTCTGTCCTTTTTTTGTAATCTCTTTTCAAGCATTCAAGCAATTCTGTTCTGTTTACACCCCCTCTTCTGTTTGAGCTCTCTCCCTCCCTATTTTTTATTTCTTCTTCTTCCTTCTATTGTATTCTGTTTATGTGCAACACTTGCAGCCCTACATAACTGAATCCCTCTTCTTCGTTCCCTTTTCTCTCTCTTTCCAAATCTGGGAATATGCTTCTTCCCCTTTAGAGATTTAAATCCTAGAAGCCCAGATCTGGGATTATCTCTGTACTGAGTTACAAATCAAATTTATATCTGGATAGTTGTTTTCCGCAGAATCCAAGTTGCAGCAATTTTATATTGTCGTTTGACTTCTGTTTTGGAGGATCAGCAATTGCATTCAGTTAGGTATGTAAGAATGGAGAGTATGGTGAACCAGCAACATAAAACATATGGGTCATGTAACCCTAGCTACATAATGCGGTAGTTAATAAGACACTTTAACACGGTAGAGGCTTGCGATCCTTCACCTGAAGTTTCTTGTCCAGATTAGATCCCTTGAAGGAGTTTTATCACTTAAAGCCTTGCTAGTTTAGAGCCCTTGCTGTGTTGTTGATAGGTTGTAGACAACCTATCGACATATAATTAATCCCCTCATTTATTGGCTCTTTCCATTATTACCCCTCTCCTTCTCTTTTAGTTCTATTTAGTCTTCTAGTCATAATTAGTTTTGTCTTTATCCTCTTGTCCTTACATAAAGGTAGGAAATAACTCCCTTCTACCCCACGATTCTTTGTTTTTTTATTTTTATTTCCACTTTCAATAATTTCCCTTCTCATGTTCCTCAATTCTATTTTGTCCATACTTTACAAACCCTTCCAAGTCTTCCCTCATTCAATAAATCTAATTCCTCTTTGTCCCCTCCTCTATTTAGCTACCAAGGTGCCCCTTAAATGTTCTAGTTTATTTCAATTTTGCCACTCCTTCCTTGTAACTTGGGTATTTGGTGTTTTGGTGGGCCTATAGAGAATCCAATAGGGTATTTTGACCCTGGGTTCCGCATCATTCCTGCTATCAATTAGTTATTATGGAAAGAAAGGAGCATGAAACTAGTTGTTGACAAACACCGCTACACCATAATATGTTCATTGGTTTATATTTATTGAACTGGGCATGTAATCCAAACGAGGTTGTGGATATTGTTGAAGACTCTCTTTGTAGTGATTAGTAGTTGAGTATAAAGGGTAAGCTTTGCTACATATGCTTGTGATTAGTAGTTGAGTATAAAGGGTAAGCTTTGCTGCATATGCTTTTACTTTCGGAGTTTTTGTAAACAAGAAAAATTCCATACTGCATAAAGAAGTTGCACACTTGACAGTAGTGAAACTTGATTCTTTTCTTTTTCATATGGAGGGAACATAGTTGTCAAGGCGTCACCTTGGGTCCAGGCCCCCTCCAACACCTTGGGTCGGAATCCATGACAACTATGCGAGAGAGTGATACTGTGTTAAATTCTGTCTAACGATGGAGCAAATATGTGAAATCGTCTTGCATTCTTGACACCTTGAATTTAGAGTTAATTTTAGTCACTTTTATATTGGCTGCATCATATTTTAACCTGAAACTGAAATGAACATCTTAAATTAAAAATTGAAGTTGTAGAAGTGAATTGTAGTTCCCTCATTATTCATTTAGTTTATATTGGATTTTCGTGAAAAATCGTGAGCATAGTGTCTAAGATTGTGCCTTCTGGTCATCAGATGAACTAGGTATTTCATGCTAGTGAAATTATGACTGTGGGTTGGTGCATTGGAAGCAAGAACTTACCTGTAACATTACTTGTTTTTACTGACTTCTGCTGTTAATGTAATGCCTTCTGGTTGTTTCTTTTAGAGGTTGTGCCTGGAAGCAGGGATGGATCATTCATCTAAACAATATACTCTTGATGATGCAAAGAGTTCATATGCTGCTGAAGCCAGTTCAGCCTCCAGAGCTAATGTTGATGAGCTCAACAAAGATTACTTGGTTTGTTGTAGAAATTTGGAATATTAATATCTTGCATGAATTTCATTCTCTTCTAGATTGTGTTGTTCTTTTCATTTTTGGGTGGGTTAGTTATTGGTTTTTCTCTCTGGATTGTTGTCCAGAAAGCCCAAGATGCAATACGGGAACAGGAAAGGTTGATTGCAGATTTGCAAATGAGGAGGACAGAGGTGGAATTAACAGTCAACAATCTAAAATCATCATTTGAGAATTTGTGTGGTATTGAAATGAATGTTCTTGGACTTTTATAGTTCTTTATTTTTATTTTAGTTCTGTTTATACATATTCTTATCTATTCTTGTTTGTCAATAAATGAAAATATGTAGAGTCAGCAAAAGTGGACAGTGATGCCTTTGATGAGGCAGAGCGTGAGTTGGTGCAGATCAAAGAAGAACTGTGTGCATCTGAAAAGGTCTATATTGCTGCTTCATACCTTTAATTGCTTAAATATTCTAGATGGAAGTAGTTAACATTCTAAAAGCTGATTCTTTTTCAGGACAAGGCTCATTATGAAATGGTCATGCGTGATAACGTTCTTCGTAGTATTAGAGCTGCAGAGGAAGAATATGAGAAGCTTCAACTTGATCGTGAGGTATGCTTCACTTGTATTATGTCTCTAGGCTCTAAATCAAGGGGAAGAGGGGTGAAAGTAGAATATACACACTGGTTGGAGGAATCGGTATTGGGATCGCCAGAATCCGGCGATTCGTATAGGAATCAGCAGACGGCGATATCGATTCCGAGGTGATCCCGCATCGGTAGATCGGTACAGACAAAGGGTAAAAAAGTAAAAAATTGAAATTTTTTTTACAGAAAAACTGGTAAATCTGTCTTATCCGGCCCAACTCAAGGCGATCCAGATAAGTACCGGCTGAGACTGATCCTGTTACCGATTACTGAAACCATGGTACACAATTTTTTTCTGCTTGCGTCTAAGCATGAGGGTTGCATTAACACTTTGCTAGGAATACATACAGGGAAAAATTTCCCTGTATTATTCTGTGCAATTCTATTTTTTTGCTGTTATCTTTTATTTCTTAGTGTTTGTAACTAATATGACTCAACTCAGCCTTCTCCCAACTAAATGGGGTTGCCTACGTGGATCCTTTTTATCTAATCAACTCTATTCAATGCAAACTTGTTACTAGTCCTAAGCTATGTTTGTCTTTCTTCACCACTTCTCCTAGAGTTATTTTAGTATCTGTAACTAATAATCATTATATATGCAAAAGAACTGCTGTTTTATTTGTAGATGAAGGTCAAATTGAGAATTTCGTTTCAGTTTGTGGTAGAGATGTTGTCCAAGTAAAATAAGATTATCATTGAATTTGAAGATGAATGTATTCATCAAATTTTCAGTTTCTTCTGACTTTGATGCTGCTAGATGTCGTTATTTTCTTCTTCCAAACATGTCATCATAGTAGTTGGTCAATCACAGATGGAAGAATGGAAAGCTGTCTTTGATCCTGCAGGGGATTCAAGTATGTTAAAGCCCTCTCATCTACTACACACTACTGTTTTGAAAAGGTTGCAACGTGATAGCTCTTTAAAACCAGTTGAAGCGACACCAACAGTGTATCCAAAACATAGTTCTAAAACTCGTCTTGACTCAGTGAGTTTCTCGGTTTTCTGAGAAACCGAGACGAGATGGCATACGGTACTTAAAAGTGCAATATCTCGCCGAGATCTCGGATCTTGGGGCGAGATCTCGGGTTGACCCATGGAAATGACCCTTCTACTATGTATTTACTTACCTAACTCGAGAGAACTCGACATATCTCGGCGAGATCTTGAATCTCGGGTTGACCCATGGAAATGACCCATCTACTATGTATTTACTTACCTAACTCGACAGAACTCTTATATGCTTGCTGTGGAGCACTATATGCAACATTACAGCAACACTATGTCATGGGAAGACTATGTGACACTAGCACGGACTGAATACTTGATTCAAAGTCATTTTATGTGATGATAGTTGTAACACTGTTAAACAGTTTGATGTATCACTTTAACATTTCTAATTCTTATTTAAGTTGTTTAGCTATTAATTGAATGTTTTGCTTGCTTTCTATTACTAAATCATGTGTAAAGTAGGGTATTTTAGTACGTTATCGCCTACCAACCTATGGTCTGAATTGAAACTCATATTTGGACTTTGTTTTTGCAAAATCTGATAGTGCCATTGTGTTTAAATGGCCTAAAATAGGCTGAATACCAAGTTTCAGACCCAAATCAGTTGATGCTTCGAGTTGAAAAAAAAAAAGCACCAACTCGGCGAGATCTCGACTCGACTCGGTTTTTCCAAGGACTGAGTTGGTACCGAGACCCGAGTTTTACTACCTTGATCCAAAAGAGGAATTAATTGATGGTCCAATTGGACCTCCTGGGTGTATGCGGGGCCTCTCCGTAGAGACTCAATTTGGACTGTCAGTCCTAGCACAGACTCTTCCTGGATTTGGCGCAGAATTCTTTAAGTGAGACACATTGCCAAAGGGTTTATCTTTTGCAGGATTGATGATGGGAAGCAGACCTATCTTTGGCTAGACAATTGGCACCCTTCGGGTGTCTTGGCCTCCTTAGTCAGCCCCCGCGCCATCTATGAGTCCGGCTTGGACAGGCTGTCCCCTGTAGCATCCATCATCACTGATGGCTCTTGGACCCCCCCTCCTCCCTCCCCCCTCCCTCCTTGGCTGATCTCTGGAGTTCCCTCCCCCTTATTTCCCCGGGTCACAGAGGCAGAGGGGACACCATCTTATGGCTTCCCTCCCCCACTGGCACTTTCAGCTCCCACTCTGCTTGGGACTCGGTCAGACATAGAGGGACCCCTTGTCCTTGGCACGAAGTGGTTTGGTACAATGGCCACATCCCTAGGCAGAGCTTCACAGCTTGGCGTGCCCTTGCAAATTGCCTCCCAACTCAGGCCTTCCTCATCCACAGGCACATGCAAGTCTCCCCTACTTGCTACCTCTGTTGGAATGGATACGAAGACATCAACCATCTCTTCTTCACCTGCCCCTTTGCTGCCTCCATCTGGAACCGGGTTCTTCGTCATTGCTGGCTGCTCGTAGAAGGCCTCTTCCCCTGTATCGGGAATGGATTTGGATTCATATGACTTTTGGTGGAAAGTCGATCTGTGACACGGTTGGAAAGCTTGTTTTTTGTGCTACTATTTCCCACATCTGGATGGAGCGTAACCTTAGAAGATGGATGTCCAACTCCCGCTCTTTAGACATGATTTGGAAGGCCATCTTCTTTGATGTCTCATCTAAAGCTAACTCCCTCCCCCCTACTAGTGTCATAGATTCCCCAAGGAACAGGTGTATTGTTGTCTCCTGGGGTCTCTCTTCTACTATTTTGCGCCCTACCTAGTCCTTTCTAGTTTCGGGCTAGTTGGCCTTTGGGCTTGTATATCCCTCTCCCCCTTTTCTTCGTAATTAAATTTTTTTTCATCCAAAAAAAAATACGATACGACGCGATATAATACCTAAAAAAAGTATCAATTCTATAGGGTCGATACTGATTGAGACACTTGATACATTTCTTATAAACTATATTTTACATATTACTTATTTATAGTGTTTTATGCTTCAAAATTGTATTTTGCATGTATCCTAGACATTTCCATGTGTATCTTGCGTCTTTTCGATACGATACGATACGATACGTCTCTTAAAATCACCCTTCCGATAAGATACCCGATACCGATACTTTAAACCTTGGGTGTGGGACCCTAATGACAGAATCCAATATGAGAGACACCACTTAGTGTTTGTTGTAAGGAGATTGAAACAGGTTGATTTTCTACTTCCTCTGTAAATCCTAGACATTTGGAAGATGACTCTTGCAGATTTTTATGAAAAACATTAACATTGGATCACCATCAAGTCAAAGCAAGTGTTTGATGATGCCGATCGAGAGGTTATGGTGCTATGAATAATGCAGGCCCTGTTTAAATTTGGGCCTTAATTTTCGGGTTATTGATGTAATGGCTCTCTTTTATAAGCCCATGTTTGGGGCATTAGTTCTGAATTTGAAATTAATAATTTTATTACTAATTAATATTAGTATTGGGACCTATAGCTATTAGTTAAGAAGCTATCTTGTTTTACAATTATATTAGATAGAAGTCTATCAGATGTGCGGCCTATCCTAGTTGTGGATTTATTTTGAAGAGATTTGAAGTTGTTTAAGAAACTTCATTAGAAGTTCAGGAAGTTTAGATTGAATAGAATTCTAGTTTCTGTTTTTATTGAAAACTTTCCCCAAATCAATTGCAATGGAATGAAAAAAGAGATTGTTTCTGAAAATCTAGTTGGACTCTCTCTGCTCTCTCCCTTCTCCTTGCGATCTCTTTTTCTCCCTTTTTCCTGTCAACCTTGCTAGCAGGTACCATTAATGAAGGCTACAGCAGCTCTTCTTTTCTGTGTAGATCTGCATATATGTATCATTCCGAAATCAGAGCCTAATTCCTTGCTTACACAATACACAGCTTAAACTTCGGTCTATTTGCAGCCTGTTTACCCTAGAATCTGATTTCAGAAATTTGGGTTTAAGGACTGCATCAAGGAACGAAAGGGGATTTCCTTGTTCTCTGAGGCAACCTCCCTTTCTCTTAAAACCGTTGGTTAATTGGCAATGGTTTCAAGCTTGGTCCAAGTATTCATGTGACATCATTGGCTCTGGAGTCCTTTTTTTTTTCCGAAGAGAAGTAGTTAAATTTTTTGTGATATCAGACATGCAAGTACACTCGTGATGCTGTTTGATTGGGATAACATGCCATTTAATGGTCCTCACTAAAACACCCCACCCCATTAGATTTCTTCCCTCGGTCCTCACTTTCCTGTGTATTGTCCTATTGAAGTTGACTTAAATCTGCTGTTCTACTTTGGAATCCTTTCTGAATCCTTCAGTTTTTAGTGTGTGAATCTTTGGTCTATTCTATTTTCTTTTGAATCTGATCTTGAAATTTCTCATGGTTTCAAATCCAATCTTCCAGAATCCAACCCTCTTGAACTTTCAGAATTCAACTGAAAATTTCTAGGGTGGTTTTCAGTCCTAATCTCTATTGTGAGTTGAAATTTCATTCCTAGTGCTTACGAGGTAGGGGAATCCTTGACCATAGTTCAAGAACTCGTCTCGAATACAGGTTTCAAGCTGGACAAATAGCGAGTTGGGGTTTTTTTTTTTTTTAACTCGATGGCTGGTTTCGCTGGGTTTTAGACCTATTTTGGGGCTGAAACTTGGTGCTCAGCCTATTTTAGACCATTTAAACACAATGGCACTATCAGATTTTGCAAAAACAAAGTCCAAATAGGAGTTTCACTTCGGACCCTAGGATGGTAGGCGACGACGTACTAATAGGCCCTATTCTGCACATAATTTAGTAATTAAAAGCAATCAAATCATACAATTAATATAAAACAACTAAAATACCCATTACAAATGTTATAGTGTACAATACATCAATCTGTTTAACATATTACATCTATCATCCCATGCCATGTGACCAATCACGCATTCAGTCCCATAACATTCCACAAAGTCTTCCCATGTCATAGTGTTGAATGATGTCTCTGAACCACAAATCATGAACAGATCTTGCACCACAGTAGCTGAATGATGTCTCTGGCAGGTTCTACGTTGAAATCCAAGTGAAAAATGGCGAAGCAGCAGCTTGGGACTTGGGAGCAAGAATAGGCAAGTTCGGTCGAGTAAGAGGTGAGATCTTGCCTCTCGGTCGTAGATACTCAGTTTCCCTCCTCAGGGGGGGTTGCTAAAAAAGGAGGTAGAGGGGGCCACTGGAGAGCTAGAATAGGATGTGACACAGGGTGGAGTAGGCAGATAATGGGAAGAGTGGGAGGAAGAGGCGGCTTGGAAGTGTACTACTGTAATCTTCTCCAATAGAAGGGTTTGGTTTTTTCACCAAGAGAAAGGCTCGCTTCTCCATCTTTGAATGGTATAGGGTGCCTGACATGGATTTTTCTTTAATTATTTATTGTAATGGGAGATAAATACACCTCATTTGTGTTACTGAGTGGGGTTAATTTAGTTCTTTGATTGGTCTTTAGTTACTTTCGTTCTAAGTGTCTACTTGATGCTGTATTGAGTGTTTTAAGTTGAGGCGAATTAGTTTTTTTGGGTTATAATTGGGTAAAAGCATCCGATTGGTCCACAGCCAAAGCTATGAATCCAATTTTAAACACCTCATTTTGGAATTGTAAACAGCTTTGATATGAATGCTTGAGTGATTAGAATCGATCACCCAAGCCCCTTTGTTTATAATAACTTGAAGTAAATCTGATCAAAGTACAAATAGGAATAATAACACCTCAGTCCTAGTCCTACTAGGAATTCCTAATACAACTAGGAATGCCAGAATAGGACTCGGCTGAGGGTAAAACAAAAAAACTAAAAGAAAAGAAAAGAATCTAATCTGACTAGTTCTACTCCTAACATGTCTAGGACTAATCCTAATCAGCTAGGACTAGTAGGACTAATCCTAATCAAACTAGGACTGCTTACCCCAATCGTGTAAGCAGCCTATTTCAACACTCCCCATCAAGTTGGAGCAAAGATGTCGATCATGCCCAACTTGATTAGATTGGGATGAAAAAATTTTCCAGACAACCCCTTGGTGAAGATATTAGCAAGTTGATCCGCAGATGTCACAAAGGGAATACAAATCAGCCCAGCTTCTAACTTCTCTTTGATGAAATGCCTATCCACCTCAACATGCTTGGTACGATCATGCTATACTAGGTTGTGTGCTATGCTGATGGCAGCCTTGTTGTCGCAGTATAGCATCATAGGAAGACGAATAGGAACACCAAGATGTTGCAGCAAACCTTTAAGCCATAGTAACTCACAAATACCTTGTGCCATAGCTCGAAACTCAGCTTCGGCACTAGAACGAGCAGCCACATTTTGCTTCTTGCTACGCCATGTGACAAGATTTCCACCTACAAAGGAGCAATATCCAGAAATAGACTTCCGATCTGCAGAACCAGCCCAATCAGCATCAGTGTATGCTTCTATCCGTAGATGACCATGAGTAGACAAAAGAATTCCTTTTCCAAGAACTGACTTCAAATAGTGCAAGATACGAAGAACAACATCCATATGAGAAGAGTAGGGATCATGCATAAACTGGCTCACAGTACTCACGGCGACAGCAATGTCAGGACGCGTGTGTGAAAGATAAATCAGTTTCCCTACAAGTCTTTGGTACTGGCCTTTATCAACAGACTCACCCTCTTTCTCCTTGAGTCGAACAGTAGGGTCCATAGGAGTATCTGAAGGATGACAGCCTAGCAACCCGGTCTCAACCAATAAGTCTAGGACATACTTCCTTTGGGAGAGAAAAATGTCTTTAGAAGATCTGGCTACTTCAATCCCAAGAAAGTATCGTAGTTTCCCTAGATCTTTAATCTCAAATTCTTGTCCAAGGAAGGTCTTCAACCGTCTGATCTCATCACCATCATTGCTAGTAACCACTATATCATCAACGTAGACTATAAGAACAGTGAGTTTTTCACCAACTCTCTTTATAAAGAGTGTGTGATCAGCATTACTCTGCTTATAGCCCACAGAAATCATGGCCTTGTGGAACCGGCCAAACCATGCTCGAGGTGACTGCTTCAGACCATAAAGTGCACGCTTCAGTCTACCTACTTTTCCTTGGTTTCTGTCACAAGAGAACCCTGGTGGAATGTCCATATACACCTCCTCATCCAATGTTCCATTTAGAAAGGCATTTTTTACATCTAGCTGCTGCCATAGTTTGAGAACTCGTTTCGTTTTGGTATTTCGGTCGAAATATTGTATTTTTCTGGTATGTTTCGATAGGTTATTTCGATGGGTTTTAGGCCAAGTTAAGGCCTGAAACTTCATGGAAACCCTATTTTAGGCTATATAAACACATTTAAATGTTCAAATTACAAAAATAGTCACCCAAAATGGTGTTTTGGATGTGCAAGATTGATTGGCAACGTACGGTCGAACCCTAATGTATAACTTAGTTAATTACACATTTACACATACACATTGTACATTAAACAAGTAAATTGACTTGGAACTAAGTTGGAAACATAATGACTCATAAGTCAAGTCATAAATCATAATATAAGTACATAAGACATCAAGTCAATAACAAGTTAACAAATAACAACTTAAGAGTTAAGATTTAAGAAGATAATATCAAACATTCCAAATCACAATATGTCAATAACCTTAAAAAACCAAGTAAAAGTACAAAATCAGAGCTGTTTCTCAGTCTCGGTTGAAATTTCAACTGAGACTGACGAAACATGTTCATTTATATAAAGCAATTTCTTGAGAAACTCGAAACCTTGCGAAATTTTAAAACAATCTCGAGATATCTCGAAATTTCGAGAATTTCGATCGAATTTTTGTATTTTTTTTATTCGAGGTGGCATTTCGTTTGGAGGAGGTCGAAATATCCGAAATTTTCGATTTTGATCGAGATTTCGCGAGATTTTGAACTATAGCTGCTGCATATCCCATCCAAGGTTGACTGCACAAGATAATAACACACGAACAGTATTTAACTTTGCAACAGGTGCAAAAGTTTCCTGGTAATCAATGCTGTATGTCTGAGTGAACCCCTTGGCCACGAGTCGTGCCTTATACCTATCCACAGTGCCATCCACCTTCTGTTTCACCACAAACACCCATTTACATCCAACGGTTTTCTTCCCAGGTGGAAGAACCACAAGCTCCCATGTGTTATTTTTCTTCAAGGCGTCCATTTCTTCCATCATAGCTGCCTTCGACTTTCCGTCTGATAAAGCTTCCTGCCAATTGTTAGGAATACGAACAGAAGAAAGAGAGGAAACAAAGGCACGAAAGGATGGGGAAAGGGAATCATAAGAAACAACATGAGATATGGGATGCTAAGTGCAAGTTCTGACACCTTTGCAAAGAGCAATAGGTAAGTCAGGATCATTACCAGGTGGAGAGGCAGGTTCTGGATCCGGGTTCGGCAATTGGATGGGTATTGGAGCAACAGTTGATTGAACCTGCTTATGTTTCCTTGCATAGGTCTTCACATTACTGGCATCAATCCTCCTCTGAAATTCACTAATAGCCCTCTGGATAGGAGTCTGGACTGGGGTAGATTGCTCCCCCTGAATAGAAATGGTCTCCCCCTGTATAGGAACCTCTCCCCTGACTCAGGGGGAGTACTAGGGGCAGGCCGAACTGGTTCAGACTCATGGTAAACAGACTGAAGTGGAGGTGGAGAGTCAATAGTCAGCACATCCTCACTAACACTCTCCCCTTGAAGAGGTGGGGACACATAATATGGAACATTTTCATGAAAGACAACATCCATGCTGACAAAAGTCCTGCAGGATGGAGGGTAGTAACATTTGTACCCCTTTTGGGTAGCAGAGTAACCCAAGAAAATGCAGCGGAGGCTACGTGGGTCAAGTTACCAGGGGACCTTGTATCCCTAGCATAACAAACGCAGCCAAACACCTTAGGTGGGACTATAAAAGAAAAAGAGCCAAGTAATAGCTCAATAGGGGCTTTTGAAAGAAGAAACCGACTGGGCAGCCTATTAATTAAATAGGCTGCAGTAAGGACAGCATCCCCCCAATAAAGGGAAGGGACATTGCGAGCAAACATAAGGGCCCTAGTCACCTCTAGGAGGTGGCGGTTTTTTCTCTCAGCCACACCATTTTGGGCTGGAGTGTCGACATAGCTGGTCTGATGGAGGATTCCATGTGCAGCAAGGTATTTTTGGAACTGACCTTCTATATACTCTTTCCCAGTGTCACTCCTCAAAATTTGAAGAGTGGCATTAAATTGGGTCTTAATCAGTTGATGAAAGTGTTGAAAACATAAAAAAACTTCACTCTTTGTGTGCATAAGGTATACCCAAGTGAACCTAGAATAGCAGTCAATGAAAGTGACATACCACCGATGGCCAGTCAGGGAAGCTTTCCTACTAGGCCCCCACACATCAGTATGAACAGTATGAAATAAGGAAGAGGATCTTTTATTAGAAATAGGATAAGTTGAATGCGTCTGTTTAGCCAAGACACATGGCTCACAAAAAAAATCTTCCTTATTACAGTCTTTAACTAATGCTAGAAATAAATTTGATAAAGTACCTAAGGGGGGATGGCCTAGTCTAGAGTGCCATTTATGTAAATCAGAAGAGAAAGATGCCGAAGGTAAAGCCTGAGTAGGATCGCCATCAAGCAGGTACAATCCGCCATGCACTTTACCCGATCCAATCGTCTTCCCCGAGTCCAGTTCCTGAAAAACACAGTGAGTGGGAAAAAAGGTCACTTTATAATTCAAGGATATAGTGATACTGCTAATGGAAAGAAGGTTAGTTTTAAATTTGGGAATATGGAACACAGATGGCAGTGTAAGGGAAGGAGAACAACCAATGGATCCTTTCCCTGAGATGGAGGAGAGGGACCCATCATCAATTTTGACTTTATCCTTACCAGAGGCAGGAGAATATGTATTAAAAAGGCCAGAAGAACTTGTCATGTGATCAGTAGCACCGGAGTCTATGATCCATGGAGTGGATACTACTGATGCACAATGACCAGCAAAAGAAATACCTGTCGGGCAAAGAAGGAACCTGAATTGGCAGCAGACGTAGTAGAGGTAATTGATGTGTTCAACATACGACGCAAAGCCTGGAGCTCTTCCTGAGAGAAACCAATGTCAGCAGTGGGAGTTGGAGCTACACTTTCAGTATGATTGGCTTTGCTTTTAGACTTAGCACGACCACGTTTGGCCTCAAAATCAGCTGGCTTCCCATGTAATTTCCAACACTGAGCCTTAGTGTGATATGGTTTGTGACAATGCTCACACTTAACAGGCTCCTTGGTAGTAGTAGTGGAAGCAGCAACACTATCATAAGAAGCAACAGGAGTGGGACCAGCAGTCTGTAAGGCTGATCTATCAACTTTAGGAGTCATCATCATGGCAGCCCTTCGTGTCTCTTCACTGTGAACATAAGAAAAAGTTTCCTCTAAAGTGGGGAAAGGAACCCGTCCAAGGACTTGCACCCGAATAGGGTCATAGTCATCATTGAGGCCAGCCAGAAAATCATAGGCACGGAATTAGTCTACATAGGTGTGGTAGGCAGTAATATCAGCAGTAGTAGTAAGCTGGAATCGAGCATAATGATCCAATTGCTGCCATAAATACTTGAGGGCAGCATAGTATTTAGTAACAGACATCTCCTTCTGAGTAGTGGTTTGGAGTGTCTTCCGGATTTCATAAACCTGAGCACCACTTCTTGATCGACCATAAGTTCCCTTGATAGCAGTCCATATCTGAGTAGCAGTGTCAAGGAGGAGATATTGACTGGATAGATCAGTAGTCATAGAATTTAAAACAAATGACATCACTATAGCATTGTTCGCAGCCCATTTAGTACGGGCAGCACCTTCTTCAACTGGTTGTTTGGTGGTGCCAGTAAGATGGCCAGTGAATCCCCTACCAGCCACAGTCAAGGATAGTGATCTGGCCCAGATTAAATAATTCGTACCATCAAGCTTGATGGCAGCAGCATAGGGAAGGAAGTTGTTCCTAGTCTGACCATCCCCTCCAGAAGTAGCAGTAGTTGTCTCTGAATCTCCCATAGTTCAGGTAGAAACCGATCCACAAATTTGAACAAAAAAAAAATCTTCAAAAAACTGAATCAGATCTGAAGTATGGGTTTTGAAGTGGCAGCAATTGCAGCCATCAGAATAGGCTGAAACTTGGATCGAATGCCCTGCAAGTGGTGGAGAATAGGCCTGCAAAAAATCAGAAAATTCTGATGATGCAATAAGAAACCCTAATAGGGCTGGTTACAGTATCGAGTGAAACCCTGGGTTTTGAAACTGTATGAGTTTCAGCCGTCAGAACAGGCTGAAACAAGGATCGAGTATCTCCCTTGTCGTGGAGAAGATTCCCTCCAAAAATTGGCCCCTTTGGATGAGCCAATAAAAAGCCCTACATTTTAAAAAAATTTAGGTATATCTGAATGTAGGTAATTGCAGGCTTGAATCAGATGTGGATTGGATTCAAATGTGCAATCTGAAATATGTAAGGTGTAGATCAGCAAGTGCAGGGATCAATCTCCAAAAAAAAAACAGAAATCCAGCTTGAATAATGTAGCAGCTTGATCTCGTAGGGTTGGAGGAAACCTGCGGCAGTTTCAGATCACACCAGTGTTTGTATAATCTTCAATGAGGTGTCATTGAGGGCAGCAGCTAATTCTTCATTGAATCACCTCAAAGATGCTGCCCTGAATGAAATAGAGAGTCCGAGAGAGTTGGAGAAAAAGGAAACCAGTAGCCGAGAGAGTTGGAGAAGAAAACCAGAAAAAATCGAGGGGGAGGCTGCTCTTCAGATCAGAGATGGCTTTGATACCATGTAAACAGCTTTGATTTGAATGCTTGAGTGATTAGAATCGATCACCCAAGCCCCTTTATTTATAATAACTTGAAGTAAATCTGATCAAAGTACAAATAGGAATAATAACACCTCAGTCCTAGTCCTACTAGGAATTCCTAATACAACTAGGAATGCCAGAATAGGACTCGGCTGAGGGTAAAACAATAAAAATAAAAGAAAAGAAAAGAATCTAATCTGACTAGTTCTACTCCTAACATGACTAGGACTAATCCTAATCAGCTAGGACTAGTAGGACTAATCCTAATCAAACTAGGACTGCTTACCCCAATCGTGTAAGCAGCCTATTTCAACAGGAATCAACCTGTCGTTACAAGGGTCAGGGAGGAAGGGGCTCACACCCCCCCACACCCTTCCCCCTTGATCATATGAAGCAACATGCTCACGGGTCTATCTGCTGAGCAGGTATCAACATGATCCTTCCGCAGGTTCACCTACGGAAACCTTGTTACGACTTCTCCTTCCTCTAAATGATAAGGTTCAGTGGACTTCTCAATATGCTTATATAATTGAAAACCCCTAATTTGGAATCTGCTTCTACGAATTGAATAAAATATTTCCTTTTAGGACATAATTGCTTTTATATCTAATGGAGGAGTAGCACACTGCCAGATGTCTCCCAATCATTTCCCATTTGCTTCTTGTTTCTTGCAGTTCAAGAAATTTTTAGTCCTCTCTTCTAGCTTTTGCTTCCATAACTATGGTTTGGGCCCTAAATAAATAGTTGTAGTAAGTATATGAAAGGTTATAAAGTTGGAAGATGTTAGACACTAGGCTCTCCTAACTACACTGGTCTGCTTTTGTGCTTGTAATTATGACACTTGTAAGTGTTTGCTTATGCTCCGACAACTATTTAGATTTTACCATACTGGTTCTCATCTTATCCATAACATCAGAAAACTAAACTGATAGAAAATTGAATCCTACTGCATGTGAGGTATAATAATTAAAAAAAAAATGAGTATAAACTGAGTTTATTTATTGTTTTATTTTATGCATGAAGAGTTTAATGTGGTTGCTGCATAGGTATGGTTATTATTTGATGTTTTCAGCTCGGTTTGATTGCAGGATAAATCCAAGAAAGCTTCTATTATTTGTCCTGAGAATGAGGTGAAAGCTTTGGCGCGCTACTCTGGGAGCGCTCGGGATGAATTAAATACTGAATACAATAAATTAAAAAGGTGGCTCCAACATCATGAGAGTGACCGGTAAATATAAACTCTTAGCCAGGTGTAATTGTTTCTCTTGAGTCTTGAATTGTCAACCTCATATGTGGTACATGTTTTGCAGAGATTCTGATTCTATTGATGATCTTAGACTCATTTATCAGACAAAAAAGCGTAAAATTTCAACAAAGCAGCAAAACTGTGAAGCTTTTCATGAGAAATTTTATGTAAGCTGCACTGTGATCTCTGGATGTTATTCTGATGTTGGTTGAAATCAAAATCTTTACTGATCTATTTAAATATTTTCTTATGACATTTGTGCTATTTTTACTTTTTTTCTTAAAAAAATACTGAAGCAAAATATTAAGCATTTATGACTCTCCCCAGACCCTGCAATGGTGGGAGCCCTGTGCACTGGGTACACCCTTTTTTATTTGATGCTATTGTCAAAATGATTATCACTCATTGTAGCAATGACTTGTATCTTATTTTTCTGATCTAATCGTTTGTATATGTATATTTTTTCCAATTATTTTGGAGGGGTGGTTACGTAGGATTTTATTTTTCTAATTCTACTAGTCCACTGCTTCATTACTTATAGATGAAGATCAATACAATCTACCTTTCCTCATGGTAATTGTTGGGTTACGAGCCTACTTGAGCAGATATTCTTAAGGTTTATGTCAGTGTGTCATGATATGTGAAAGGCGATATGCGAATATAAATGAAATCATAAAAATGATGAAAATCTTAAATGAAGCTTGAAGCTTCTGTAAATGATGTAATAAGGGTAAATACACGTTTGGGACTCATTACATTAATTGAAATTTCATAATTGTAGGAGATAACTGTCAAATGACATAGTTCATGTTTTTATGTATCTTTTTCTTTTTGGGGGAGGGGGTCATTCTTTTTGTAATTTCAAAGAATTTAGTGGACGGAGTTACAATAAATTGATAGAAAAACACATTATCTTATTATTTGTTTACAGTTGATGTTTTATTTGAAAAAATAAAAATGTGTAAAATATCGAAGAATAATGAAAATGCAGTATGGGCTGATGAATATAATAATATACTTTTTTGTTATGGTCTGAATGGCTGTATCTACTCATTAGGTGGCATATGAGAGTGTTTTGTTAAATTTTTCTGAATTGTAATGGGGTGATAAATGATTAATATTTTTAACCTTGTACCTCAATCCAGTGTACATTAGATTGTGTTTTAACATGGGTAAGCTGTCTCCCTTTTGGCTTGCCTTCATTAAATTGTTGAGATGAAACAAATCTGCTAGTACATACAGTTGAAGTTCTGATTGTTGAGAAAGGTAAACCAAGATATGGAACCTTGAGAAAAGCAGCACGAGTAGTGCTTCGTGGTTTTGCATCTTTTGTGATGTTATTTTGGCTAAAAGGGGTTTAGTATGATTATCTTGATCATGTCTGTATGCATTAAAGGCTTCAATTATTGGATTGAGGCAAATATTTTTGCTGTTGAACACATTAATGTGTTAAGGTACTGCTCTGTTTATTAAAAAATCATCTATGAGCCTTCTTATCTCGGGCAAATCTTGTTGAAGGCTTTAAAAAGAATAGGGATATTACTTCTGTCGTTATTTAGGTATTTATGGTCTATATTGATAATCATTGTGTGTAGGGATGTAAATGGATAACAAATCCGAATCCGAATCTGCATCCGTGTCCGTTTAGGGGCATCCGTATTCGCTTTAGAGATATCCGGGAAATAATCCGAATACTCCGATTAAAATCATCCGAAAAAATCCGAATACTTAATAATAAAAATTAAGTAAATAATGATTTTGAGGGTTTTTGAAGATTCAATAGGTTCTAGAATATGATGAAAAGAGAATCATGATCTAAGAGATATGGATTGAGAGTGAATTGTATCCACTAGGGGAGGAAGGTCGGGTTACACAAGGCAGAGATGTAAACGGATGGTCGAAAATCCGAATTCGATCCGCATCCGAATCCGTTTAGAGGTATCCGAATTCGGCCAGGGAATATCCGGCTCCGATCACATCCGATCCGTATCCGATCCGAATCCGATCCGTTTACATCCCTAATTGTGTGTTTTTGTTTTTCTATTGTAGGAATTGCAGAAGGCCCTTGATTTACGCTGGAGCAAGTTCCAAAGGAATGCAAATCTTTCAGAATGTCAGTTGACATGGCAGTATGTTCTGTTCCTGCCTAATAACATACAATCACTTCTGCCTTCATTTCGATGCCTGCATTACGTTCTTTTTTGTTACTGCTAATTTTTTTTTATTTGTTTCCAATGTTTGGATGTGCTTAATTGCAGCTCTACTGTATATTTCTGACTGATGTGTTATGTTAAACTAGATTTAATGGCCATTTAAGGAAGAAAGGTTTTAGTGGTCGCATAAAGGTTGATTATGAAGAGAAAACCCTATCAATAGTGGTGAGAAACTTTTTTCATAAAGCAAATTTGTTTTTCCATCTTATTAGTTTCTCATTTTGTCTTGGAGTTTTAGTTTTACTACAATTTCCACCCTCTAGTTACTTGAAAATTAAAGAGCTGATTTATCTCCCCCCTCTTCTTCCTGTTGATTCTTTTTCATTGCTCTTCATTTGCTAGGTAAAGATGCCCCAAGATGCATCTAACAAAACGGTTCGTGATACCAGAGGGCTTTCAGGTTCCTTTTAGGATTTCCTTTTATTTAAAACATGGATCAGTGAATTCTCTAAATGAAATAAATAATCACCTTTTATTTGTGATTGTGTTATCAGGAGGGGAGCGCTCTTTCTCTACCTTATGTTTTGCATTAGCTCTTCATGAGATGACGGAAGCCCCATTTCGAGCTATGGATGAGTTTGATGTGTTTATGGTATGTGGTTCACTCAGACACATTCTCTGAGGACATACTTTATTGTCAGCCAAGGTCCAGTCAATCCAGTAATTTACATGTGCTAGGTAGATATGCTTTTGTAACATCTTCAGACCTTTGAAATAAGAATGAAGTGTATTCAGGTCTTGCAGGAAATAAATTCCGTGCAACCCGCTGTTCCATGTAATCTCTGATTGGATTTAGACATTTAATCTTCTTGTGAGACATTGTGTCGTATTAAATGAATTTACAAAAGTAAAATAAGTTTCGAAACACCTCTTTTGTTTTTTTTCCTTGTTTTTTTTCTCCCACAAGGTTTGAACCCAAGACCTCCCTGATGTTGCTTTTTGTAAAGCAAAGAAGTGGAATCTTTAGTCCCACATTGCTTATGGAAGAGAGTAAAGTGAGGTTCATATTGTATAATGGGAATTACAAGGGTAGTGTTCCTTGGAAGAAAGACTCACTATGCTTTTCTCATCTTTGGAGGGTTCAGGGTTTATTTTCACATGCCACACCATGCTGTCCCACTCTGGCCAGGGTCGGGTCGTGGCATGGCGTGGCAAGGCAAGGCCAGGCCTTATATATGTCTGGTTTCTTTTTGTTGGTGGGGATTGTATTTGGATTTCGTTTTTCTAACGTCAAATAAGGTTTTTCTGACGTCGAATGTCATAATGTTGGTTTTTGCTCATTAAATGTTAGTCAAAGCACGTTATATGTTGGGGTTTGTCAAGAACTTTCAGACATACTTTAAACTTTGTCCGACGTGCAATGAGGTTTTACTGATGTCGGACTAGCGTTACTGTTGGATTATATGGGCCAGAATACCATGGGGGGTATTCTGGGCTTTTTTACTGTTTTATTCTTATTTCTATTATGTGGGTTTAGTCCCACATTGCTTACTTGTAACTCTATTCTCTATTCTCAATAATATAAATTAGAAGCTTGGGGTGATCATTAATCATCCAAGCATTCAGCTCTAATTCTGATCCTCTCAATAAGGCATCAGAGCAGGTTTTGGATTAGGGCTCTCCTCTCTTCTATTCTTGATCCCGTCTTTCTCGATCTCCCTTTCCTCTCCCTTGTTTCTCTTTTTTTCTTTCATATTTCATAGGGCAGCACTGATGAGGTGATCCATGTGATCTAGTTGCTGCCCTCCATCACCTCAGTTCATGTTATGACAACTTCAATCGATAAGGGCTTGCTCTATGTCTGCGAACTTTGAGGACTTCATATTTTTTGGATTGATTCAATCTCTATTACAAGGAATCTCTCCACCTTTTTTGAAGATCAAGACCTGCGGCAGTTTATTAGCCAAGCCTCTATCTTCAGCCAGCTCTTCTGAAGATCCCCTCTTTAATCGATTTTTTTATCAAGTTTTCCCAAAACCCTGCAAATATCGATCTTGGGGGTACAACTCTCTGTTAGTGCTGATTTTTGGAAGAGTGATTCGGCAGCCCTACAGGCCCACTCGATCCAAATTTCAGCTTCATCCCTTGCTTTTTTGACAGCCTTCTCCCAAAAATCAATCTCTACATTATCAGGGTTTTTGAAAAAACCCTAACAACTATCGATCTTGGAGTTTCAGGTTTCCATTGGGGCTGATTTTTGGAGTACTTCAGTCCTATTAGAAGCATACTCGATCCTAGTTTCAGCTCCATTTGGTGTTTGTTTGTCAGCAATCAGCCCTCCATCGATTTCAGCAAAATTAGGGTTTTTTCCAAAACCCTGAAAAAGTCGATCTCAATGTTTTCTCTGTCAGATGCTGCTGGTTTTTTGAGACATATCTCCCTATATTAAAAGAGGGTTCTCCACCAAATTTCAGCCCTTATCTTGAAGGGATTCTTGGGTTTCTCATCACTACAACTTCTCTGTAATCATGGATGACTCTGCTAATTCTACAGCAACTTCTGTTGGTGATGGCCAAGGCAAATCAGAATTTCATACCTTTCCTACTAATCCAATCAAACTGGATGATACTAATTATTTGCTTTGGTCTAGGTCTGCTTCCTTTACCATTGCTGGCCGTGGCCTTACTGGTCACATTAATGGCACCACTGTTATGCCAGCTGAGACTGGTCAGGCTCAAGAAAGATGGCTTGCCAACAATGGTGTTCTTATGTCTTACCTAATTGGTTTTATGACTTCAGATCTGCAACATAATTTTCTTCTCCTTGATACAACCTCTTAGATTTGGGCTGCTTGCAAGGAAACTTACGGGCAGCTTGGCAATGATGCCCAAGTATATGAACTCAGCCAGAAGGTCCTCCATACTACTCAGGGAGAATTTTCGGTCTCCAAATATTATGCTACTCTACGCATTCTGTGGCAACAATTAGACCACTTCTCTGATTTCCACCCTACTACAGTTGCTGACATTGCTTCATATAAGAAGCATGTGGACAAGATTAGGGTGTATGATTTTTTGGCTAGTTTAATTGTGAAGTATGACCAGATTCGGGTTCAAGTATTGAGCCATAAGCCTTTTCCCACACTTAAACAATCCTATGCCATGGTGTCCGAGGAAAACCGTAGGGCTGCTATGTTGCACCCACCTATTACTGACAGATCAGCCCTCAAGGTGGCTACCCCGGCTACTCTTGCACCTGTTGGCACTGCTTCTCTTGGTGATTCAACTGCAGGGAGTTTGCTTATGAGCACTGTCACAAACCCTACCACACCAAAGAGAAGTGTTGGAAACTTCATGGGAAACCGGTTTACTTCGAAGCAAAAAGGGTTGCCAAGACAAAGACAAAGCCAAAAAACAAGGCTCATCACACTAAGTCTGTTACCACAGCCCCTACTACTGACATTGGTCTATCCCAAGATGATCTACAGGCATTCCTACGTGTGCTAAGGACTTCCGCTACTGCTGCCTCTACTACATCTGCTGATACTGCTAACTCCGCTGCTCCTTCAGGTTCACAATTTACCTGGTCAGGTATTCCATTTGGTGGTCATTGTGCTTCTGTAGCTTTCCATCCTTAGATCATAGATTCTGGAGCTTCAGATCACATGACCGGTTCCTCTAGCCTGTTCCATCGTTATTCTCCCACTTCTGGGAAAGACAAGGTCAAAGCAATTGATGGTTCCCTTTCCTCCATATCTGGAAAAGAAATCATCAACTGTACTTCTTCTTTTCCTTCGTTTTCTGTTTTACATATTCCTAATTTCACTACTCGCCCCTCTCCACCACCATTACTTTCTCCGCTACCTCAGAACTCCTTGGTCTCTTCTAAACTTTACCAATGGCACTCTAGATTAGGTCACCCTCCATTAGGAATTTTAGCAAATTTATTTCCTAGTTTGGTCACCCCATGTACTTGATGACTTTTTTTGTGAGGCTTGTGTTCTGGCCAAACAGACACGCTCCACTTATTCTTTATCAAATAAAAGAAGTAGTTCTTGTTTTCAATTGGTGCATTCTGATGTTTGGGGTCCTAGTCGTAAAACATCTCTTTCTGGTCTCCGATGGTTTGTTTCTTTTATTGACTGTCATTCTAGGCACACATGGGTGTATCTTTTACACACACAAAATCAGGTTTTTGAGTGTTTTTGGCATTTTCATAAAATGGTCCAAACTCAGTTCCAGACTACTCTCAAAATATTGAGAAGTAATAATGGATCCGAGTATAAAGAATCTCAATTTCAAAATTATCTTGTTGACCATGGCATTATTCACCAGACCAGTTGTGTTGATACCCCTGCCTAGAATAGTGTGGCAGAAAGGAAAAACCGCCACTTGTTAGAGGTGGCCAGGGCTTTGTTGTTTGCTAGACATGTCCCATCGTAGTATTGGGGAGATGTTGTCCTTACTGCTGCCTAACTCATCAATAGGCTACCTTCCAGGGTCCTTGACTCCTGTAGTCCAGTTGAGGTTTTAATGGGGAATTCCTCTTTTGTTACTCCCAAAGTGTTTGGTTGTGTGTGTATGCTAGAGATACTAAATCTCCAGGCAAACTTGAACCTAGGGGGTTACGTTGTATTTTCTTAGGTTATTCTCCAACCCAAAAGGGTTACAAGTGCTACCACCCCCCTTCCCGCCGTACTTTGGTCAGTATGGATGTTATTTTTCATGAGACCGTTTCCTATTATTCTTCACCACCTCTTCAGGGGTAGAGTTCTAGTGAAGATGTGCCATCCTTTGAGGTTCCTCCTCTTGAGGTTCCTCCTTTTCTAACACCTAACTGTCCAGCCTCCTACAGCTGCAGCCTAGCCTCCTTTGACTGCTGCCCAATCTCCCTTAGCTGCAAAGTTTGGTGAGCCAGTTTATACATGATCCTTATTCTTCTCACATGGAGGCAGTCCTTCATATTTTGCGATATTTGAAGTCTGCTCCCGAAAAAGGAATTCTTCTCTCTCCCAATGGTCATCTGAAGGTTGAAGCTTATACCGATGCCGATTGGGCTGGCTCTACTGACAGAAAGTCAATTTCTGGCTATTGTTCTTTTGTGGGTGGAAACCTTGTCACGTGGCGTAGTAAGAAGCAGAATGTCGTGGCAAGGTCCAATGCTAAAGCAGAGTTTCGTGCAATGGCACAAAGAATCTGTGAACTTTTGTGGCCTAGAGGACTGTTGTAGGATATTGGTGTTGCTGTCCATCTTCCAATGATGCTTTATTGTGATAATAAAGTGGCCATTGGCATTGCTCATAACCCTGTCCAGCACGATCGTACTAAGCATGTTGAGGTTGACCGACATTTCATTAAGGAGAAGCTCGAAGCCGAACTCATCTGTGTTTCCTATGTGAAGTCTGTTGATCAGTTAGCCGATGTGTTCACCAAGGGGTAAGTGGCAAAGTGTTTCTTCCTATCTTAGTCAAGTTGGGCATGCACGACATAAATGCTCCAACTTCAGGGGGAGTGTTGGATTATATGAGCCAGAATACCGTGGGGGGTATTATGGACTTTTTTACTGTTTTATTCTTATTTCTATTATGTGGGTTTAGTCCCACATTACTTACTTGTAACTCTATTCTCTATTCTCAATAATATAAATTAGAAGCTTGGGGTGATCATTGATCATCCAAGCATTCGGCTCTAATTCTAATCCTCTCAACGGTTACAAACATCGGACGAGCATCATAGATGTTGGTGATGGTTTGGTGTACGCCTCCAGAATGCATTGGATGTCGGTAACGGCTAGTTTTCGGTTCCCTCTTTCCGAGAGACACATCTTTTTGGGCCCTCTTGGACAAAACCTTGGACAGGTTTTTCCAAGGGGTTATATCTCCTCTATAAATAGAGGACTTCTTGGACACTTTAGAAGATATACAAAGTGTTCTATTCCCTCTGTCTTACTCATTTGCTCCCTCTCTTTCTCTCTCTCTCTCTCTTTGTTTTGTCTTTTTCTTAACGTTTGGAGAGTTTTTTTTTACTTCCATCCTTTTGGTTGATTGAGTACAATCTAAGTTTGTCCAGACATGGCCCAATAAGTGAGTGCAACAACTACTGGAAGGCCTAAGGGGCTGTTTCATCTTGGAGGTTGATTCGTTGGAACTCGTATTGCACTATAAGGGGAGATTACTATCTTAAAGATAGACTTAGCCCCACTAATTGTTCGTGATTTGATCTGTGTATAAAGCTCTCCTACAATATGTGGTTGCATCAATTCAAGTGATTAAGCCATTGAGATAAGTTTTATATTATTATTTTTTGTTATTAATTTTCAACAATTCTTAAGATTATAGAAATATGGCTTCTTCAGGTGAACCTCTACCTTTAAGAGTGATGATCCTACTGTCAAGACCAAAAAAGATACACTTGGTTGCAAGCATACTACCAATGCAAGAACTGGATTCTGAATTCGTTGAGAAGTGAATTATACATTGTATATGCTCCTTATGAATACACTTATATTATATGGAGTGTTGGAGAAGAAATATGTTTTGGAGGATGTCAGTAGTAGGAAGTATGTGGTACCAAATACTTGATATGATTATGAAAAATGATATTAATGTTTTTTTACTCAAATTGATAAGTTTCAAGTCTTGGTTGCCAAGTTGGCAAAGGAAGGCATGGTCCTCGCTCTTTTTTAGAGAAGTTGTCGGTTTCCTAGAATACTTCAAACTTAATATAAAGCATAAGAGAAAGGATTGGTCACTTGACCAAATCATAATCCGGGTGAAGATAGAGGAGAAAAATAAGTCAAAGGACAAGGTGGAAGAGGCCAAGGAATTCAAGTCCAATGGTAACCTTGTTGAGTCCGGCAAGAACGAGAAATTCAAGAAGAACCTTCATGTTAAGAAGAAAAACAAATTCAAGAAGAAGAAAAGGAACTGCTTCGTTTGTGGCAAACTTGGTCACATTAAGCGTGATTGTTGACGACTCAAGAAGAAAGGCTACAACAAAGCCAAGGTGAATCTCATGGAAACCGAAACCTTTACGGCGATTGTGACTGAAATCAACTTAGTGCGTCATTGACACGGGTGCAACTAAGCACATATGTGGGGACCATAATTCTTTTTACAACTATTCAATCGTTGATTCTGGTGACATGGTCTACATGGGTAATTCCCAGACTTCACATGTTATTGGTAAGTGCCAAGTAATTATGAAGTTAACATCAGGAAAGACACTTGTGGTCAAAGACATGCTGCATGTGATGGAGATTCATCAGAATTTGGTGTTGGAATCACTCCTCAACAAAGCAAGACTAATATTGTCAATATAGGCTGATAAAGTTATTGTATTGAAAAATTATGTGTATGTGGGGAAGGGGTATTTGTCAAATGGGCTTTTGTACTTGGCATTTCTGAAATTATGAATAAAAAGCCTAATCCCAAACCGATGATGGGCAAATGTCTAGTTTGTTTGGACACTAAGTTCACTAAGAAGCCTCACAAGTTGGTAGAAAGGCAAAGTGATCTTATAGACTTGGTGTACAGTGACTTAGGTAACTTTAGTCACATGAGTCAAGGAGGTAAGAGATATTTCATTGCCTTTTATAGATGGTTTTACTAGATATACCAAGATATAGCTTCTAAGAACTAAGGATGATATTGAATGTGTTTTATGTCTTATAGTTGAAACTCAGTTGGGTAAGAAGATTAGAGGTTGTGGGCTGATAAATGGACAGAGTATGGTACTCAAAGTCTATCAAGTTTTGTGAAGAAAATGAGATTGGGCATGAGGTTACAGCCCATCACCAACCCAAGTCAAAAGGAGTTGCAAAAAAGAAGAATAAACTTTGAAAGAAATAATGAATTCCATGTTGATTAGTTCAAGTTTACCCTTAAACATGTGGGGGAAGCCATTATATAGGTAATGTAGTCCGAGGTTTGAAAAATCAAACTAGGAGCCAATCAACCAGGATCTGATCTGAATATGTGAATCAGTTAGGTCAAAATAGTTTTTTTGGTCAAATTAGGGTTAGAGTTTGGGTAGGGTTAGGGTTTGATATGTGGGTTATGTCAAGTTGGTGCAGGGGAGTCTATCAGTGAAGGTCCTGAGATGTTTTGATGTAGGGAGGGATGTAAACTTGAATGGGCTGCAAGTTAGGTTTATGGTTTTTGGGTTTTTGAGTAATGGAAATTGAAGGAATCTAGGGTTTAGAGTGGAAGGATGGAGCTAGGGTTTGGATTGAGTGTTAATGGGGCAGAGATGGAAATTTAATCCTAATTTGATGTGGTTTTGATGGTTGGATTGGTCTGTGCAGGTTAGAGGTTATGGGAGAATTAAGAAACAAAAGGGGAGAAAGCTAGGGTTGGGGCTGTAGAGGATTAAGAGAAGAAGTATGGGGATGGGGATGCTTCAAACTTATTGTTGTTGCAGGGAATCCTTGGCAGCAACTTTTTTGAATGTAAAAGTTGAATAAAAATTTAATCTTGGAACTAGAACTTGAAGGAGATCTTCAAAAGAACCACCCGGGCTTCACACCACAAGGTGTCGATTGGATCAAACACCCATCCCACCAGCCTTGATCAGACACAAGACAAAAATCTTCAATGAAGAAGAAGAGCAGCAAAAGCTTTTTGTTGATATCAAAATTCGTGTTCAATACTTGCCCCCGTTACAACCTTATATAAAAGACTCAAAAATAAACTCCTACACTAAAAAGGAAAGGCCTAACACAATCCTTAACCTAATAAGTAACTTAAACTGACTAGGAAACTGAAATAGACTCAAAACAGAGTTCTCATCCAGCCCCACTAGACACTTAAAAGAAAACTACTAAAATCACTTAAATTGAACCATTAGTTGAATCGGTTCAATTTATGAACAAAAACACTAAAATAAATCTAAGTATGGAACTAAAACAACTAATCCCGTATGCAACCCTATTACCCATACTTTAGGTCCATAAAAGTGACCTATTACATAGAAAACCCATGGGATCAAAGGCCCAACATGTATATAACCCAACCCTAGACTAATTCCTAAGCTAACAAGCTCTATTTGATGATGAATCTGCATCAATAGGCTTGTTACAACCTAAATAGAATCCTTCATAAGAAGATTGACCTTCTTCCCTTTGAATTGTGGTATGGGAGGAACCTACCCTAAAATATAACCTAAGAAAAGGAAATTAGGACCCAAGACATGTTATTGTGTGTTCATTGGGTATGCACAACATAGTGCAACTATAGGTTCTTGGTGATTGTTAATGCAAACACTACGAAACACGAAGAAACAAAACAGAGCAAAGATGACACAAATATTAACGTGGTTCACACCAATATGATGTGCTACGTCCACGGGCGAAACTGAAGATGATTCACTATGTAATGGAAGAAAAGCATAGTGGAGATCTCTCAAAAACACCCAAACGATGCACAACAAGAACTCTTGATGCAGATCCTAGCCACCTCGAATTGAAAAAGCCACCCTAAGCCTAGGGTTTCAGTAGAGGCCTTAGTTTAGTTTAGTTTATTTCTATACTTAGTTTTTATTTTGTGTTTTTAATTGAACCGGTTTAAATTGATTGTATCCAATTGGTTTAATTTAAGTGAAGTGATCCTATTGGCTAAGAAGTTCTTATATCCTATTGGCTAGTAGGGAATCTTCTTTTATTCTAAGTAGTTTAAGTTGTTCTTAAGTCATTAGGGGTAGATAAGTCTTTTCTTTTAAGTTTTTAAGTTATTTTTAAATTGGTCCACCTCTCCACGATTTAAGTGAGAGATTTGATTTGTAATAGATTTAGGAATAGGCCTTTGGCCTCTTATTTAATAAGAAACCGTGGGAGAGGCTCCCCCACCAAGTTATGTTTAAAAAAATCGTCCCTTTGCTGCTGCTGGTTTTCTTCTCAAAGATTTGCCTTGTGAGTAATATCTAGGTGAGGGCTGGTGGACTCCAGCGACTCCTTGCATCTTGTAGATCGGGAGGTCCTTCTTCTTCTTCAATCAAGTTTCTCCAAGCTGCCATTGAAGAACCTGCGATTCAGTAAGTTATTTTACTGTTTTAGTATTCCCCCTCCTCCTTCTAACCTTCCAACCTAACCCTAATCGATCCCCCTTACACCTTAATTGTTTTAAACCCTAATTATCCTGTCCAGCCCCTTTCCACCATCAGATCTGTCCCACTTTTGCACCATAGTTCCAGCAGGCCATCTCCTTCACTCGATCCCCATTCTGTCCCCATTCCAATAGCTAAACCTTAATTTTCCTCACCATCATTGAAACCCAAAACCCTAAACCCTGCCCTGACCTAACCAGCCTACAGAATTTAACCATATTACACTCGAACCTTCCCCATACTGCCCTTATCACTCAGCCAGAACCCCTGTCCAGAATTCCCACTCCCAACCCTAAATTGATCTCTTTTCCTAAAACCTAAAACCCGAAACCCTAACCCTAGAATTTCAAAATTTTAATTTTCTGTTTGAACCTATTTAAAACCTATATCATTAGCTTCCTTTTGACCTGCACATCATTACTAAATAAAACCCTAGCTCAAACTCCTAGTCCTAACCCTAATTCTGCCTTAATTAGCCTAAGCTGTCCCAATCGGTCAGCCTTTGTGTGTGACCCTATTACCCTGGTTCCTAGTGGGATTATTCCTACCTAGGACTACATCAACTCTCCCCCAAAAAACCCTAACTTGAAAATCCCAAAATCCCACTTGTTTCAAATGCTTACACAATAAGCCCTTGCTACCATCCTGGACCTTAGAAAAATACCATGGGTCGCCACCAAAAATGTTGGAGCAAGGCAAACTTCGAAACGGGTACAAGAATTCGTGACACATAACAGTGATTAAGACCATAGAGCAACTTTTATTATGCCAACACTATCATTCAGTCGAGGGATGTTGAATTCTTTGAGAATATATTTCCTATGAGGAAGGACCTATCTAATGTGGATAAATCTAGCTCTAATGATAAAGACTTGTCTTATATAATAGTCAACCTAGTGTTGAAGAGGTATTAAAGATAAGGAAGAGACAAAGGAAAGCTACCAACTCGGGTGATGATATGTTTGTTCATTTTGTTGACAAAGACCCTCTTACATATCTAGAGGCGATAACTTCTCCATGTGTTGTTTTTTGGAAGGAGGCTATTAAAAGTGAGTGAAACTTTATAATAGCCAATCATGCATGGGAGTTGGTTGACCTACCCCGACTTCCAAGGTGTTAGATACCAAGTCAATTTTTAAGAAGAAATTGAAACCCTATGGGTCTTATGACAAGTTCAAGGCAAGGTTGAAACCCTAATCAAGGGTATAATTCTTGAGATTGTTGAATCAACAAAGAAACTCTTAATGTCAAGTTTTGATACAAAAGACATGGGAGAAGTTGATGTGATTCTAGGAATCAATGTAATGTCAAATTTTGATAGGACATGGGAGAAGTTGCTGTGATTCTAATCCTCTTTGTTTCACAACTCCTTTCTTAGTAAGGAACCTAACAGAGAAGAGGGATTCCTATATACACAGAGGTTAGAGCATTTGAGGATTGTCACCTTGGATCTTTGGAAGTGAAATAGAGACCTGCGGAGAAGTTTGGAACCACCTAGCATGAACCGAGACAGATTCTGAGTAGGGATGTAAATGAATAGCCGAAATCCGTTTCCGTATCCGTGTCTGTATCCATTTAGCACTATCTGAATCTGTCCGAAAGCTAAACGGATACGGATATGGATAGGCTATAGCTATCCGAAAAGCTATAATTACATGTAAACGGATAAAATATCCGATCTGTATCTGTGTCCGTATCCGATTGGCACTATCTGAATCCGTCCGAAAGCTAATCAGATGCGGATGCGGGTATAGCACTATCCAATCCGTTTACATCCCTAATTCTGAGTTTACAGGCAGTTTGCTAGGTCAAGTGGTAGAGATCTTTCTCTCACCAACCAAGGGCTTTTAGGTCATGAAACTAGTACCTTTCATGTTGCTCTACAGTACTAAAAGTTCAAAGCTTACATGGTGTGGGTGCAGCAGCTCCAACATGGCAGAATGGTTCTACCATCTGGTTCTGGTTGCAGGATCTGGTTTCACACAAACCAGTCTTTTAGGGCAGAAGGATGGGACCGTCCAGGTTGCCCCAAGGCCTATTCTAGTGGCTTCAATTTCAAATTCAACAGCCATCTATACTTCTAGTAGTAGCTCCAATAAGTGGTACCTCTTCTACTGCTCACCGGGGGCCATTCCTTTGTTATCCCTCACCACCACTTCTTCAGGGGGTGCATGAAGCGGTGGCCCTTACCATCCCTTTAACTTTCCCACTTAATTATTTTAATGTTAACAATTTAAAGGAGACGAGGGAATCAGATGTAGGGAGAGAAAAAAGGTTGGAATCTGAAATAGGAATAGAGATGGGAGGTGAGGGAACAGAGAAGAATTGGAAACTGCTTATATATAGTCAGAAGCAGAAGAGGGCATGCCAAAAGTCCTCTTCAGATCCCCGTCCTCGGAGTACAGGTAATATTCCATCTGCTTCCTCATCTGCCCCGGCCTATCATCTCACTTAAATCTTCCTATTACTGTTAGGAAAGGGAAAAGGTCATGTACTAACCATGCCATTGTCAAGTTTGTCTCTTTGATTCCTTTTCTCCAACAGGTCTGGCCTATTCTGTAGCCTTGTCGCCCATTCCAATTCCCAAGAATATCTCAAAGGCCTTGGCTAATCCAAAGTGAAAAAAGCTATGTGCGAGGAAATGGAGGCATTAGAAAGTAATGGTACTTGGGAGTTGGTTGATCTTCCAAAGGGTCGAAATTCAATGGAATGCAGATGGGTATTCATAGTAAAATATAAGCAAGGTTCTAAATCTCGATGTTTCTCAACTGAAACCGAGATTTCCCAGATTTCGACTGAAACCTGGTATTTTTCTGGGCCAAACTCAAAATATCATGTGCTGGTTGAAACTGGTTGAAACTACTGAATCTGGTCAAAACTCGGTATTTTTCTGTCTAAACTGGGCTGGTCAAAACCTGGTATTTTTGGTTGAAACTGCTCAAAACTATCAAAATATGGTCAATCCAGTATCTACCTTAAGTTTCATCTCGTTTTATGTCAAAACCGAGATATCTTAGTCGAAACTGCAAGGGTCGACCGAGATTTAGTTCCATGAGTATAAGTCAGATGGCTCTATTGAGAAATATACAGCTAGATTGGTAGCAAAGGCTTATGATCAGGAATATGGAGTTGATTACCAAAAAACCTTTGCCTCTAGATGAAAAACCCAGACCGCGACGAACCCTACCCAAACCTGGCTTCTGGTCCAATAGTGGTTGGTAGGGGATCTCTTTTTATGATTGGGTTTAGATAGTAAGGAGTTCCTGTTGTGGTAGTAGTTTCCTAGTTTGCTTCAGTTTCTATTTTCAAATTAAGTAGGAGATTAGGAGTTTTTTTCAAATTAAAATTTTTAATTGGTTGCTCACGTTGTTAGTGTTGTGTGCAGTTCCTTCTCCTCCCCTTCTTCTTCCTGGTTTGTTTCAGACTCTCTCCTCCCCTTAGTTCCTTTCCTAGTTCCCCTTCCTGCTCTATCGTATCTCTTTTTTTTTTTCTTTTCTTCTGTTTCTCCTCCTTCCCTTTTATTTTCTATTACTGTACTGTTACTCTGTTCTGGTGATAGGTGCAGCCCATAAATGGTTGATTCAATTTCTCTCCTTCCTCTTCCTTCTCAGACTTTGGGCATGGGTCTCTATATCCTAGGTGACCCTAGTCCGATGTTCTTTGCTCCTGAAACTCTTCCATCCTAGAGATACTTAATAGGAAACTCTGCTGTGATCTGCCATTGCTGCTATCACCAAATTCAGGAATTTATTTTAATTTAATACTTGCTTGTTGGGGGGTTTTTATGGTTTGGATTCAATAGGGTTGAGGGTTGGACATCTATTCCTAATATCCTAGTTTGATTGGACCTTATATGAGACAGGTCTCCCAACCTGAAGGGAACTCTCCTCTACTGGTTTTCTCGATTAGGAGGTTGAAAAAGGGGGGGCAAACTTTTGTTATTTGCAACTAGGTCCTTATCATGGTTATTTACAAAAGCTCCTTTAGTTTTTTCTTACAGTTGATTTTAATTTTTGTTAGTCCTTTTTCTGAAATTCTAGAAAAGCCCATCTCTTCAAGGTTTATTACCAATTAGTCCCAATTCCTATTTCCTTACCAAGAGGGATCCAGAACTTCTATTAATTTACAGAATTGGCACTCCTCTATAATTGGATTTTTATTGCTTTGGTGGGTCCATAGCAACCTAGAGCTAGGGTTTTGGAACCTGGGGTTACATCAGGAAATCTGGAAGAGGTGTATATGCACATAGTTTGAGATCTCGCTTAAAACTCGGTTTTTCATTTATCGAGTTGAGACTCGAGATGTGAGGCGAAATACAAAAGTGCACGAACTTGGTCCAGATCTCGGTTCGAGATTTCGGTTCAACCGAGATTTGGACCGAACCATTGTTTAAAAGGGGCAGATCTTGACCGAGACAGTCTGAGATCTCGCTAGAAACTCGATTGTCTCGGTGAACTCGATGGGGAAAGGGGCTGGTGAGCTGATTTTTTAGCTTTTGCCACATTGTTTCAACGGAAAACTTGCGTCAGACATCAATTAGCATCCAACTTGCATCAAACTTGCAAGATTTGTTACAAATCATTTCAAATTTGATTTGGGAATCCTATGTGGCACAATCTGAGCCTTATTGGCTTCGTAAACATGGCTTGGAAGGATAGAGGTATATCATATATGTTAAGATTTATGTAAAATACCCTACTTTACATTTCTAATGCTTATGTAAGTTCTTTTACATTAATTGAATGCTTTGATTGCTTTCTATTACTAAATTATATGCAGAGTAGGGTATTTTAGTATGTCATCGCCATAGTTGTGAAGGCGTCGCCTTGGCGTCCAAGCGGGAATCCATGCGATAAACGATGGTACGCTTTATGAGAGTCACGAAAGGCAGGAGCCTTGACCAACTAGGCGTCGCCAAGGCGGTTAAAGCGACGCCTTGGTGCGCCATGTGGTCAAGTCGACCGCCTCTCTTGTGTGGTTTTTTTTTTTTTTTTTTCATGCATTATTCCTTTATTCTGTTTCTTTATTTTTTATTTGTTGATGTACAAGTATTTCGTGTAATGCTGCTACATGGGATCATACAAAACTGAAATCCCTAAAAGCTAAAAACCAAAAACTTCTCAAAAAGTAAAAAACCCTTTACCAATTTTTCTCTTTGCGAAGTCTAAGACTCTGCGACTCTTAGCAAACGAAGGCGGCAAATCTTTTTCCTAGTTCCTCTTTTCCGGCACTGCTATTCTGGCAACTAGACTCAGACAAAGTCACGAAGGCCACAAAGCTTCCTCCTAGTTCCTATCTTTCCGTCTCCGGCAAGGTAAGTAGTTAGTAGCCCCTACTCCATAGTCGTCTTCTTCTTCTACTCTGTTTTTTTTTTCTTATTTTTGGTATCGCCTGCTGCTGCTTCTCTTTTTCCTTTTTTGCTTGGATAGCTGCTCTGCTTCTTCTGCTTCTTCTTCTCTTTAACGCACTAACCTGCTGCTGCTTGTCTGGTTTTTTTGTCTTTTCTGCTTGAATGCTTGGTTAAGTGCTCTTCTTCTTCTGTGTAGTTTGTAACGCATGCTGCTGCTGCTTCTCTGTTTTTTTTGCTTGCATGCTTGATTTACTGCTGCCTGCTTCTTCTCTGTTTTTTTTTTAATTGCTGCTTCTTCTCTGTAACACACTAAACTGCTGCTTCTTCTCTGTTTTTTTTTTTTTTTTTTTTTTTGTAAACTTCTTCTTCTTCTTCTTCTTCTTCTTTGCCTGCTGTTTCTTCTGTGTTTTATTTGTAATGGAATAATGGTGAATCAGTGAATGAATCACTGAATTATGATCACTAATGGGATTATACATCTACATCTGTAATCTTTTTTTTATTTTTTTGGGTAATGAAATTCTTTATAGTTTATTAGTTTATGTACATTATGATGTCTGATTATTCTGAATTTTTATGTATCATGGATTTTTCATTTTGACGACTTGAGGTGGCTTAAATTTAATTTTTAATGATATAAGGTATGATACTATGATGCATCATGCCATCATGTATTGAGTGTTTTGGGGGGGGGGGCGGGGAACTAACACTAGACCGCCTTTACCGCTTAAGCTCTGCTTAGGCGGCCACTTTACCGCCTAAGCGCTTAGACAGGCCTCCACCGCCTTGGACTGCCATGCCGCCGTGACAACTATGGTCATCACCTACCAACCTAGGGTCCGAAGTGAAACTCCTATTTGGACTTTTCTTTGCAAAATCTGATAGTGCCATTGTATTTAAATGGCTTAAAATAGGCTGAGTACCAAGTTTCAGGCCCAAACTAAGTCTAAAACCCACTGAAACCAGCCTTTGAGTTCAAAAACAAAATACACCAACTCGCCGAGATCTCAGCCCAACTCGGATTTTTGGCTGGGGGAAACCGAGTTCTTGAAACTTGTATATGCAAACACCCCCAGGATTCAAGTCTCCCACAACAAGAGGTAAGGTGTGCCGCCTAAAAAGGGCTTTTGTGGCCTCAAACAATCACCAATAGCTTGGTTTGATCGCTTTAGACAAACTATGGTAAAAAATGAATGCATTCAGCCAAGTTGATAATACCATGTTCACCAAGAGAACGAACGACAAGCTTACAACTCTCATTGTGTATGTTAATGATATGGTGGTGATTGGTGATGATGATGAAGTGAGAAAGTTAAAGTATCTAGGTAAACAGTTCGAGATTAAGGAAGTATGTCCATATCTTTTAAGTGAAACGGGGATGTTGGGTTGTAAGCCCTATAGACTCACCCATTGACCAAAATCATAAATTGGGTGAGGAAAGTGGACATCTAATTGGTCATGCAGGGAGATAACAAAGACTGGTTGGGAAGTTGATCTATCTCACCCTCAGTTGTCTAGATATTTCATATGCTGCAAGTGTGATCAGTTCCAGATCTAGTGCTGAGGCAGAGTAGAGCTTTTTGTGAGCTTTTGTGGCTGAAGAAGTTGATCCATGAATTGGGTCTTGAGACTGACAAACCTATGACTCTACTGTGACAACAAATCAGCTATCAATATAGCTCACAATCCAGTTCAGATGACCATACTAAACATATTGAAGTGGACTGTCACCAACGAAAAAATTCTATCTGGATTTTTATACACACCTTTTATGAGAATAGGTTCCCTACGTGTCTGATATGTTAGACAAGCTGAGCATGTATGATATCTATGCTCCAGCTTGAGGAGTGTTGGAATAACTTCTGCTAGTATTCTGGTCACGTACATGTAAAATGTGTATGTGGGGTAAATATCATATTTTATAAGGGCATATTTGTAATTTTATTGCTTTCTAATATAAGTAATAGCATATGGAGTGGGAGTCAATGACTTCAACACTCTTCTTTTCTTCGTATTCTTTTTCTCCAATCCTTCTTGGTTCTCTTCTTCCCTTTCCTTAACTTCTGCTGTGTATGTAATCACAACAGTTTTTGCACAAGTCCCTGAAGTCATGTTTTTTAAGCCTATTGAGTCCAATTCCTAGGCATGCAAGAGATTTTGACTGTTTCCATATCATACAACATCAAGCAGCGCATGAACAGCTGCTAATGAGAATTATCATGACGTTTTTCACTTGTGAGGAAGTGTAATTGCACCAAATTTTGTTGTGCTTTGAGGGAACTAGATTCCTTTTGGAATTTTCTCACTTCTGTTTGTTATTCAGGATGCTGTTAGCCGAAAAATCAGCTTGGATACCCTCGTGGATTTTGCACTGCTACAAGGGTCACAATGGATATTCATAACCCCACATGATATCAGGTAAATATATATATATGCATTTACATGTTTGGCTTGCACTTGGATTATGTTGATCATTTGTCTTGCACCTTTTCAATGGCTTTCTTGGAACTAGTCATTTGCTTCCTGTAGTGGTGTACTTCCGTGTCTTGGTTGGGTTTGGTTTGATGAAACTTTGTAGCTAAAGATTTTAATTGCTACTCATAAAACCACTAGCCCAAGAAACTCACCCAATCCTTATTTGACCTGTATGTCACGGCCCGCCCAACAAAGGCCCACGGGCCTAACTTGCAAGCCCATGGACTTGGACATTGGGCTAAGACCAAGTCCATGGCCTAGAACTCTCTACACTAGAAGGGAGTCTAGATATATTCTAGAACCTCTAGACGCAAGAATGGTCAAAGAAGTTTCTAGAGAAGCTTCTAGAAAAAAACCTTGTAAATAGCTAAGGAAGGAGGAGACTTCTAGAGTTCTCCAAGTAGCTAGAATCCTCCACAAAGGAGGTGGGAAGGTTCTAGTCTCTTAGGCTAGAAAGTTCTCCACCATTGGATGGAGGACACTTGTAAATATCTTAGGCATTCTTTGGGTTCTTAGTTGCCTATAAATAGAGGTGGTCTCATTTGGCCAAGACACCAACCGACCAACCAACCAACCAACCAACCAATCAACCACCCAACCAATCAAGCAAGCAAGCTATCAAGTCTTGTACTAAAAGCTTTCAAGCAATTCAAGTGCATTCTTTCAAAGTCTCTCTAGTGTTCTCTAAGTTCTCTTCCCAAGTCCCTTGCTAGAGTTGGTGAAAGGCTGACTTAGTGCTAGAGTGAGTGCTAAGTGCCGGCGCGGTTGCTTAGTAAGGTCTAAGGCCGTGACATGTAGCTGTTTAACCCAACTCGAGCATTAGTTCAGATGCAGCTTGACCATCTCAACCTCCCCTCCCCCCCTCCCAATAAAAAAAGAGAAGAAAAAAAATTAGTAAGAGGCTGAAGTTTAGGACCGACTCCGGTCCACCCCTCTCCTGATCTTGCAAAAGCTGATACGCACCTTTTTATGACCCCACCATTTTTTTTTATAAATTGAAACCTGATGCTTGAAAACCATATATTTAATCCCTCCTGTTTTTTCTTTGTTTTCATTATTTCTGGGGAATGAAATTATGATTCCCTTTTGACATGTGTCAGAATAGATGTCATATGAATTGGTACAAATAATCTTCTAATATCATAAGTAGCAGTCATGGAATTTCGACACATGTTTTATTTATTTTTCAGTAATCAGTTCTTAAAATGAGTAATTTATTATGACAGTGCCAAATTAGATTTAATTTTTAAGAGAAACTAATAATTAATAGAAATGATAAAACTTTAGTGGGTTCTGATTTAGAGATTAATGTTTAGTTTCGAAGAGTTCTATTGAAATGAATCTCTTTGATCCAAAAGTATAAGACCCAAAAGTTTTTTTGGGTGAATAATAAATTCATTACCAAAGAGGAAAAGGAAAAACAGCAACCCTCAAATGGGAGGGAGAAAAATAAAAACCACAGCCAAAGACTCAAACAGGGGAGCCCGAGGCTTGAAGAGAGATAGAGGGAAGGCCCTAGGAGACAACAATGAGCTTGTTCATTGGTTGTCATTACAAATTGAGGGAGCAACCGAACTAAGTTTGGTTTTGATTTCAAAAGAGATGGAATCCCAAATCTGATTGAGAGTTCTAGATTTGGTGGTCCATTTCCGTAAATTTCGGTCCATCCAAATATGATTGATGACAACACAAAAAGCCAGCTTTCCAACCACATCACAGAGGGAAGAACCACCAAAAGTCATATCAACCCAAAGCCATTCTCTGTCAAAAGGAAGAATCCGAAGATTTCTTGGTCAGCATTTAGCAAGGATGCCTTTCCAGATGGAACAGGAGAAAGGGCAAGCAAAGAACAGGTGATTGGAATCCTCGATCCCAATCCAAAATTGTTCGAGGATATGAACTATTTTATTTTCTAGATCAGAAAATATGGACTAATCCTAGCTGTTCGAGGATAAGGGTAAAACAATAATTTCACAGGTCAAAACAGAAAACAGAAAGTAGGATTATGATCAACAATCGATTATTGAATCAGAATTCATGCAAAAAAATGTCTTGCATATGAACTCCTAATCGAAATAGGACTCTTATCAATTAAAGATTAGAATCTGAAATTGATTACCGATTATGATAGAAAAAAATTTCAATGGAAAGAATCAGTAAAAAGAATTGAAATCAGATCAGTACGTCATTGTCAATTCAACAATTTAATAGTGAGTGAAATGTAGAAGAATCGCTGGCAGCAAAGAGACAGAATCGCAGGAAATCAAAAACAATACTTGATTAATGGAGGAAGGCTGATGAAAGAATAAGAACAAAAAGAAATTAAACATCCAGGCCTCACACCACAAGGTGGTTCAACTGGATCACACACCAATTTAAACCTTGATCACACACAAGGGGTTCATTGATCAAACACAAGGGTTTCTTTAATGGAGAAGACAACAGCAAGAACCTCTTCATTGATCAAAATTTATGTACAATGCTGGCACCTTTACAAATTTATATAGAAGACTCGAAAACTGACTCCTATACTAAGAAGGAAAGGACTTATAAATGGTTGAAAGAAGTTATCAAAACCAAAATAAAATAGTTGAGTGCCTGAGTCAAGCATACTTATAAATGGGATGAAATGGCTTGATGATAATGTGCTGGTGAAGTCCGTGGTAGTTGGTAATGGGAATAGATTGACCAGATTAAGCTCCTTTTAAAGATTCTGAATAAACCTGAGCCTGGGCCGTGCCAATACAAGGTAGAATCAAAATACATGCTCTTATGGCCTAATCATTTAAAGCATTAAATGCCCCAAGTAGACCGCTCTTGAGCTGCTATTATATTGGGACCATATTGTATAGCAATTTTCTCCGAGCTGAGGCAAGTATATGAAATGGTATTTGATTATACTCCATGTGCGGAGCTCATTACCATTTCTGCGAGTAGGGGTGGCAATGCCTGGCCCAAATTTGACCATATGTTGAATGGTCTGGAGGCTTGCCCAAGCCTGTGACACTTTTTAATCTGTTTTAGCTGCCAATAGTGTGAGAATTCAGGAGGATTAGAGTGGTAATGAGCATGGCGATTGCACAGCATGGGTGTGTTTAGACAGGCTTGGGCTGCAATTGAAGGGGTACACTAGCCAGTCATCATGCCCAAGATCCGTGCCGGAACATTCAATTTTCTGGCTAGTGGGGCAAGCCTAGGTTACCTAACAGCAGCACTTGGATTTGAATATTGTGTAATTAAGAGGTAATTGCATTTAAACTTGAATATGGATATTTAGTCCTAATTCGTTTTATATTTTTTTGTATGGAATACAGCATGGTGAAAGCAGGGCCGAGGGTAAAGAAGCAGCAGATGGCAGCTCCTCGTTCTTGATTTAAGCAGATCAGAACTTGTGAATTCTTTTTTTGTCTGCCTATTGTCTATCGCATTTAATTTTGAGTAGCTAGATTTTCTACTATCCTATGTATCTATGCCCTTCTTTGGCTGGGTCTTTTGCTGTTATGCTTATGACCATGTATAGGGACCTTCATTGGATGACTGTTTTGGAATGCTGATACACGGGAATTGTCATTCTGTTAACCAGCCCAATATATTTTTTTTAAAGCTCCAGGGAGATTTTTGTAGAATCACTTGAACCCTGTGTTAGTAAACAATTCTAATGGAATGAATCAATCATCGCTTAGCTATTTCTTCATGATGTTTCTCTTCAAATGAAATTCTCAGTTTGAGAATAATTTGAATCTTGGTTAAGGTTCAATCGGTGGATAATGGCCTTATTGAAGATGTCTTTGATCATACAATTACTACTCAGAACACCATATATATAGGCCTTCAATATAATATGGTATAACAAATTGATACTGGAAAGACTAAAAATATGATAAAACAATAGATAAATGCGATCAATTGACAGGTAATCTATTGATGAGGCAGCAAAATACCAATGAGAGTTTTAATAATTGAATAAAGCTCTAATACTAATGTGGCATCAGAAACTAATTGTTTTATCCCATTGGAGTTTGGAACACATATAATGGATGTGTCCCCCACCCCCCCCCCCCCCTCCCTTTCCTCTGTCCCCCAAATAAGAATGAAAAATAAAATTATTGTAAAATGTTTCTTGGGAAGTTATCTCTTGATGGGCACCTCAAGAGTTGTTTGATTATGGTTTCTAAATGAACGGTGTTCATTCTCTTTCTGTTTCAAGTACAGTCTATTTGATCGTAGATCTGTTACTTGTTGGCAACTTGTGCTGGGTAATCACATATTGTTATTTACAACTTGGGTGATCAGGATTTGACCTGAAAATCTGGTAAATGGGTTTTGGTGATCCTGAAATTTGACAATTGATCAAACTCTGATGATCGGAATCATAACTTTGGCTTGAGTAACACCATTCATTGATCTCTCCGGTGACCAGGTTCAGAGTAGGGCTAGCTGATGTAAAGTTTAGACTTTCATACCGTGGATTTAATTTTGGTGTCCCTCCAACTCACACCAAACCGGCTAGAGATGCTAATAGGGCCTAATCAATGGTTATGTCAATATAAGGAATGAGGATTAGGCAGTAAGCACCATAGAGCTGATATTTATCCTCTCAAGTTCGCATCGCCCAGTTTGGTATCAGTACCCTTCTAAAATGATGACACATGGAGAGATTTTCAATCCAACGGTCATTTTTGGGACCTTCTACCACAGTTGTTTCGAGGTGAAAAAAAAAAAATTGGTTGATCCAATTTTGGCACCTTCTACACTATTTTGAATACATGGTAGCAGTAGGAGTGCAAATTTGGTCCTGTCGGCCCTGGCCCGCCCTGAGCCCGAACAGGGCCTGGGCTGAGATATCTTGGCCCTGAGGGCGGATCAAAACTGGAAATTTCTAATCCGGAGTTAGGATTGTTTTAAGTTATACTATAAAATATATATTGATATAGTATATATATTATAAACTTTAAATGTCATCCACATTTTGTTATATAATTTATTAAATATGAAGATAATAAGTGATATATACATTTTTTATAGTGTTATTTTAAGTAAAATTGATAATTTTCTCCCCGGTCCAATCCAGCCCATGCATCTCCCTTCCCCTCACCATGATCAGGGCCAATCAGGGTCAGCCCGGCCCGACCTTGAGGATTGATCAAGGTTGGATTTTTCAGGCCTTGAGTTAGGGTCGGGTTGGGCCTGGGCCCAACTAAGGAGACTCATGGTTGGGCTAGGGTTTTATAAAAACTAGCCCAACCCAACCCTGTTGCAACCCTTGCAACCCTGGGTAGCAGTAGAACCCAAAATTAGATACATGCATGGCTGATCAAAGAGGTTTGTTGATCGTAGGGTCAAACCAAATGAGCTGTCCACGTAGGATTTTTTGATTAAAAGGGAGCTTATATATTATTGATTACCATAACATAATTACAGTCTTAAGTATTTCTTCCCCATAGCATCATTCTACACTAAAAGAGAAAGCGTTGTGGGGAGGGAATCAATACAAAGAGAGACCTCCTAGGAGGACTGCAACAAATTCGCCAAGAAATCTACACAATTATTGGTTTCTCGAACATGATGGGCGAAAACACAACTTGTGAACGAATCACGTAACTCCCAAATTTCCTCAACCAGCCACCTCACATCCCATGAAATCTGGAACGTCCCAACAATCATCTGGATTGCGACCATAGAGTCAGACCTCACCTGGATCTGAGGAAGGTTGAGCAACCGTGCCTTGGCAAGACCACACCTGATGGCCTGCAACTCCATGCGCACCACACTAACATCATTAGCTCCACCTGCGATTGCAAACAAAGGCCTCCCCAAGTGATCACGACCCAGAGTACCATAACCACCCCTACCTTGTTGCACCGAACCATCACAGTTAATGGCAATCCAATCACAAGGGGGCGACACCCAAGAGTGGAAGGTACCCTGCGGTAGAGACAATGGAACCAAGATCCCCCAACGATTAAAAAAGGCACGGGTCAAGCTGCTATCTGGAGCATATTTCCTGCAATCAACAAAAGCACTCTTAGTATCCAAGAGGACACGGCGTAGCACCAAGGCTGGTGTACTACACCGAAGAGTAAAGATCCTTGAATTCCGTTCTTGCCATAAACGATAAACAGTAGCAGTAAAGCTGAACTTCTGCACCGATGCAAGCAAGGAGGTGCCCCTAAAATGATCAATCAGCCATGAAATCTCTTCAGTCCACGATCCCAAAGGGTCCCTGCAAAACCCATTATAAGATAGGACCTCTTTCCAAACCGAGGCCAAGAAGGAACACTGGAAGAATATATGCTGCAAGGAATCTAAACCGGCATTACATAAAACACACGATGTATTTATAACATAACCCCATCGTGAAAGAGACTCACGAGTGGTTAATCTGCCCAAGCAAGCCAGCCACGAAATAAAAGAGAAACGTGGTTGCACCATAGGAAACCAAACAAGATCACACCAACCAACCTTCTCGCTTCGCACACGTACCGCATCCCATGCAGTGCGTAATGTAAAAAATCGTTAGAGGTGGGAGTCCAAACTGAGAAATCCTCATGCAGCTTTACATGGATCTTTGTGTCAACAACCTCTGGCCAGCAGTCCAGAATCTGGGGATCAGAACACAACTCTTCACTAAAAGCTCCATCCTGAATCAACTTGCTCACAGTGTCAAATGGATGATGGCCTAGAGCATCAACAACCAAGATGCCCTGCTTCCCTAGTGACCCACCCGGTAACCAAGGGTTAAACCATAACAAAGTCTGTTCCCCACTTCCCCAGAAAGAATAAGCCTTCGAATACATCCACTTGCAACCCTTCGAGTCCTCAAAATCTCCCTAAAAGAATAAGAGCAATTGGTAGGTTCGGGCAGTGACCAAATAGAATGGCACTTCAACCACCTATGCCAAACAAACAAGGCCCAACACGAATCCGTCATAGAGACAACAGTCCAAATATGCCGCATTAGGGAAGCAGAGTTCCAGTCCTTCAGGCGCCTCAAACCTAAACCCCCTTCTTCCCTAGGGCGACACACTACACTCCATGCTACTTTATAAGATCCACAATCCGAACACCCCTTCTAGAAAAACTTCACCATCATCCCCTCCAGTGTCTCAATAATGCTCTGTGGAAGCTGAAAAATAGCTATCCAGTTAGAGATCAAACCCATGAGAACAGACTGGATAAGTGCCAGTCGACCAACAAATGAAAGTGTCCTGGCCTTCCAAGATGAAATTCACTCTCCACTTTCGCAACCAACTCCATAAAATCACCACTTTTCAGCCTCTTTGTCCCTAGTGGAACACCCAGGTATCTAATTGGGAGAGACCCAACCTCAATACCCAAAGAGGTGACAAAGAGATCACGCACCACCGGAAGTGTATTCGCAAAGAACAGCGAAGACTTCCCTGTATTGATGGATAACCCTGAGAGCTATGAAAAATCACTGAGTACACGCACCAAGGTCGAGGCATTGGCACTTGTAGCCTTGCCAAAAACAAATAGGTCATCCGCAAAGCAAACAGAAGTAAACTCTGGCTTGTCACAAAATCGGTGGTAGGCAAAGGACTCTGTCTTGGCAGCAACAAAAAGCGAATCTAAAAACACCTGTAGTACAATATTGAAAAGGAAAGGCGACATCGGGCAGCCCTACCGCAATCCCCTATTAGCTGAGAACTTAGGGGATTGGACACCATTCAAGAACACAACATAGCCCGGATTAACAATGCAATTTGATATCCAAGTAATAAAAATAGGTGAAAAATTCAAACGGAGCAAAAGAGTGAATAAAAACTCCATTGAACTGAATCATTGGCCTTCCTTAGATCAATTTTTATTGCAAAGCGGACCATACCACTACTTGAGTGGTACCCAAAAAGAAGTTCTTGATAAAGAAGAATGTTGTCAGCAATATGACGCCCCTCCATAAACCCCGATTGGTTAGAACCAACCAACTTATGGACCACCAGCTTCAGTCTATTAGCCAATAGCTTAGTAATAAAACGGTAAAGGAAAGAACTCACCGCAATTGGTCGAAAGTCTCCGAAAGTTGATTGCACCTCACCCTTGGGTACCAAAGTCAACCTAGAAAGCTTCACTTGCTCTGGTAGATGAAGATTGTTAAAAAAATCCCACACTGCTTCACAAACTGAATCACCAATAATGACCCAAGCTTGCTTGAAAAAGTAAGCACCAAAACCATCCGTACCAGGGGAACTATCATCATCCGCCGCAAAAACCACTCCCTTAATTTCATCCCTAGTGAACTCCCTAGTGAGAATGGATCCATCAAATGAGTTCAATGATCGATTCACTAGAAGCTCAAAAGGGGAGCAGATAACCTGAGGTGAGCCCATAAACTGAGCCTCAAAGTACCTAGCAGCCTCCACCCAAATTAAATCCTCATCCTCAAGAAGCACTCCATCAGATGTATGAATAGCACATACCCGATTCCTGCTCCTCCTTGCCTTCAAAGCCTGATGAAAAAAATCAGTATTCCGATCCCCTAGGGTGAGCCAGCGAACACGAGACCGCTGCCGCAATTCCAATTCCCTAACATTCAGAAGTCATCAAAGGCGCTCAGAAACGGACCTCTCCCTTTCCACCAGAACCGGATCAGGAGAGGGAGTACTCAAATGGCACTGTAGGTCATCAACTTGGTGAGTAAGGGCTTCAACTTGTTGATCAAGATGATGGAAAGTTCTTCTACTCCAACCCTTGAGCCTCAGCTTAAGCCTTCGCAACTTTTCAACCAAATCATAGATAGGGGAGCTAATAGACGATTGGCTCCACACCTCCTGAACTAAAGGGAGGAAATTAGAGTGATTAGCCTAGTGGTTGAAGAAATAGAGCTGCCTCCCCCTCTTAACATAGCGCCTTTCCAAGGAAATCACCATTGGACAGTGATCAGAGATCCCCAAGTTCTGAAAGGTCACATGTGAAGATGGGAAGGCACTCAACCAATGTGCATCAACAAGGACTCTATCAATCTTCGAAGCAATACGCCCTTCACCGGAAGCTCTGTTACTCCAAGTCAAATGATTCCCACTCCACTTAAGATCCATAAGATCCAAATCAGCCATGCAACTCAAGAGAGGCTATGTCATCGAAAAAGTGACAGGCCTTCCCCCTACTTTCTCTGAAGGTGAACAAATAGAGTTGAAATCTCCAAGTGCAACCCATGGTAATAAAATCGAGGTCCTGAGGGTTCTAAGGGTAGACCACAACGCTTCTCTTTCCGGCGCAAAGTTTGCACCATAAATAAAAGACACCATAACATGCACCAATTGCTCTGTGGAGAGAACGGGATTCAAATCAACAAGTTCGTCATCCCACAAAATCCAAATTCTTCCATGATCCGATAAATTAGAATTGGTAATACACCTCCAGCGATTACAAAAAATATGATAACAACTATTAAAATTACCACTCCATACTCGAGTCTCCAATAAACCAAAAAAACCAAATGATTACTAGCAGCCCAGTCCAAGACTGCCCTTCTCTTACCAGGGTCATTCATCCCCCTGATATTCTATGCACCAAACTTCATTAAGAAGACTCTCGTAACGGAGAGCCATCAACCTCCTCAAGTTGAGAACACTCATTAGGTCCCATACACTGTAGAGCTACAAAACGATTATTCCCCATCGTGGGAACCTCTTGCAGGCTGTAATCTCCAACTGGGGTCTCACGCGAAGGAGAATCTCCTACTCCATGATCCAAACCAGAAGCCATTGAGTGCTCTGCAACTCCCTCATCGCCATTCAAAATTTTTGTACCAGCTTCTGTTCCCAAAAGCTTCAAATTAATAATCTTAGAAACTGTAGCATCAACAGACTTAAAGACCTTTGAACCTTCACGCCTCAAAACCTTTGAAGCATCAGCCTTAGAAACCCCTGCAACGTCAACCTGTTTCACACAACCTGAGACAACACCAACATTCAAAGAAACCGAACCCGTTGCATCTTTCAAAGCAGGTGAGTTAACACTCAAACCTGGCTTAACACCTGGACGATAACTTAAGGGACCCAATGCCTCCAACGTGGCACCATCAGCCATGGTTTTACCATGCACAACAGTATCTCCACCCAACTGTTGAGATTTATTTGAATTTGCAACTGTCACAACAGTTGTGTTAACCACCTTCCCCTTCCCACCAAGTGATTTGGGGGAACCCATCCTTAACGGCTGGCCAAGTGTCACCTCCACATCCATCGCAGCAATTAACGATAACTCTCCACGGCCGAAGATGGCTGGCGACACCTAGGTTCCATCTGCCTTCCCAACTGAATCTGAAGCCAGAGATCGTTTGCCATGAGACCTCCTCTTGTTCAACGTCACCCAAGGTTGCTTAACTTGCATATCAACCTGATTCAACTGGTCTCCATTAAGTGGTCTGTTGATTGCTGCAACAGGGCATGCTTTGTCAACATGCCCAAAGATCTTACAAACCGAACACAATGGGGGCATCCAATCGTAGTGCACTGACTACTCTATTATTGAGCCATCCTCCAAAGCAACAGGAATGATGGTACACAGGCCATCCACCGCCTTGATAGAGACACAGAATCGCACAAAGGATAGCCGCTCACGCAGCAAAGTCCTGCTATCCACACAAATGGGGTGTCCTAAGACACTCACAATTTTCCCCAGCAACTTGGATCCCCAATAATGAAGATTAAGCCCATAGAGTCGCACCCACAGAGGTAACTCAGACTCCTCCCTCTTCGACAGTGAAACTTCAGGGGACCATGGCCTTAAGACCAAAGGTCTGGAACCAAGACTCCATGGACCTTCGTCCAAGATCTGCTTACTAAGATCAACCCCTTGGAAGTCAAAAACAAAGATGCCACTCTCAAGCCCAAAGACTTCCACTGCGCCTACGTGACTCCATTTCTCACTAACAAACCTTTTCATGGATGAGAAAGTAGGCTTGGGTCCAAACACGTACCCAACCAAGGCAGACTCCCAACGATCTCTCTCATCAGCCAAATCCTCGACTGAGCACTTGGAAACCTTTCTTCCATCAACAACTTCTGGCTCCACAAACGTGAGGTCTCCACCAACCTTCACTTTCTCACCAGAAAAATGACCAGCCCACGATTGCTGCCCTCGCTGCCCATTGTCAGCAACAGCAAGAGAGGAAGACACAGCAACGTGGTTCATCGACAGAGAGGCTCTGGTGACCATGAACAAACACAAAAAACTTATGAAAAAAAAACCTTACACAGGACACTGTTTTCGCTCACTGTTTCACTCACTCAGTTCTACTCCAACTCCCAAGCCATCCACGTAGGATTAAATGGCCGAACCATGTAGGAAAACTTTTCTTATTAGCAAGGGCTTGTTCGGAAATTTTTCCAACTATTATTATCATTCAATGCATTTCTTGCACATTCCATCCAAGGGCTTCCTAGGTGGATCCATAATATTTACCATTGGAGCCATTAAATCAGACCCAAATTTTGTAGGCAAATAATATTCAGTTTCTCTACTCACATGTCCAGTTTCAACCAAAATGGAGTTAGCGATGTGGAAACTATCCATCATTTTGTCGTCAAATGCAACTTTGGAATAGTGAAAAAGTAGTTCAAATATTTATTCAATAGAAGTAATAATGGCAAAACGCAATATATCAAGATTTGGGGAAGCTTCCATGAATCTAAGAAATAGTGGAACAATGAAAAAGTAGTTCAAATATTTATTCAATAGGAGTAACAATGACAAATGCACCATATCAAGGTTTGGGGAAGGTGAATCTAAGAAATAGTGAGAATTCTGGATCACTCTCAATTCGAAGTTCTAGGATTTGAATTGATGTCTTTTTCATTGATTCTTGAGCATGCGTATTACACCTTTATTGAATAAACTCGAGATGCTTTCCAATTTGTATAATGAGATCCTCCATCAAATGTACATGAGTTAAGATCTTATCTTGGCTTGATAGACTACTACCATAGCTTCATCCTTAGCAATGGGTGAAACTAACCATGGGTATAGAAAAAAACAAAAAACTCTCTATGATCGGAGTTGGTGACACGTTTCTAATCTATTCATAGAGGAACCCGAAATGATAATAGCAAGAGCCTGAAACAAGAATTGGGGTCTCAAGCTGTACAGTATTTCCATGCCCCCTCCTTTTGGCATCTTCCCTCGAACTCCTCGAGTGGTATTTTGTAATATAAAGCTAGTCTAAAGTAGATTCAGGCTACCGGCCACCCCAGACGTTAGGTAGCTTGTGTCAGTCTTAGTGGTCTACAATCAGGTTGTTTTAACAAGTTAGGTAAGCTAGATAGGCTAAACTAGTAGTTCGTAGTTCCCCAATCCAAATTAGAGGAATGTTATGGTAAAACATCATTTGAAACGATGTGGTTGAAAGCAACGTTACTTGAAGGACAGGATCGATTGTGGATTTTGTTCTATGTAAGACCTATGATATACAAAATTATCAGACCCTCAGGAAGCGACATTAGCTAGGCAGCGGGGTAGCCGAAGCTCCACTACTAAGCGCTTAGGCCAGGGACAGAAGTTTTCCCTTGAGAGGGACAGATTCGCGATATTAGATATAGAAGTTTTTTGACTGAATTATAAAAAGCCCTCATTTGATCCCTCTAGTATGGATTGGAAACGTACTTATATAGGCCGAAAGGATGTGTTCGCTTATATAGTCAAACCGACAACTATACATGCCGAGCAAGGGAGAACGACATACGTATGGTCATCACAAAAGGATTTAGACCTATACTCGCAAGAAGATTTTGTCTTCCCAAGGCACGAACAGGCCTAAAGTTTGTTGAAACACTATTTATTACCAAAAAAAAAAAACTATTGAAAACAAGGGACGACCAAAAATAGAAAAATAAGTGGCAGTGGATTATATGATTTAATTAAGATCTGGAATTTGATAAGTGGTCATCATCCTATCCATTGATTTAGAATTACCACATAAAATTGTCACATGACCAAAGAGAGCCAATGAGGAAAGTCTCATTATTATTTGACTGATTACTACAACCTTTAATCTGCCACGTGGCACAATAGGACTTTGTGGGTCCACGGGCGAGCGTTATCTACTATGTAAGGCTTCCTCCTCTTCTTATTTCTAATCGATCAACACTATTAATAGACATAGAAAAAATAAAGACAAATAAAGAAGATCTTCCTTCCTTTTGGGACAATAAAAACTGATCGATCATCGATCAGACATCATAATTGACGACCGATCGATAAGTAGTACCGGCCGTCCACCCTGCCGGAATGGCGTTGTTTACCACAAGAGTTTTGCCGGAGTCAAGGGAAGTCAGCCTTAAAGAGAAAGGAGCTGTCATCTCAGATCCATAGTCAATCTTCCACACTGCACCCCACGATTCCTGCATGGACACCCATGTAGCTGAATCCAGAGCTTGCCGGAGTTCTACACCACTCAGATCACCATCTCCGTCCTCGTATTCTATCATCGCCGCAAAGTACTCGGAGTTTGACCCTGAATCTACATGGAAGGCAAGCTTTACTCCTCCATAGTTGCACTCCACTCTGCATTAATATAATCACATATTAACAGTTACTTAATCTAGCTTAACTATGTTAACAAATTATATTACGTGATGGTACAAGGCTTCCTTGTCTTTTCCTCCGCCTCCCACTTCCATGTCTTTTGCCAGTGTCAGCTGTTCTCTCAAGTCATAACAGGTGTCACCCCAAATGGTGAGCGTCACCCACTCCTTCTGACATAGGGTCAGAGGGGGCTCAAATGGGGTGGACTTCAGTTCACGTTCACGTACTTGAGCATATGAGAACGGCTCACAACTGTCAAGATGGAATTCACCCTATGGGATGTATATGGGGTAGATTTCATTTTGATGACTGTGAACCGTTCTCATATGAGCCCAACTCAATGGGGGTGGAAATTTCATCTTTATTTTTTGGGCATATCCATATTTTCAAATTCCTCTAATAAAAGGGGTCGGAAATAATCACTCTACTTTTGTCCGAATACATTGCTTGAGTGGGGTCCATCTATCTATTAGTAGAACTTAGGGAATTGAAATCGATAGGACATGGAGGAGATAAAAATACCCTCCCCACGTGGGTAGGGTAGGGTAGGCTCCAATCCTTGTACAAAAGGGCTTATTTGAAATACCCATTAAACCTAATGTGGTAACCTAACCATGCAGTTACCAAGCTTACCTAAAATACACAACCCACCTTTGATATTGAACCTGCAATTTTCCAGCATTGCGTAGTTGAGAAGCTTGGCCAGAATTGGCCATGGCTCCAAATGAAGTCCCACTCATATCAAAGTGAACCGATTCCGATACGCAACCGGAGCACTCGTCGGTAATCACGACGGTCACCGGATTCCCTGAACATGCAGCATTCTCTGTGCATTTAACCTGAAAGGCATGGTAGTGTGTACATAGAGAGAGAGAGAGAGAGAGAGAGAGAGAGAGAGAGAGACAAAAGAAAAGGATTAGTTCTTTAATTCAAGAGCTAAGTTACATGCATGAAACCCTACTCAGTAACCCCTTAATTCTACTATTATCAGACATAATATGATCACCTGGTAGCAAGCTCCACAACCTTTCCCTGATTTATATAGAGAAGGACCTCCAGCTGATACCATGGAAGAATAAGGAGATTCCTCTACAGTGGTTCCATACCCACAAGCACCACCTGCATGCACAGTAATTAAGTTTAATTATATTAATTACCTCTAATTAGTGTCTTATGAAATAATAGAAATTAGAAAAAGAAGAAGAAGAGATCCTTATATGTAAGTAGTAGGCACAGTGATCTCTCTCTCTCTCTCTCTCTCTCTCTCTCTCTCTCTCTCTCTCTCTCTCCATTACCATCACTTCCAGCACCAGTTGCATTTCCATACCAAGTTGCTCCAGCAGGTGACCAACTAGAATCAGTCGTGGAAGTATTGTAACTTAAAAGTACTTTTGGATTAAAGCAAGAAGAGTAATCTAGGAGAGAGAAAATGGCTAAGAGAGCAAAAACAAAGTAGAAAGAGGAGGTTTGAACAAGTGTAGAAGCCATGGCCACTAACTAATTAGAGAGCTCGCTAGCTAGGTATCAAAGCTGATCACTATTGCCTTGGTTGGACTGAGAGAAACTTCTCTAACTGGTATTTATAGAGGAAGAAAAGCAGCTTCTCTAACTGTACATGTGCAGCTCAATCAAGTAAAGTAATATAAAATTATGGAATTAAACAAACAAATCTCATAAATCGGAACCTTATACTCTACACTTGGGTTACTTATAAAAGAAAATTTCTCCGAGTCAATTGACTCAACTCACTACAAATTCAACCATTTGCACTCATCATAGGGCACATCAGACGGTAAGGATCACAAATCTATCGATTTTCCATCAACCTTACATTCATATTATCACTCTCAAAATATTTTCTTAGAGAGAATTATGGGGGTGTCAATGAGTCAGTTTGAACCGGTTTCAGTTCGGTTTCACCAGTTTGGATGTGAGAATGAATGAGTCCAAATTATGATCCAATAAGGGTGTTCCGGTTTCGGATGATTTTCGGTTTGGTTTCGTTTTCCTAATAGTTTCTTTTGGTTTGGTTCCAATTCGGTTTATGTAAGGGGAAAAGAACATTAACCCCGGTTTCTATTTTCTATGCCCAAACACAAGACCGTGCAAAACTACCGTTTATCCCCTAGTGAACTAAAAAATCTCATTTAGTCAAATGCTCTTTCACTCGTTTTTATTGGCCCTCACACTAGTGCTGATGCTACACAATATCTTACCCATTATGTAAATATAAATATGGGAAATAGAATGCCACCCGGTCACATTAGACACGTCGCCCCTATGATCTGACACAAGGTGCGTGAAATGATTGTCACCCGAAAATGATCAGGGGTATGATAGTCATTTCACATGCCCCTATGTCAGGCCACAAAGTGTCTAACATGACCGGGTGGCATTCTTTCTCCTCATAAATATATTCTTAAGTATGAAAAAGAAAAAAAAAAAAAAAAAAAAACGTGTTTGTTTTTATGAATTTCAGGTGGGTATTGACTTATATCGGTTGGGTTTCGTTTTGGTCCAATTTTTTAAGATTGATTTGGTGTCTTATCGGTTTGATGCGGTCTAGTTTGAGTTCAATGCCCCAAAACCCCCCCCATCCGAAACATAATCCAATAGGCTCCTATCGGTTTTAATTCGGACCGAATTTGATTATTCAATTTCATTGGTTCAGTCTAACTTTTGACACCCCTAGACACAAACTAGAAACTACCCATGAGAACGAGTCCAACACGACCGAGTCGAGTTACTGAGCCAGAGACTTTGGCTCGATCAAGGGAGCGGTTTTGCCGGCGAAGACGGTTAATAATAGTTAGTTAGTCTACGTGGTGGGACCCACCAACTGAAAATGTTTTCTTAATACTAAAACAGTTAACCTGGACCCGCTTTTCAAGGGGATTTTTTTGCCTTCACAAGTTTCACTGTAACTGGAATTTCGGGTAAATTGAGAGGGAAATCCTCAAATCGTCCTCTAATGTTGCCGTTGATGGTGGTTATTGGCCGTTGAAACACTGGTGATTTTCATGTGATTTGACGGTTGAGATGGGATCATTTCCCAAAAACGGTCTGAAATTAAAAAACAACGGCCCGTAATACTTGGCTGGGATTAGGGTTTTGAATGACGTTGTCGACGTAACAGAATGTGATGTTTTAGAATAGGTCCAAAACACAATGCACACAGAGACTTTTTCTCATGGATTCGGGATCTTGTGGAAATGCAAGTAATCTTAAATGACAAAACCCTAATCAACGTCACAGCGTAATTTTTGGTTATTATGAAAATAACGTGCACATGCACCACAACGTACTGTGTCCACCACGCTGGATACTTCTATGCCACTTGGACTAATTCTAATTAGATGGCATTCTATTGATGGGGTTCAATCTAGTGTATGGGCATGTTGGCTTATGTGGCTCACATTGCTACATCAGCATAAGGTAATGATAATTATCAAAACCAACTTGTAACCACGGTTTCAGGAATCGGTATTGGATTGGTGGATTCGTATCAATATCAATAGAGGCCAATGAATCAATCGTATGGATCAAGGGGGGGGGGGGGGGAAACTAAAAAAAAAATCAATATTTTTAAAGAAAAATAGGGGTAAATCCATTTGATCGGAGCCGATCCAAATCGGTATCGGTTGAGAGCAATACAATATTCGATATTGATTCCTAAATACCTGTAACTCCCTTAGGCTCTGTTTGGTTGCAAGAGGAATTAAAGAGAAAGGAAGTGAAATTTTCATACTTGAAATAGAAATTTTTGTAATCATTACCCCATGTGACAATATCACTAACTTCAAACCATTTCATATTTGGTTATTAAATTCCACTTTACTTTGCATCCATTTACCTTTGGTTTAAAATGTAAAATAAATATTACATGTAAAATGTATCATTACTAAATATGGTAAGAAATATAAGTAGTTTATACAATCACATGGGGTAATGATTACAAAAATTTCTTTTTTAAGTTTGAAAATTTTCCCTTCATTTTCCTTTCATTCCCCTTGCAACCAAACGGAGCCTTAAGATTCAAGGATTCAGGGATTCAAGCTGCACCATCTAGTGTATACGCAAAAGACTGTCAAGAAGTAGCCAGAAGACATTCCTTTGCTATTCTCCATGGTTGGTGACTGTCGAAGATCTGAGAGCACTGCTAGAGAATACCGGAGTTGGACATCGATGTCTGGAGGCATGACGATCCTAATGGAGATAGATGTTCCACTTCTTAAGCTTTAATTTTGTTACTATGTATAGAATTATTGTTTATATATTATCATTAGATTGGGCCCACCTAGTATAGAATAGATTAAAGGACTTGATTTAACGTGTTTCATTTGAAGCTTTTGGCTCATATTTGAGTAGGTTTTCTCACTATTTTTCGGTGCTCCTTGTTTTCAAACAGTCTTAACTCAGAACTTAGGAGATTAAAGGGCCAACATTACATGTTCATGAAACAGATGTAATCCTTCACTGGAGTAGTGGTAACACTTGAGAAGGGAGGAAGAAAGGTGGATGGGTGGGTAATGGGTTGGGCTCATCTTGAACCTATAACTGACCCAACTCATTTTAGGTTTAAGATTTTAGAATATAGGCTTGCTTGTTCAGGATCTGGGTCTCTGGGTTAATAGTAGTAGTTGTAAATGAATGTGGTTGATTGAGTCAGAGGTATTTCTCTACTTTGCCCCATAAATAAAAGTACTACCAGGCTATAAGCCGTTCAGATTTTTAGTTTCAATGGGCATGGTCATGGGTTCCAGTGAACGAAGACATTGCAAATGTAGAAAACCAGCATGTTCAGGTGGATCTAGACCGTTCATTTCTAACTGATCAGATGATCCCAACTTGCCAATTTATGAAAGATGGGTAATCCTTTAAAGTGGGACCCATCCTTTCGTATATGACAGCATTTTTCACTTCTACGTTTGGCCCATCGACAGGCTGGTGAAAATACACTTATTGCAGTTGGGCTGGGCCATCATGGGTCCAAGGCTTGAAGGAAAGGAAACTGCTACAATTAACCTATTTTAGGGTTAACCATTACCTCACCTTTAGCCCTCATTTTTGTCTAGTGGCTTCATGGTTGTTTTCCACTCTGTTTGAATCTCAGTATTCCAAAGTTATTCCAAAAATTTTCCATTTCAATTACTTTTCGCTCATGGTTTTGTCAGAGCTTCACCCTTGCATGGGTATTTCATGAAAGAGCCCCTCAAGAATGAAAAAGATCCTGTCAATCCGAGTAGCATGCAGCCATGTGTAGCACTTGAGATGAGGCGGTGCGCATTGACCGCCTTACCCCTACTTGAGCAAGGCGTTTGGACAGGAGTAAGGCGGTAAATGCGCACCGCCTCATCTCAGATGCTGCACATGCAGTATTGCTGCCCAGATTGACAGGAGCTGAGTCCCCTCAAGAACTATGAAAAAAAAAAATTGGAGATGGGGAGGGATGAATAATTATCACCTCCAATTCGCTGCCCCCTCCAATTTCCTCCAATTCCTCATATAGGAGGGGAAATGACCACCCTACCCCACCTTGGGCAATGTATTCAGGCAGGGGATAGGGTGGTCATTCCCGCTCCTATGTGAGGAATTGGAGGAAATTGGAGTGGGCAGTGAATTGGAAGGGGATAACGATTCGGGGAGGGGTTGGGCTTGGGGAGAGGGTATAGTTGACTCGGGTCGGAATCTTATTGTAATATTTATGCTGAATCGGGTTTTCCTTAAACCAATTCATTCATCACGAGCCTTCTGATACGGAGGGTATCGGGAGAAAATACCAAAACACTATACAGGTTTGTGAAACCTAGGATGGTGTGGTGAACCTCCACAGAGTGGTGAAGGAAAATTTTCTCCTATTTATGTTAGGGGAAAAAGGAATCTATCCAGGAGTATGGCTCCTGCGCTAAGCAGAAGATGGGACGTAATGACCACCTCACCCCCATGAAAGGTGGAAATTCTGTCCTATTGACGCTCCACTCTCTCTCTCTCTCTCTCTCTCTCTCTCTCTCTCTCTCTCTCTCTCTCTCGCTAGAAAAGACCCATTGCCCTCCTATGTCTAGCCTTGTGATTGATGCATGCCGCTAGCTTACCAAAAACTAATGGCATTTTCAATTTTCTCCTATATTATATAGAGTGGCAATCCTTTTTCTTTTAAGAACATCATATAGCATTATAATCACAAGATTGTCTTCGTGTCTTTATAAAAATAGGGTCTTCCTTTTGCTTTGGTATCTTATTGGTACACTTTAGGTGCAGAGGTTCTTGGGCCTTATAGTATGATGAATGAGTAGAAAGATCTCTATAAAAGTTTGTGTCCGATCCAACCAAAGAGTTAGTATCGTATGTATCATTTGTTTTTTTTAAGATTGGTGGGAGTTCTTTTAGAAAAGACTTGCTGCTCTCCTATCTCAATCCCACGAGTGACTAAGTGTGAGACGCGCCATATATATTTCTTGGGGCACTGTTCTCTATGCCAGCGCAGGCTGTGTCCAGGCACATGGGGTGGGTGCAATAACCACCCTGCCCCCCTGCACAGGCTGCCCATGTGCCTGGGCGCAGCCTGCGTTGCAGCACAGAGAACAGTCTCCCATATTTCTTTTTTCGTATATTTGCATCAAGCTTAGCCCCTTGTAAGAAGGTGTTCAATTGCGACCCTAAGCAAGACATGTGCTTGAAAGGTTCACTCCATCCATCGTAAGCCCAGCTAATTTAATCTGGGCTTGTATTTGAGCCCAATGATTTCTACCTTAAATGGAGTGGCTGGTCCAATTTAACCTTAATTTGGGTTTGACAGATGAATTTCCAGATCTCCTTTAGGACAAAGTTTTCCTCCACACATAGAGGATGGTTCGCCCACTATCCTAGGGTTCACAAACCCCTTTTAGGATTTTGTTATGTTCCAAAATATTCTCCCAATACCATACCCACCCTCGGTCAATGGGATCTCATTCACCCACGTGGAGGGAAACTCGGTCTTATTCTTTTTTTTATGAAATTTTCAGATATTCTCATTTGGTAAATTTCATCTTATAAACATTACACCGCATAATACAATCCAAAAGTCTATTTTAGTCAACATGGAAAGATTCAATACAATGAGTGGGGCTATGAGATTTGATAAATAGCCAAATAACTTATAGGCTTATACCCATGGTTCCCCATCTATTCAATAGTCATGAATAAGGGTTCATTAACTGGAATCAAGACCTACCTCAGCCTCAACGGATTTTGATTCACTAGCCGAATCTTCATCCTTTGGAACCTTAATTCCTTCACTCTTTGGTTTGTTTTAGCTGGAGAAGACAGTCGAAATTCTTCAATTTATCTACGCCTACGCCTTATGTTCCTTCTCTGTTTCTACTACTGAGTTCATGACTCTGTTACGTTTTAGATTACTCTCCTAACCCACCTTGCAATTTTAATTCCACACTTTCCCCTTTACTCTTTTCCTTCACTTACCTCCGCAAGCTCTTCTTATACCAATGTTTCACAAAAATCGTGATTTCTTTCCCTGGGTTCCTGTTACACCTGTGCCCAAAATTCGGGTCTAATTTGAACATTGTATGTAGGACTGGCAGCGGAGTAACAGGGCATGGTCCCAGAACCATTTTCAGAAGTCTAAAGGATGAACCTGTCCATGATTTATTTGAAGGAGTTATACTTTTCAACATGTGTATTTGATATTCCATTTATGTCCATTAAGACCTCCCTTGCATGTATAAATACTCCCGAGAAGATCCCACCCCATTTGGAGTTCAAATCTATCCAAAATACCCCTTGCGGAGGATGGCTGGGCAGCTTGGGAAGGATGCAGTAGATCCTCCGTAAAGGCTAAAACAGCCCAATTTCGTTATTTTTGTTAATGGTTCATTTGGACCCGAGCCTAAGGCTCAACCCTAAGCTAACCTAGACTATTTGTGACCCAATGGACCTAACTACACCCTAAGATGGATAACTTAAGACCTATTTGGGATCCAATGTGTTTTAAATACATTTTAAGCCATAGAACCATCCCCAACTAAACACACCCTTGAACCCTTAGCTAAACTAGACAACACCCTAGCCCTATCCTCATTTCTAACACCTGAGAGAGGAGAGAAAACGTGGAGAACTGAAATAGAAGGAAGAAGGAGGAAGAGAAGGAGAAGCCCAAACCCCATTGGAGCAACTCTTGAGCTTCATCCCTCACCTCAGCCAACTAAGGACCTATCCTTGGACCTTGGAACTCATGGGAAGGAATGATTGCAGCCCCATTTCAGCTTGGAAGCTTCCCCCCTTGCTGTCCTAACTAACCCCCATTGTAAGTAAGCTAACATATATGATTTCTAGGTTGTTTTCACTAGGACTAGGAGTTGATTGGATTCCTATTCAAACCTTAGCCAAACCTTAGGGCTTCTTGCTTTACTGTGTTTAAACTTCTTATTGGATGCTAGGAGAATCAATTGTTGACCATGGATCACTCAACCCCAGCTGTACAACTTGGATACCATGAAACCCCCAATATGAGGATTCTTGATGTTAGAACCCCATCCCTTGCATGAGACCTTAATTGAATCGAATCCACATACTAATTAGCATTTTAGGAGACTTAAAATACTCCCCTATTGATCTCCTGCAAGTCCCATGGCTTTAGGCCAAGTTTGGGCTCGAGCTTAGTTGAAAAACAGCAAAAACTGGCCCTTACGGGGGATTCGGCGAATGATGGAACCATCTTCTGCAAGCATTATCCGCAGAGACTAAAATGTTGTTAAAAAAAAATCATGTCACTAAGATCAAAACCTATTAATATGAGTCTAAGAGTACAAAACGAGTCAAGAAGAGATGTGATATGTCAACCACTTCATTTTGTGCCCTTAGTACGACCACAATTTTTTTTATTTTATGTGTGTAGACATGCCTTAGAAAATTTGTTCTCGAAGTAAATTATTCAAATGGAGACTTACGATATGGGTTTTCAACGGAGCAAAAGCTGAACAGTACGGTTAAAAAAAAAGATCAAAAAAGTAGAGAATGGCAAACGAATAGAAATGGATGATACGAGTTTTAATCATTAAGTTTTCAAAAAGACGAGATTAAAAATAGTATAATCGCATAAATTGAGAGATTATTTTCTAAATACATGCATCTAATGTTCAAAACAACTATAACTTTCAACATTAATGCATTTATATTCAATCCATTATAAGTTTCAAGAATAAAAATAATAATAATAATAAGGAATAAACATGAAATTTAAGGGGTTGTTGTTTTTGCATAGGGAATTGTTTCAGCGTAAGCAATTGGTTTGATATGAATATATTTTAAGGGAAAAAGAACTCTATCTAGGAGTGTGGCCTATACCAACACTCCCATGAGTCTATTTCTCTCCTTCCCATATGAAAAGACACCTCTACATAAAGCTGCAACAGGGTCGAGTTGGGTTGGCCTTTTTAAAACCCCAGCCCAACCTTGACTCAGGGCTTGGAAAATCCAACCTTGACCCGTCCTGAGGGTCGGGCCGGGCAAACCCTGATTGGCCCTAATCATGGAGTGGTGGAATGGAGAGATGCATGGACTGGACTGAGTTGGGCTAGCTTAGGGAGAAAATTATCAATTTTACATAAAATAATACTATAATAAAATATATTCTCACTTATTATCTTCATATACAATATATTATATAACAAAATATGAATAAAATTTTATGATATATATAGTATATCAATATATGTTTATGATTAGCCTTCACTTGCTAATTAAATTACTTCAAAAAATTTAAATGTATAAACATTGGGTGATAATTCACTTATGAGCATGACCAGCACAAGGAATCCGAATTACAAAAAACAGATATTTAAGGAGTGGATATGGGCCAAGATGTGCTACACGCTAGTCAGCCAAGCTTTTATTCTCCCTGAAAATATGGTGGAATAAATAAGAAACTAATAGCTTAATATCCCCAATGACCAGACTGGGCATGACCATTGACACCCTTATTTCAAAGAATCAATCAATAAATTACGCTGACCACAATTACGTTTTTGCTTGATTTCAAAACCCCTTGAATCGGCCCTACCAGAATGCACTTATGAACATTTTCTTTCTTTCTTTTAATCACTAAAATAGAAGAAAATTAATGCAATTTAGCTAGATCCACAATAACTTCGAATAAAAAAAAACTCCAAAAATTACATATATATGTGGGTATCAAAAAAAATCCGAGTCCGATTCCGAGTTAAACTTTGTACATCATTGAATTGTCTGCGAAGTTGTTATTCTTAGAAAGATGTTTTTTTACTTTGGTTAAAGGGAGAAATTATATTAATTAAGGAATGTTAATACATCAGATTTACAGTCTAAAATGTTTCTTGCCATTCGGATCATCCCGTAAGAGTTCAAAGACCTTGCGTTCATCATGCCATATAGAATCGCACGAAGCTCCACCAACCCGCAATAGCAAACAAAGCATAACCGGAATGATCACGCCCAATTGCACCATACCCACCCACTTCATCCTTAATGCATCCATCACAATTAATGGCATACCAACTAACAGTTGCGGGATCAGGGATTGAGATATCGGTAAACCATTTCTGATCGGTCGCTATCAGTCTTGATTGGTCAATCTTATCACCCGATCCAAGATCAACCAGGTATTGGTATTGATATCGAGTTTGAGAGATAAAACAGCCAGTCCCACTGTACACAGACCAAAAATACATCTTGGAAGGAGGACTTTAGAGATAGTTTTTTATTGCAAATTAAATCATAGATTGTATACAAAAATATATCTTAGTTTCCTCCAATGTCTCAGAATTGTTCAGCATTCCCTCCATACAACTCTATGATATCAAATCTAAATTTCATTCAACATATAATTTAGATTTCATGGAACATATTTCTAATAAAAAAACTTCATGTGGATTTCATAAAAGGAAAAAAAAAATAAAAAAAATCATGTGGATAGAATGAAGATTGATTGGTTTTATGCATATTGTATGGTCATGAAGTGAAAGTTTCTGTTTCCAAAGAACTTTGCTTGGTTACCATCAAATTGGGACCATTCATTTAAGACCTTTGATATAATTTTAAGGTTTATCAAAAAAAAAAATTTGATTTCATCAAGGCAAGATTCTCTCAGAAAATCCATCATCTTCTCTCTCTTGTGATTAATAATCTGACTTCGCGTGAAGAATTCCATTAGTTTCACAGGGAGTATGGTTCTAAGTATCCGTATCCGTATCGTATCGTATCGTATCGTATCGGGTGATACCTATCGATTTTGCTAGTCACCAATATCGATACCGTATCAATAGTACGGTATGAGCAAGGGGTAAAATGGTCAGAAAACTCATTTTTTAAGAAAATTCAGGGGTAATTTTGTTCGATATAACCGATCCAGACTAATACTGTATCGATATCGTATCAGTTTTACGGGTTACCGATACCCGTTCCAATACCGTGCACTAAAACCATGATAGGGAGGTAATAAGAGAAAGTATCGGTATCATATTGATCGTATCGGGTGATACATACCTATTTTGCTAGTCACCGATATCGATACCATATCGATAGCACAATATGGACAAGGGATAAAATAGTTAGAAAACTTATTTTTTAAGAAAATTCAGGGATAATTTTGTCCGATATAACCGATACCGTATCGATATCGTATCAGTTTTACGGGTTACCAATACCCGTTCCAATACCGTGCACTAAAACCATGACAGGGAGGTAATAAGAGAAAAAGAAAAAGGGGAAATGGATTCAAAAGTGCAAGTTGAAGATTAATCTTAGAATCTCGAAGAGAGAGAGAGATCGACTTGGAGATTAAGATGAAGATACCTAGGGGGATAGGAGAGAGAGGAAGGATTTTATTAGAGATAATATTGCCTTAATTAAATTAAAAAAAAAAAAAAAATTTTTGGATAACCCTTAACTATATCAACTAATTCTCTATTATAAATTTATGATACTTATTTAATTCAATTGGTTTATAAAACAAATTAATTCTTAATTATATCAAGGGTCTTAAATGAATAGTCCCAATCCAACGGTTAGAAGGTTGGAAGGTCTGTTTACCGATCAAACTTGTTATACAAGTAAGAAGATTTGGCTGAGTCATTATCCGTCTATAACTCTGGATCAGAATATAAGAGTTTATTCAAGCTGGGTTCTGAAATAGTTGTTTGAAACGTCTCGGAGTTCTTCGGAAAGTCCATGTAAATCCTCTTCTCACTCTCTTTTTGCTACTTTTATTTTCTTCTCTTTAACATTGCTGAACATTGTATTTGGTAGAGTTTATTACTTTTTATGTGGTTTTTTTTTTCCCCCTCTTGGGTCTCTTTCTTATGTCATCACTGTCCATGGCTCCTAGACTGATACAGCATGCATGAAATTAACAAATACCCTTGATGTCCTTCTTGGAAAGCCTTTTGTTTTTTTTTTTTTTTTAAATTGTGTTTTCCTACAACATTGATTCTTCTTCTTGTGAAGAGAGAAGAAGATTAATGGTGGTGTAGATCGATGTCAACTTCGAAAGAAATTTCAGATAGAACCCACAAGCAGTTGCCGACAAAACCCTAAACCCTAACTGTTTTTAAAATCAAGAAAGCTATTAATTATGGGTTTATTTATACGCCTCTTCTTAATTCCTCATATTTTCTTTTATTTCTCCACTTGATAGTAAATTATTAATTAGAATATTATTAGTTCATGTTTTTTGTTGTAGGATTTTTTTTTATGCTTTGTTTGGTATGTGTTCTTGGAATAGATTCTGGGTCTAAAATGCATTATCAAACAAGAAAGAAAATAGAGAAGAATCATGTTTTAGGATTCATTCTATACCCAAAATCTATTCCAAGAATGCATACCCAACAGAGCTATTTTTCAATATTTCTTGTTCTCTAACTTTGTCCTTTTTTTCTTTTTCTTTTTTAATTTTAATTTTTCTTTCATACCAGTTGAAGTTGAAGCTAAGCAACCAATTAAGCATGTCAGAGATTAATGATCAATCACCTGAAATCGTAGTTCTAAAGTAGAAAAGCTCTGATAATGAAATCTTTGAAGTGAAGAAGGAGGTGTGTCTTAAATCAAATACACTAAAGACCATGATAGAGAAAGATGATTATTTAGAAGATCGATACCATTATCCATCTTCCTAATGTGGAAGGAAAAATACAATCAAAAGTAATTCAGTATTGTCAAAAGCATGTTGAGGCTGAAGCTGCAAAGGCCACTAGTAGTGGGAGCTAGTGAAGAAGCTACTGCTGCTGCTGATAGTGAAGAAGAGATGAAGAAATTTGATAAAGAGTTTGTGGAAGTAGCTGAAGATGATAAAACCCTATTCAATATCATCTTAGCTTCATACTACTTGGACATAAAAGATTTGTGGGACCTAACTTGCCATATTGTTCTAGAAAATGTGCTTAAAGAGTTGAGTAAGATTTATAAATTTCATCTTTAGAACTTTTTTTGACAATTCATTTTAGAGTTTTAAGTTGTCCTTTATTTAAGAGTGTAGAGCATCAGGAAGAGAACTATATAACATAGAACCTAAGAAATATTGTGGACACAATTGTAGGCTAGCTTGATTCCCACCCTTCTGTTTTTTTTAAACTATTTTTATGATAGAAATGAATTATGATGTGTTTCAAGTATTATGGATTTGATTTTTGAGCCAAATTGTTCATAAATTCAATATAATGGATTTGATCTGAGCTAAATAGTTTATAAATTCAATCTCTCTCTCTCTCTCTCTCCATTCCTTGTGTGGTTTATGCAGTTATTCCCTCCCATCTCTTAAATATTGTTGATTTATGGTTCAATAATTTTGAAGAATCGATATTTGATCAGTCAATCTCAATTTGATCCTTGAACGAAATAAACCCTAAATAACAAGAATGTAATTATTTTGGGGCAAATTCAGGTCAATTTCGATCAAGATCGGAGCCGGCTGGGACCGATCCGAATCTTGATTCCATGTTTTGAATCCCAGCTGCCATGTAGGAAACCATCCTACTTTGGGTACTTAGGAGAGTAAGTAAAGGTTAAACACCAATATGAATATTCAATTCCCCACATTTTATGGACGGTTAGGTCATCCAATTGACTAAGTTGTCAATTTGATGGATGAGGCAAGAGGGATCGATCTGAATTCTGAAATGGGACTAAATTGCATCAAGTAGAAGTTAGTGACAACTATTGGGATAATTATTTGTTGCCCAAATTTACAAATTTCTTTTACAATGAGTAAAGGCCATTTCTTCATTATTTACTTGGTTTTTTCTTCCTAAATTTACTTTGGAAGTTAATAGAGAAGGGGGGAAAAAAAAAACATACATGCAATTGGGTCTTCAATGTTATCGCCATCTCTTCCTATTTCATTTGGAAACACAGAAACCAAGTAGTTATGTCGGGAGCACATCCTAACCCAAAGATGATCATTGACAACATCAATCGATGGATTGTTGATCTACATTTATCTCCCTTTCCATTAGAAGAGATGGATCAATCCATCGTTGAGAATGGTAATAATCCATCGATGAGAATGGTAATGTATCCTCCCTTTGGTGTTTTTCTAACAGCCCATATCTAATAAATCCTATCTTAATTTGTGCGAGAAACTATAACAGATATCTGAACAAATCAGGATGGGCTTTTGGCATTTTGAATAATAAAGATTTTGTTTTGGTAGAACTAAACAATGTTTTGACAAGAAATTATATAGAAGTAGAAGCCAGAGGATTGCTTAAAGATTTACAAACTGTTAATACTTATGGATGGACTAACGTGCAAATTTGAAATGTGTCGCAAAAACTACAGGAGATGATCAAGGAACCTCTCACAACACAAAACTTATGCAACAATATTTTTGAGTTGTTGGACAAATATTCACACAAAACTTCTTTTTGTAATATTTGGGATACTGGGAATTTTTATTTTTTTTTTATTTATTTTTTTTTTTTTAATTATTATTTTTAACAAGCTTGCTATTAAAGCAAGTAAGCTTCATGGGGGGTTTCGGCTAACAATGCAGATCATCTACGGCCCAGCTGCCTGTAGCAGCCTATGCGTCGTAGACTGGGCCGTGCGTGCAATGACCGCCTTACCCCCTACCTAGTGCCTTGCCCGAGCGGGGGTAAGGCGATCATTGTGCGTGCAACCCTGTCACATCGCACAAGCTGCTACAGGTAGCTGAGCCGTAGGAGATGTGGATCCTTCAGCTAATGGTTTTGTAAACAATATACTATCATTACTTTAATATTTAATTTAATTTTTCTTTACTTATCAACAAAAGAAAAATAAACGCATCGTAATTTTTACCATTACAAGTTATAACCAAACTATCACCGAAAAATTTCCTCCATTTACTTTGTTTTCTTTTCATCAATAGAAACTACATGTCCAACCAAGAGTACCGCCAATACCAACTACTTCCGGCCACTTTCCTAGCCGAACTCTAAAAAGTATTTTATGGAATTACATTACTACCCCTAAAGTCTGGTAATTTTTCCACTTTTTAACATTTACCCTCTTATATGCACCAAGTGAAATGACATTTCAATCCCTAAGATCGCAAAGGCCATATGATGTTGGACAGAAAAGAGAGGTTAGCTTTTAAGTTGTAACTTACTCGGATACAATAAATAAATTGAGAGAGGTTTGGGCACTTCGCTAGCTCCAGCCCAATGGAGAGGGTGGGATGGGAAGGATTGTGGGTCATTTCCATGGGAAGTAGGAGAGAGAGAGAGAGAGACTCTGTATGTGCCTAGGGGTGCAAGTCTCGTCTTGACAGCCCTTGGGAATTTCTGGCCCTCAGTCAAGCCCTCGGGCTGAGCCTGGCCTGGCCCGGCCCAGCTCTGCCTGACTTATTCTTCTTCTTCTTCTTCCTTCTCCTCCTCCTCCCCAGCCTGGCCCAACTCCAACATCTCCTTTCCCCTTCTCTATGATTAGGGTCAATCAGGGTCAACCCAGCCAGGCCCTAAGGGTGGGAAAGAATTGGATTTTTCATGACCCAAATTAGGGTCGAGCCAGACCGGGCCTGGCCCCAGCAAAGGGAACTCAAGGTTGGGCTGGGATTTTAGAAAGCCCAGCCCAACTCGACCGTGTTACAGGCTTGCAGCCCTAGTACAAGAAACCGTTGGTGGGCTTGGGTTTTAAGGTTTTAAAGTTTAAACCTCAACCTTTAAACCCTAAACGGCAACCAAATACTGCAATTGTACTGGCATTGAACTTTTAACCATCTCTTTGTCATGGCGTCTGCCTGTAACAGATTCATGAGAAGAACGGCTCTTTCGCCCCTCAAATCCGCCGTTAAATTGAAAATTCGAACACCTTCGGTTGATGGGTCTGCAACAGCACCATCTTCAAGTGTTCCTCTCTCAAATCGACCCAACTACACGGGAGCTTGGTTCAAACTCCTAAATCTATAGCATCCACAACTTTGAGCAGGTATAAATCAGAACCACATAAGGCAAGTGTTCATGCTCTTTCATCTGTCACTCTTCTATTGTATCGTCTTCTTCATCATCGTAGGTTGTTGGTGAAAGTGGGATGTTGGAATGGGTCAATCAAATCAAAGCTCCTGAGAATTAATAGATTGTTTGATCTGATTGAGCCGTGCCAATATCATTTTTTTTCATATCGAATAAAAATCATTTTTAATATCAAAACAAACCGTACCGAGTAGATACGGTATTGGTATTGGAAATACAGTTTGTATTCTATATAGTATGGTTTTGATATCTGCTTTCTATCTTCTGTATCGTACCAAATTCTTGATACCATACCAACTGACACCCTTAGCCAGCGATGGCTCTATCAACTAAGGGTGTCGATTTAAGACTAAAACCGGGAACCGACCTACAAAGAATCGAAAACAAATTATCCATTAAGTTATTGATTTGATTCTAGATCTAAATTTAGGAACAGATTTGTAAACGGGCTATATCTCCCAACAATTCTAGAAAAAACCAATTAAGAATAGGCTAAATTTGGAACCGCCAAGAATTGCTTCAAACTTGCATTTAACCATATATTTGGTGTGGTGATGTGAATTTTGAAATTTTGGGTTTATCAGTGAATTTTGAAATTTTGGGTTTATCAGTGAATTTTGAAATTTTGGGTTTATCAGTGCTTAAATATTTTGGTTCATATTTGTATCTGTATGTTTATGAATGGATATTTGGTTTTTTGTATGCTTATGAATAGACATTTAATTAGTTGTATGCATAGAAATGAATATTTGATTATTTGGATACTTAGAAATGAATATTTTTGGTAATTTGTATGCTTAGGTGATTTTATTTTTTTTTAGAATTTTGCACATGTTATAGTGCCTGTAACCGATTACGAATCGGAACTTATCCACCCATTATTAAATAGGTTTAGCACTGATTAGATAAATAGGCCGGTTCTAGTCCTAATCCCTTAGGACCAGAAAACCGGACCAGTTTACAGCCTTACTGTCAATGCCTCCTCCTTCGTCGTCTTCCCCAAGTTCAACAGTTCTTCCTCAACTCCTTCCACGACATTCACCTCCATCATTGACATCCCACCACTACTTCCTTCGTCTACTCTGCTGAATCAGGGTAATGAGAGCATATCAGATCGGATATGCTTGGGCACAAAGTTGTGCTGCGCGACAATGGGGCCAACCTAAGGGTGTCAATTCAAGGCCCGCACCGGCAGGCCTGACCGAGCCGATCGAGAAACCAGAGACTGGCCCGGCCCCTTTAGTAAATGAGTCGGGCTTGAGCCAGGCGCAAATAATAGTCGGTCGTTCCTGGTGCAAGGGTCCAGCCCAATAGTCGTCCGATCGAGACCAACCGACAAATAGCCAGACCCAGCCCGACCAGGTTACAGATCGTTTATGGCCCGTTTATAGTCTATTTTGCTTAGCTCAACACTGTTAAAGATCGTTTATGGCCTGTTTATAGCCCGTTCAGAAATAATGTGTAAGTGGCTCATTTGAGGCCCGAACGAAGGCCCGTTTAGCCCAATTACTGGTAGCCCGATTAAGGATCGATACTCCAACCGACAGTGTATAAACGGAACCATGCCTAGCGTATGAGACCCAATTACTTAAACGGGCCGATCATGGTATGGGGTCCTACAGTGGGGAGGCTCGATTAGGCCCAACCGAAATAGCCCCGTCTGATCGATTGAGACCCCTAGACCAACCGCAACAGATGTATTTTCCATTAACGCATGCATTTTTCATGTATTTTTTGATATATTAAAAAAATAAATAAACATAACTTTTTGGATAGAAAAAAATCAACATAACTATTCAAGGCATTAGAATAAGAAATAGATAGGCTTTGCACAATATACTATAAGAGATCAAAGCAAAATAACACGAAAAATGGTAAAAAAAAAAAAAAAAAAAATCTGATTAAATCACTTCGGATTGGCCCATCAGCCCATTTACTTGATAAGATGGGCTTGAGTATGGATCACGGACCCAACATGCTTTGTGCTTGTGTGCCATTGTCTCTCTCAATCACACTGTCAAAGCCCACACTCAGCCCAAATCCCCAACCCAAACCTGTCTAAACCTGTTCCGGGTGATTCACTTTTTATTACAGGAGTAATGCTAACCGGGGCTGTGCCTGGGCGTGTACCTGCACCCAGGCACAGCCCAGCACTGCCACTGATCCTTTCACCTTTTCCGGGGGTAGCGTCAGTCTTTTCACACTGAGCTGTGTCTGGGTGTAGGTACACACCTTAACACAACACCGGTTAGCATTCTTTCTCCCTTAAATAAATTGTCATTTCTTGCGTGGTAGACTCTCCTAGAAAATTGGTTTCTTTATAGTTTTGCAACAATTGCTTACAATTAATTCCATTTTATAATGAATAAACAAAATTACATTCCATAATAAGTATTAGGGGAAAAGATCCTTGCCCTCTCATGGGGGCACTATGAATGACGTCCCAACCCCTTGGGTGGATACCAAGCATCTTCTCCCATTGGTCCAGACAGACACTGGTATAGAGACCATGCAACCAAGGATCAATCTCATGCCCTAATTATTAATTACAAGAACAAAGGGGTCCTCCACATAGTTTACTTTGATGACCATTGGGCTATCCCGTGGGTTTGCTCGGCTGGTTTAGGATGATGTGCTTCGGTCACAGGGTCCCAAATTTGAGTCCCCACAATTGAAGCATTACACACAGTGGGGGGAAGGTTTACAAGGGGAGGCTTTGTGTAAACGGGGTTTTCCCTAGGGCCTAAACCGTAGACCCAGACATGTTCAAGGGTTTCCTTATTAGGGAAAAAAAAAACGAATTATAAACTAACTAGGCTCAAGTTTGTCTACCTTTTAGCCCATTTGAAGGGTTTGGACCAGACTAGGCATATAGCCCCTGAGAACCTGGTCAAACTATAGAAATTGAAACCTAACAGCCCAACCTAACTATGGAAACTGAAACCTAAAACAATGTAGAAAACAAATGAACAAGATTACATCCACAGTGATATGAGATATACTTCACTATCAATAGAGAATATGGTAATCCTCACGTCTCTCTCAAATTACAGTGAAAATACCTCGCTACAATTCACAACGAATAAATAGAACTTGACCCTTCCTTTCGAAATCAATCCACAAACCCGTGCGATGGAATACAAGACATCGTACCCCTAACATTAACGTATATATCCACCAATGGAAATACAAGTGGATCATGGAAAAGGTATGAACAAGTGATCTCCTAGCATGCATTGTTTTTATTTATTTATTTATTTATTTTAAATAAGCGTCGGTGGAATTGAATTAATAATGGAGAAGGTTAGGTGAGTGTCTCAAAGAGAGGATATTACCATTGATATTTGATATGGACTACTAAAAGTAAGAGAGGACATGATATGACATTTAACATTTGTATTGTATTTATTTAATTTCCACCTTCTACTCTGTGGACCATAAAGAAGCAAATGTCCTTATTCTATCTAGTCATGGAAAAGAAATTGAGGAAACGTCTCCTACTCAACACACAAAGGCACACGAGGGATATGATTGATATGAGCTATATATAGTTTTGATTTTAAACTCCTTGTACCTTCCCCTTCTTTTATTATCTTGTTGGGGTCAAGGTCTACCTCTATTTGATTTTTTTTTTCTCCCTTTCTTATGTCGATCTTTATATTTATATTATGGGAAAAAGTTCTCTAGGGGGTTGCACAGGAACTTGGATCCTCTTCGGCCAGCGCGAGAGGATTTCCAGTGCACATCCAACGAATGGGCTAGCACGATCCACATTGGTGTACGTGTGGATTGTGCCATCCCATCTGTTGGATGTGCTCTAGACGTTGTCCCACGCAGGAGAGGAGTCGCGTCCGATGCGCAGGTCATGCCTAGACAAAATGAGGAGTGAAATGATTGCCCCGCCCCGTGTGAAAGGTAGAAATTCCGCCCCCAAGATGCTAGTGCATGCGCTCTCATTGTTTGCTACACGCTCGACCCCTGCGCTCCCCCATAGAGAACGCTCCCTTATTATTATTATTAATACTAGGGGAAGATATTCGTACACAGGAGATTCTCCCATCAATTCCATCAAATAGGTGGGCTAGGTGTTTTTATGGCATTTTAGTTTGGCATAAATGCCAATCAGACTGCATTTAATGCAGGTTGTGTACATACACGGTCAAGCATGAAAACTTTTGCCTTAAAATTATTAGTTTCTATTTTTATTTTATAAAACTAAAAGTTGTACATAATATTAAAAGATCTCCACACCGTGTGTGTTCCTTTTTCATGTGCTCTCAAATCCTATGAGATTCACACCGACAGTCTTTTCTCCTCCCTAATCATGTGGATCTCCCTATATGACGAGATTATTTCCAACGTAGTGACAAGTATGGCGTGAGAAATTCCTCCTATACATGGGAGCATGGAGAGCCCCTCTCCATAACATTTTACTTGACATCTTACTGATCCAACCTCGTACCCACCAACATTGTCGGCGTGGTGAACTTTTTCCCTCACATAGTGCTAACACTACCCTTTCTTTTGCTGTCTCAATAATGCTCCATCTGGTTGCTAGTAAGATAAAGGGAAGGGAAGGGAAGTGATGGTCATGGTTTTAGGTATCGGTATCGAAATTTTTGTATCAATTGATCCATGTTGGTATCGATCATGATCGATATTGATACGTATTATTAGTCGATGATCATCGATAAGGTTAGTCGATTTGTTCATTTTACCATTCTGTATAAATGGGCTAATTCTAAATCTATAGATATAATAGATGAGCCTATCTTAACATATCCATTAGTCGTCGGTTGAATCGGGAGAGGTTGTGGTGGTAACCCCTGCAGCTTCATCTAGAGCCGCGCATCTAGAGCAAATAATAGTCTATCTCTCTAACTTTTTTTTGTATTGAGTCACTAAAGCGATCAATGCGCACCGCCTTGTGTCTGTGCAGAATAGGCAGGACAGGGCAGCATGCCGTAGAAGATCTGTGTTGAAAATCTATTGGAGTGTGGGATGTAAAGTTTCTCTAAGTAAATAACTTCAATATGAGTCAACAAGGATGGGTTGTTTTTGAACGATAATCTTGATAAGGTTAGTAGATTTGTTCATGGGTTTGGGAAGTTCTAATGAAGAACTTCCTGCAAATCTAGTTATCAGGTAGTGAAACTCTTCTACCCAAGTCCTTGGTATAATTTCAGGGGTTCAAATCCCCTGCATTTCTTCTTCTTTCCCTTCAATATATTGCTCTTCTCAAGATTATTACTTGCAAAACTGGATAAAATTCACACAAGTACCCATTTCCTTGCAAATATCCATTAATGAATACTAACAGTTTTGGTTACATTTTATAATATTCTTGAAGAAAAATCACATTTATGGACACAAAAGAGCTACTAGCACTAAAGAAGCTTTCTCAAGCTAAGGCAGCAACTCTCTGTAGTATATATACAAAACCCTTTTTTTTTTCTGAAAAACTTTCTAATGTGAACTGCATCCAACCACACGAGTGAGCTGATTGAAGTCATTTTCTTCTCTTTGCTTGGATTTGATTTCTTCACCACACATAAACCTTAGAGTTCTCTCTATTTGATATCCTCCTCCTAAGCTTACTTCTCTCTCTAAATGACAACAGTAACTCTCAAACACACTTACATTAACATGTAACTTAAAACCCATCAAGAACAGAAAATCAATCTCTAATTTGTTCATATCTTTCGTTGTTAATCCACCAACCTTTGCAAAATAAGAATTCCTATAATTCCTGCAATGAAATCAGAAAGAAGTATTAGAAAGAACCAAAAAGTTTAATTTTAATTTGGCTTAAAGAAACAGAGTAATTAAAGGGATCGATCAAGTGAGTACTCACATGTCCTCTACAAACTTTGAAGCCACCATAATTGTAGTAATAAGAAGCCTATGAACATTACTGTAAGTGATTCTGAACTCAGGGAGAATCTGCAATAAACGATCAATATAGACATAGGCAACAACATAAACCGGTGGACCGGCGCGAGTATACCGGAAAATTCGCTCGAGATATGACTGAATTGTCATGTCTGGGACTTCATAGCAATCGAAAACATGAGCTGGAGAAGCTTTGGACAATGCCCATGTACATTTTCTTGTAATCCTCTCATTCCTTGCTAAGGTTCTTTCAAGGAGGGAAGCAAGAACTGAAATCACTAATGGGGTGTTCGAGTCATCTTGGTATGAGAAGGAATAGAGATCAGACCGGAGTTTTCTGGGAGAAATTGGAGTTGGAGATGAACCCATCAGTAGTGTTGATCAACTCTAGCCTTGTTAGAAAGATTGGATTGGAGTATTGAGAGAGAGAGTGCGAGAGATAGAGAGAAAGGGAGACGAGAAGGGTTTTATACAAAGAGAATTTTGAGTGGGTAGAGTTGGGGAAGGGGCTTAGTAAGGGCTTAGTTGTGATTTTGAATAAAGAATAGTGATGGTGGAGCGTGCATTTAGGCATTTTGGAAAGTGGTTGGAAGGACGGAAGGAAGGATAGAGCATCAAAATTATAAGATATTGTCTGTGACTGTGTCGCTTGTTTTTAAAGGGAGAGGACTGAGGATACAAAGTACAAAGAAAGGAAATTTCTTTCTTCTTTCTTTTGGTATTCTTAATTTCGCCGACGTGAGCTGCCTTTGATGGCTTGTACGGTTAAACATTTAAAATAAAGGGATTTGAGATCTGAGGAGGTGAATCGAACTTTAATGGACCCTCCTCCTCCTCATCTTCAGCTGATGACTGATGTTGATATTCGTATGGCACACATTTTTATGAAAAAACAATAAAGTGAGTGTGAGCGTTTTGAGTGTGACATTGCAGTGGATAGTGTAGAGTGAGATCCCGATTCGCAAGGCAATGGGATGGATCAGGATCGTCTCCAAGGAGCAAGGAACGCCTAGGGCGCTGTAAGCCGTTGGACTGTGCTGTATACATTCTTAAGCATGCATCGAGATGTGTGCAACATAGTTCAACTGCTAGATGCCCCTTGGCAGCATCTTGGGTGCACGTCTCCCTAAAAATGAGCTAAATTTCAATGTGATCCAGATCCCCTAAGGTACGTTGTTCAGAGCGGCCTGAGTAGTGCAGACTGAGCCCCACGTGCAAAGACCGCCTTACCCCTACCCAAATGCCTTGCCTGGGCATGGGTAAGGCGGTCATTACGCGTGTGGCCCAGTCTATGCCGCACAGGCCGCTACGAGCAGCTGCACCACGGACGATCTGAATTGGAGTGCCTTGGGCCCTTGATACCCAATTATCCGATGGATATAATACAACTCAAGTCTGGCGCAAACCTTGGAAAGGCAGAAAGGACCAGGGGTGTGTTGGTCTTTTCATGTTGGGCTGTGTTTGGGCATAGATACATACTGAGGTATAGCACCGGTTAGTGTTCTTTCTCCCTTTTTTAATATTAGGGAAAAGGAAAAGCATGCGCTATGCGATTATGCAAATTCCAATATACCCTTCTTACATAATAAACAATGGGGGTCTACACTAACACTTTCTCTCTTAATCTGACCATGTTGGCCCATGTGGACCCCTATGGATGATATCATTCTCTATACAATCATTGTTGTAGCGTACGGATTCTTTCTTATGTTGACGTCATTGGAAACCCTCCTATTATTATTACTTTTTTTAGCAGCATTCCTAGTCTGATGACTGATGGATCTAGATTGAAGCTGGTTCACATTTTCGTACGAGAATGGGACCCAAACTCGAAAAAATCTTTAAAAATCTTTTAAGTTGGCACTACATATGTCATGTGACATGTACATGATAAGTTTCAACCTAAATGAGGTTGGCAACATGGTAAAACAAAGCAATGAACACTCTAGGACTACGGGTGGGTCCATGGGATGGTAGGCCACTATTGAAGGGTATCTAGTTGAATTTGAGCTTGAAATGTGACTAATAAAAATAATTTCCTAGATATCCAGTGGTAGGAATGACCACATCACCCTTTGAAATTAATGACACAAATTAATGGGTGTGTTAGACTAGATTTTCTTCCCAAACCTATAAAGAAAGAAGACATTTTACCATTCCATTCCCATGTGGCAAGTTGAAGCTTACATGTCAAGTTTCAGCCCAATGCCCCAAATGGAGGTATCGTGCTCCTCTCCAACGAGCCCCTCACCCAGTGAGTGCCTAGTGAAACATCGAATGGCTGGGTTGTTGGGTGCGCGGCGATGTGTACTTGCATGGGGCTCGGTGCCCATTTCGACACGTGCCCAACAGCCCAGTTGTTGGATGTTTCACTGGACACTCCCTGGATGCAGGGCTCGCCTGAGAGGAGCCTCACCGCAAATGGAGTTGTCGATTGTCCAAGGACAAATTACCGGACATTGCAGTAGTACCCAGGGCATATGGACGTACATGGGAAGCTAGGTCAATATATTGGAGAGTATCTGATCGAATGACGTAACTAATTTTAATTATTTCGTGAAATTTGACAAGTGGCTAAATCAAATCCTTTTTTAGATATCCAACTATTAGAATGACCATATTACTTTTCAACTTGGCATAAATAAATGTATATACTAAGGTATATATTCTTCCTACACCCACCAGTCCAAAAAACTTTTTACCCTTTTTTCTTTCTCTTTTTCAATTCTTATTTTTGATATAAAGATATCTGGTGAAAGGTTCGGTTAATGAAATTTATATGGATGTCGATAGATGGAAGGGGTTCCTACTGCCTATTTCTGTCCCCCCCTCCCCCCATGTAATAGGGTCAATTAAAATCCGAAATTTGTTGAAAGGTTGTCCACATGGTTATTTATATGTGTTGATTTTCAAATCAATCTGACATTGCCACACGTTAGAATAATGTTTTGAAATTTGAAAAATTATTTAGTTTTATTTGAAAGATTAAGTGTTCTTTTAACCATGGTGAGTGAGAATCCATTCACCGCAGCAAGTTCAAATGCATGTGAGGGGTATCAGGAGGTATTTTGCTAATATACTAAAACTCTTTAGGGTTTGTGAACCCTAGAATGGTGGCTAAACGTTCATCAGGCGGTGGCAGATCAAAAACTTTATTCTTTTTTTAAAGAATAGAACTATTGAAAAAAAAAATGGGAAACCCCATATAAATGGTAGGTCACGCGATCAGATAGGCCATCAAATTTCACATGTAGCCTGGGAATGAAAAATAGAACAGGTAATCAAAAGTGATTCTTGTTACTCACAGCTGGATCACTTTATCCAATTTGAGGAATGCTAACCTTACATATATTGAAATAACACTAATTTTATGGAAAGATAATGTTAGTGATAAAATAATGTAACAACAACAACCACAAACAAAAAACAAAATAAAAGAAATGTTGATGGGTGTTGGGGTGTTTGTATTTGTAAAAGATTCTAATCGGTAGGAGGAAAGTCAGTCACCATGAATTAAGTAACTTAAGGGTTAGGTTTCTGTCTTAAGTGTTCCAATACTTGGCAGCTTGAGAGTGGATTTGAAGTGAACATGTTATAGACATTTAGTTTGGTTTAAGATAATTAAATGATAGAACACCCTAATTAAGTAGTGTTGTGTTTCTTAAGTCCTTAATTAATAATAAATACTTCCTTAATCCACGGGACACAAATTTAGTAGAAGATGCTGTCGTGCATGAAGACTACTGCACGTCCTTCCATTAGCCATTCTTTCATTTTCTTCATCAACTGGTCTTTAGGTGGCAATGCACATAAACAGATTCTTTCCAGCATGCACTAAGTTCTGTGGTCCCAAAATTTTAAGATGGCTGTTTAACACAATTTTAACAATTAAAATGCCGGTGATTATGGAAAACAGATTAAGTGGCAAATATATAATTAGAATTATCTATAGCCAAACACAGATATAATAATATAATATTTCGAATATGCTTATTGAGTTATTGATCCCTTTTGTCTCATAAAGCTGCCAAAATAAATAAAAAAACGTATCCAATGCACGAGGGTCCCATCGTTGCGAGTTTTGGGGAGGATTATACTGTATGCAACCTTACCCCCGCTTCATAAAGAGGTTGTTGACTTGTTTCTTCGTAAGAAAATCTTGGGTTTCAAATAAAACCCTAAAGGAATCCTATACAAAAAACAAGAACACGGTTGAATCAAATATAGAAGAAATACCTTGCACCAAAGTATGTTGGAGATGATTATAATGCAGTTCTTCATGATTCTCTTTCTTACTGGTTCTTGATCTCAACAGCATCTCATCTCAACAGCATCTCAGACCTACCTCTCTCTCTCTCTCTCTCTCTCTTTGTGTGAGGGCGTGTGTGTATGCGTGTGTGCGTGTGAAGAATAATAGAATGAGTGCAAGGACCCAAAACATAGTATATATAATATTGTATTGATCCCTAACCTTAAACCACAATGAGTTGGACCAACATATCCCTAAACTGTAGAATGTGTCAGAACTGGTCCATGTAGTTTGACTCTCACCAATTAAACAACCCACGTAATTAATTAAGTCCATAGAATTTTATCTCAAATGAAACTTGTGATCACCGGGTTGCAATGGAGTATTCTTACCATTACGCCAAGATCCACCCTCTTAGCATCTCTATGGCAGCTCATACAAAACCAGGCTGGGGTGAAATAGGGCCAAGTTGGGCCGGGTTTTTAAAAACCCTAGCCCGACCCTAGAACTCTTTAGCTTAGCCTAGGCCCGCCCTAACCCTTACTCAGGGTCCAAAAAACAACCCAGGCCCAGCCCTTCCGGACTCAGCCCAGCCCAAGCCCACCTTGATTGACCCTAATCGGGCCGAGCTAGGCCGGGTTGGCACTGATTGACCTTGATTTTTGTCAAGGACAAATTGACCCTGTTTGGCCCTGATTTTTTGTTATTTGTGTCTGCCTAGGCATTAAAAAAAAAAAGAAACAAAAAAAAGAGAGAAACAGTTGTTCTTTAAATCACAACAATATACGCCTTACCCACAAAGGCACAGCGAATCAAATAATATAGTCCCCCCAAAACCAAATTCATAAGTGAAAATCAGTCAAGAACAGTGTTGAATGTGAGAGTTCCTCATTTCTTTTATCCATCAGAATCTTGGTAACAAAGCCAAGTCTTTCCAAGAAATAAGTGAAGAATACCAGACAATACGGATCATAGATCACAATTATGTAAAGATTTACATGATAGTAGATCAAGTGGTTCTCTTACAATATTAAAGCATATTGTCATAAATAAGTTCTTAAAACAAAAAATAAAAATTATGTGCTCTCAACACACAGCAGTTTTGGCAGATCTTATGCCACTTCCATGAAAACTTCAAATAGAATAGAGATATACAGTTCAAATTATAATTGTGTGCACTCAATAACGGAAAAACTAGCCATGGTTAAGCCACTTAAGCGCAACTAATTTAAACCTCGGTTGAGGTGGTCTGGGTTGGGCTCGGTCACACATGAACCCATCCGAGTCTAGGGAACATGTGAGCTTGGTGGGCATTGCACCTTAATATGTGGTGGTGGAATTGTCCAAGCGTTTCTTGCACTCTCCAAACATTTAGAGCTTTACATGCCCCCATCTTTTATGGAGACAAGGAAAGGGATAACCATCCATTCATACCCTTTCACATCAAAATGACAATACAAGACGCTAAGGAGTTGTAAAATCCAACAACAGTTTGGGTCCCTGATTTCAAAAAAGGAGTTGTTTTGGTACCACAGTTTAATGGGCCAAAAGGGCCCAAAAGAGATTAATCATCGCTTTTTTGTCATTTCAATTCACTCATTTGTCTCTGCTGTTTAACGTCCCTTAAGGCCTGGATTGACGAAAAGGGTGGGCTTGATTGATTCAAGTCACTCGACCAAATCACAAATCATGAAATATGAAAGCTCCCATTCCATTTAGGGGAGGTTGTATCAATCACTGTGTTACTAACATAAAACTTGGGCCGTGAGTAGTACAATTATTTTGGTTCATCCATGGACGTGCCACCATGGTTTGAGGTATTGGTATCGGTATCGCATTGGACGATACGTACATATTGGTTTTGCAACTGACCAATCCCGATACTATGCCGATATTGTATCGGTGACACGGTACAAACAAGGGGTAAAATGATCAAAAACCCATTTTTTTAATGGAGAATCAGGAGCAAATTTGTCCGATACAGTTGATCTGTACCGATATCGTATCGGTATCCGAGTTGACCGATACCGTGCACTAAAACCATGCGTGCCAGAAAGCCTAAAGAAACAATGAAAGAGTTTTGATTAAAAAAATGGTAAAAGACTACCTGGTCGTGTGGCTCCTACGCTCAGACACAGAAGCGCATAAAAGTTCTGCCCTGCCTCCTATGAAATAAAAAAATCGCAACTATGTTGATGGCCCTACGTGCATTCTCATTGGCCCCCGTATTGATGCAGGCACGACCTAACTAGACTTTTTTTTTTTTTTTTCTCTTTCTTTTGTACTAGAATTCGATGCCTTCTTGGCCAAAAAATTATATGTGCATGGATAGAGTTGAGAGGTCTAGTTGGATTGTTTTATCATCTCTAATGTTTGGGTATTTTTTAGACGAACAGATAAAAAGATAAAGTACTTTTTGCCGCCGGAATGTAGATGGATGATGTGGAGACCTGCAAAAGGTAAGGGGCATTGAAGAGACCCAGAGTGGACTCCGAAGGGGGACTCTTCGATGTCAAAATCAGTCCAGCTAAACAATAAAAGAAGGGAATACGGACGACTTCCCCCCCCCCCCTCACCAGGATACTAAATGGAAACCATTCCTCAGATTTGATGAAGAAAAATCGGTTCTTCCACCCATGGATTGACGACTTAACCTTGTCAAGAATTTTTAGCCCGTCCCTCTGGCGAAAATAATACCAACCGTCGCCCTCGGAAAGATTGTACGAGGTGAAACAATGAACTAACAGATCCATGTTCACCCTTCTCTCCAATCGAGAGAAAAATATGCAAAAGGCACCAACCAGACGCCAAACATTTGGGGCAAATTGGGCAGGGGGTAACTTATAATAGTGGAACACCAAAATAAAGAAGTCATGAAAGGGCAGGCGAAGATCAGCTTCCAAATGATCTAAGTAGAGATACATCTCGTCTCGGTTCCTGAAGCTGACCCTTTCCCCATCCCTTGCCGCCCTAATCCTATAAGAGTCGGGGATACCATACAAATCCCTGATCCCAACCAAGTCTGCTTCCTTGATGCTACAGGGAACATCCCTTGCTGCTACCTCTAACATGGAGTCTGCTCAAGCCGCAGTCGTGGCACGAGCCTCCGTAAAGTTATCACCCTCATCCTCTTCAACTGGAAGAGCAGGGGATTGCGACTCACCCGTGGCACTCGACCCATCGGAGGCTAAGTCTGACCGTGTTTCCTCTGAGTCAGAACTCAACGGAGAATCCTCAAGGGGAATCTCGTGGGCCAGATGGGCCGAAATATCAGAAGCCATGAAATGAATAAAAGGCAAAACGACTTACTGGTCACTTGGGGTGAGCAGCGCAAAATAGCATGATCACCAACGGCCAACTGAGCACTCTAAGGCAGAGCAAAGCACACCGAGCACTCCAGAGCAGAGCAAAGCACCAGACAAGAAAATTTTCAATTGAAGAAAAAGTGAGAGCACCTACCTATTTATAAAGGAAAATAAGGGAAGACCAAAAGATACATCGGTTGGATTTCCCAGGCAGGGCTGACATGGCACCCCTTCACATTCCAAAATACACTTAACTTCCCTAATTAATGCAAATCATATTCATTGCGTTAGGAACGCTGAAATGCCATGTAGCAATTCATAACAATGTTCGTCGAACAGCCGTGCAGAACGCACCAGACAATCAGCCTGGCCAGGCCACACCCTGCCGCCGGCCAGAACCAAACGACCAGTCAGCCTGGTCAGGCCACACTCGGCCGCCGGCCAGAACCAACCGAGCAGCCTGCCCTTCCAGACGCCCTGAAGAGCAGAACTAATCGAGCAGCCTACTCGGCCAAACACCCTAAAGTGCAAAACCAGTCGAGCAGCTTGCCTGGCCAGATGCTCTGAAGAGAACAACCAGCCGAGTAGATCTGCCCGACCAGACGCCCAGGACCAGCCGAGCAGGTCTACTCGGCCAAGCATCCAGACAAGCAAACCTGACCAGCCAAAAAAAAAAAAAAGAGGAGGACAGAGAAAAAAGCCATCCGGTCAAGGTCGGACCAAAATACAACATATATCGAAATACCTATCATTTCTAAGCTCTCGACGAGCCCTACACGACTCATCCCCTCCGGCGATGATGTACGCGCTTTTTAGGCCATCCGGATGCGTTTCAAGGCCGAAACGGCCAAATTTCCCACACCACTTTTTAGACCGAGATCAGCAGTGAAAAGAGATAAGAGGTTCACTCCCCAGGGCCCCTACGGTGCCCTGTGGAGTGGGGGGTATCTGTTATACCAAACAATGACCCACCAATAGGAAGAGGACATGTGGAGTGTAACTTGGGTCGCACGACTCCCAACGGTATGCTCCACACTCCTAGTTGGACTCTAATTACTGACGCAACTATAACAGGAAACAACCCTAGAATTTGGGGGATACGGAACCCAACCAAACAATCAGGTGAGAGACATACGGAAACAGGAATCATCACCGCCTTGATAACCGCAAACCCTATATATAGAGGAAGGAGGACCACAAAGAGGTGCGTTCACTTTTCAAGCTCTAGCTCTTTCTGTACCCCCTTCTTTTATTGTTCTGCCGGACTGACTTTGGCATCGGAGAGTCCCCCTCGGAGTTTGCTTCGGGTCTCTTCAGTGCCCTTTACCTTTTGCAAGTCTCCACATCATCCAACTACAGTCCGGCGGCAACAGGACCAAACCAACTGGACCAATAGCTAATGGTTTTGGTTTGAATTTTTTAGACTGATTTATTATAGGCATTTAAATATATATATATATATCAACTGAAACTAACCAAACCAACTCATTATCAGTATGATTTTACTCGTTACTTTTACCAAAAAAAAAAAAATCTTAATTACTCGTTACATACCAAAAAGAAAGGTAGACAATCTAGACAAAATCAAAAGAATGAGTTTTCCTCCAACCCACGGTGAATGGGATCCCATTGACCATGGGGCAGGAGAGGATGAAAGAGTGCACCAAGTATTTTGGAAACATACTAAATCGCCATGGGGCTTGTTAACCCTAGGATGGTGGGTGAACCAGCCTGCTTGGGTAGAGAAAAAGTTCTCCATACCAAAAACTATATAACCCTGTTCAAGTTGAGTTGGAGTGAGACTTGGCAATGGCTGATGAGTTAAATCCTGAGAATTGAATGATTGGAACCTTTTGGAGTGTTACATCACTTGCCATGCATGTGCAACCTCTCTTCAATTTCAAAAGGCCTCACCTCTCTCTATCTACAATGAGTAGACCCGCAACAAATTATTGGTTTTGCTGCTCATAAGAATTGGCTTCACATAGTGGTATCAATTCCAGGCCCGACCGAGCCCACCCGGTAAATGCCTGGCCCGATTATTAAACCTATCGGGTTTAAGCATGATATATTTAATAATCGGGCGGTCTTAGTGTGTGACCCTAGCCCGTCAGGCGCCAGATTGGATCGACCAATTATGAGCCCGACTTAGTTTGCCCGATTAAAGCCCGACTTACATATCCCCTTCCCCATTCAAAATACACCTGAGAAAACTACTCAGAGCCCTTGGAGTCCAGAGAAAATCCTCTACAACTTAGTCTAATTTCAATTCTGTCAAAAAAAATTCCAAAAAATCCAACCAAGTAGAAAAGTTCATAAAAGTTTAGAAAAGCCTTCTGAAGCTTAAAAAACCTGAAGAAAGCACCTAGAAACCCCAGAAATCTACCCCCAAAAAAATCCTAAAAATACCCATGTAGTGTTGGAACTCTAGATTTACTAGGACTTTGAATTTACTTATCCTCAGCTCAAGAACATCCGCTTGATCAATGAAGGGCTTTAAAGTCGGGTGAATTCAATGTCTTTAATTTGCTTCCTATTTCATTTAATTTGGTTTAGTATTATGAGAGTAATAGCCAAGGATCATTGAAGAGTTAGTTTTGTCCTACTTTCGAGATGACGATCTTGCAAGATTTTATATCTAAGTTAACTTGTCTTAAGTGCCTACTTAATGTTTTTAGTTAGTTCCTATTATATTGTATAGGTTAAAGATTTCATACACGGCCATGCAAACATGTACCATCGTGTTCCCTCTCACAAAGAGTTGGAAAAGTCATAAACCCCCCACCCATATTTAATGCCTCAAAACTCTCACCCTCTCACATGCACGGCTTACATAGCCGTGTATGAAAACTGTCCCCGTACTATATATTTGTTACCAAAAAAAAAATTATATTGTGTATTCCATAATTTTTTTTGTTTATTATTATTTATTTTTGAATTTCCATTTTTTTGGATTGTTCTTTATCATATTATTCATCATGTTAATTTGGAACTTAAAGTTATGTTGTTGCTATATGTTGTCTCAATTTCTTTAGGGTTATTTTCTAACATCATCAGGTCATTTTTTTAGGCTATGTTTTGGTCTGAAAATCCTTTGTTATGCTACAGGATGTGCACCACACACCCTGCAGTACGACAGAGAAGCCGAACTTTATGTTTTGGGATCCGACTCCTCTTCAAGGAGCCCAACGCCCAAGGAGTGCCCAGGGGGCCATCCAAGGGCTGGGTTGTGCCACACACATCCCGACATGTGCCCAATCAGCCATCAGGATTTGTGCAGCACAATCCAACGGCTGGATGCCCCTTGGGCACTCCCTGACTTTGGGCTCCCTAGAGAGGAGCTCAATCCTATGTTTTGATGCCAAGGAAAAAATATGATGATGCAATGATTGATTTAAATGTCTAATCTCTCCTCAAATTCTATTTTTTGTTTTTTGAAAATTTTCATTTCTTGACTCCAAATGTACATAGCCTTAGGGTTAACATCACCAAAAATGATTTTTTAATAAAATATTTCAATTGAGAAAATTATTTACATTTACCTTGCAACAAGATGGAACCATGAAGTCATATCAAACCCCCGAAGTAAGGGCTAGGCCGAGGTAAAGTGTATGGTGTCAGATTGGATATCGGTCACTTTCAAAATCGATATCATATTGATATGCTATCAGTTCGGATTGGACAAATTTACCTTTGATTTTTTTTAAAAGATGGATTTTTTTTTACTATTTTACCCCTTCTCCATAATGTGTCACCGAAGTCTAGGTATTGGTATCAATCACCTTCAATACCATGCAATATCAACCATATCGAAGATCCTATACCAATACCTCAAACCATGGTAGAGCATGGTTTGAGGAATCCATATTGGATAGATCGATTCTTGACCAATCCTGTATCAATGATAGGTACAAAGAAATATAAAAATGTAAACAAAAAATCTAATCTTTTGAAAAAAATAAGACTGAAACAGATCGATCCGACTCGATATCAACAGAGACCGATAGAGATACCGATGCCGACTACTTAAACCCTGTGGTAGAGTGGGGCTTGATCCACCCATAATCTTGTCTTGGGTAGCTGGTTCGCACATAGGAAGTGGCCTTCAATCATTCATGTGCTCCTCACATACATGTGATCCCAAATCTTAGACCAAAAAGTTATGGAAATCCATCAATCATGTGAAGTCACCAGCTATCTAGAAAAGACCAGCTTATATATCCAATCATTTACCTGTATACCTTTTGGTATTCAGTACCATACATGTTACGTGTTTCTATATATCCATGGTGGGTGACACTGACGAGAGATAAGAAATGGTTGAATAGATTGATTGATTGATTGATTTAAAAGGCATAAATCGTCCTATATATGGTACGATCTTTTGGACCAAAGACTTTTATGGTTTTAAAGTCTTCGTGGAATAAGCTCTACCCTGCATATGAGTGGTTTTGAATCCAACCAGAGCTACCAAATCACCAAACAAAGTAAATTGTGTGATGTACAGAAATCAAATACCTAAGAGGTTTAGTGCCACGTACTGAAGCTAAGGTATCCCATACACTCTAGTGTATGATGGGTGTTAGATTGAGTCAATCTAGTATGAAATATTTTAAAGGGTTAATTTGATTTAATGTGTTTCATCATCTCTAGAACTTTTGATGTATCGGTCAAGTATCTAATATTTGGTATCAAAGTTTGGTACTATGTCACTGGTTCGAATCACGGAAAGAGTTACCTAGAAGAGGGTTACTTAGAATAAAGTGAAAATTGTCAAGAAAATGCTATCTAGCTACTATCAGACAAAAACCCTGGGGTAGAGTAGAGTCACTTCAAAAATACGAAAGTGTGTGGTCTGTTATGTGCCTAATGGGACCCACTTTAGTGTATAGGCCCTAGCAGATAGGATATGTTAACCCTAGGATGATAGATGATGAACCCTGGGGCAAAGTAAAGCCACTTGGAAAGTGCGGAAGCGTGGTGGTCTGTTGTGCGCTTAATGGGACCCATTCTAGTGTATGGGCCTTAGATAGGGTATGTGAAGTTGTGAACCCTAGGATGATGGATGAACTATCTTCTATGGGTTAAATAAAATTACAAAGTTAATTTACTGGGTAGAGAAAATTGATGGAGGAAGAAACACCTGCTTTTGCAGCCTCGCTATTTGTCTTAGTAAGTATAAAAAACTGTACTCGTTAAATAACATGAAATCCTACTTTCGGACTCATTGTATGTTTTATTCCCTTATGTAATGACGTTTGTCCTATTAAAATCAGGAAAAGGATTCTGTCCAGCCGTGGCAGGAGCTGGACCATCCAGCCCCGCTAAACAACAGTAAAATCAGGGGTGGGGTGGTTTTGGACTCATTGTATGTTTTATTTCCTTGTGTAATGACGTTTGTGCTATTAAAATCAGGAAAAGGATTCTGTCCAGCCACCTGGGCCCCACATGTGAATTGACTTCCCCACCCTTGATTTTGTTATCGTTTAGCGGGGCTAGACGGTCCAGCTCCCACCGCGGCTGGATAGGAGCCAGGTCCTTAAAACACCATTGTTGGAAAAATCAGATTTTTCGACTCAACTTGCCCTCCTCAAAATCTGATGACTCGGGTGAGTCAAACCTGATAAAAAAGAGTCATGTGTTTTCCAATTGAAGCTTGAGAGAGAGAGAGAGAAGCTCATCCATGGACTGGTTCCACAATCGGATACCGATGGAAATTACGATTACTTAGAATTCGGGAGTGGATCAGCTGACTTAGGCTGAGTCTAATCTGAATAAATCGATTCAATGTACTTTTCTAGGGTTTAGGCCGATTCTGGTTGGATCAGAATCAGAATCAGAATGGACGGAGGTCATTCCGATTACTTGAACCGTGATTGGCTTACAGCCCATCTGAGGATAGGCAACAAGTTGGATGGCTGAGAAAAGAAACTCAACCTTAATACAATCTAAAGCATTGTTAAATTTGCTTTGTCTCTAGAAAAAGACCCTTTACCCATCCCAAGCTACGATGCTCGAAGAAAAGCAATGTTTTGGTTCAAACCGGTACGGATTTAATTAGCTTTGGTTTTCACAGTTTTCTTCATTTGGAGTTATCGTTGATTCTGTCATGGCATATATATATATATATAGAGGTGTTTAGCCATGAAGTAAGATTTATATAGAGAATTCATATACAAATACAAACTAGGATAACAAAGGAATTTCTTATAAAATAGAAAAAAAATCAATTCTTCTACTGTCACTGTTCATCATCTATAGATCAAATAATGACAATTAACAAATACATATTAATTTGAATAATAGAATACTGCATGGATTCTACAACTTTAGGTCTTGGTATTGGAAGTTGGTGGTGGATGGAATTGTTGAAACAAGGCTGCCATCCTAGTGTACGCGTCCATCGTCATCGGCTGCAAGGAAATAAACATATATATATATATATAAACATGAGCTTGTGCCTTTAATTTCACATGTGAACTCGAAAAAGCATGCAAGACACTAATGGTTCTTGAGAATTACATAATGATAAGTCACTTTCAAATTATTTTGAAACACTCCCTTTTGCCTGACTTAAAAAACTTTTGAGAATAAAACAAAGAACTGACTATCAAAAAGATAGTTATAACTTCTTAGTTCACCAGATGATTAAAACTAACTAATGTTGCTACCTGTGACGACTGGCAAGCAAGAAATGAGGACAATGGATCAGGCATGGTTGCAGCATTTGAAGTTGATAAGCGATGATCACCAGAAATGTCCCATGAAGCTAAAGGCATAAAGGCATTTGGATGAAGAACAGGAGGAATCGCAGTCATGTTAGGGCGACCGATCAAATTCATATCCATCACACCCATTCCCATTCCCATTCCCATTCCCATTCCCATTCCCATACCCATTTGTGCCATCATAGACATTTGAAGTTGTTGTTGCATGGGAGTCATTGGCAACATCATTGGTGGAATCATTCTACTCATCATCTGCACTTGAGCTTGCAGTTGCTTAAGATATTCAATCACTTCATCAAGCATTGATGCTTTATCAGTCTATGAAAAATAGAAAACAAAAGAGATAAATATCATCATATATAACCACTCTTTAAAAACCAAAGCTTCAAATGTTGGACCTTCAGATAGGATTGTAAGGTTTGTTTTCACTTTAAATCAGGAAGAGATGGAGAATGTGAAATCTATTATTTGTCTTCAAAATACATGTGTAGTTGATGAAGTTTCCAACTTATAGTTTATTTGGTCATTTGGACTATTGGATCGATATAGTATCTTTTAAATTAGCACATGTCAAATACTTAGTAGAAAAAAAAAAAAGGAAATTAAAAATAGAAAAAAGTCTAGGCATGCCGCTAGGGTGCTCAGGCTATGTCTCTCTCTCTCCCACCCCCTTGGAAAGAACCACCCTGTCCCCCTCATGCCACATGTGCATTGGTCCAGCCCGCCACCTTGCGTGGAGCAGATGGCATGCCCACCCTTCATCTTAAAAGATAAATATTCAACCTTTCTAAAAACTATTAAACATGCCAGATGCCATGTGGCAGTATGACAAATATAGCCCCCTATGAAGGAATTATTTTATTAACTAACAAAGGTAAGGTTGTTTCATTGTGACCTCGTGGTTGTGGGTTTGAATCGAGAAACAACCTCTATGTGAAGCAAGGGTAAGGCTACATAGATTATGATTCTCCCTAGACCCCATAATGGTGGAAGCCTCGTGTACTGGATATGCCCTTTTTACTATCAATTGAGTGAATCCACTATCATTGGCAAAGTTGAATACAATTGGTGAGCAAAACCACCCAAAGTAAGTCATTCAAAGGGCAAACTTAAAACCAGTTTTGGCCAAACACCAACCAAACAAAAACCCAGAGACTGACTGTACAAATATACAATTGCTTATGGCTGTGGTAGTACTTGATCTAATTAATGCTTCCAAACAATATTGGTGTACTGGGACCTAGGTTTGAACCCATTTATTACCAAACAAGGTTACATGTTGCACTCTATTCGTGGAAATACTGAAACTGGTACCACATGCACATCTCTCCATCTCAGAACCACAAGATTTCTGACAAATTTTGTCTCACAGGGGTCTAAAGTCCATACACATTACCCCACAAGGGTGGTTTTGTGGTTCTCACTGTGCCTAGTCCTTTTCCCAATTTGTCCTTACAACAATTCTTCAAGGCAGGTGTGCAACAAGTCATTTGCATCATTTCCTCTGTCCCAAGCCTCAAATTCTCTTGCCTAGGAAGTGTTTTGTGGTTTTTTCTTTTTTGAATAAGAAAGAAAAATTATAAATGGGCGAAGGTTGGGCACGCCACTAGCTTTGGTCAGCGGCTTAACCAATAAGGGAGGTTCGAGGATGGGATAGGTAGAGGGAGCGCACGAAAACAACTGCTAAGGAAGTTGTGTTAGAGGGTGGGTTAGAGCATGGGTGGGGGTTAAATACAATGACAGAGGTTTCCTACGATGTCAGAGTGAAAAACTGCACTAATAAAAAGTGGGAGATAGATTCATTTAGTAGGGATCCATATTTTGTACGTGAGGCATATTCATTCAAACGAGTGCCCACATTTTGTCTGAATAGAACGATTCAATGTGGGTTCCATGGATCATTATGTGAGAGGACGTGGGAAGTAATCCCACCTCCGACGTTGTGTGGATGTTTTTCCCTTAATATAATATGGGTTAATCTTGGGAATCGTTATCCTCTCTTGTTATAGCACGGTGTTATAACGCATCGTGTGGCACTGTAGAGGTCATGTGGCATAGTAAGCCCCACATGGTGCACTTGGCCTCTGCAATCGTCGCACGATGCGTTACAGCACCGTACTGTAATAAGAGAGGATAAAAATTGTAATCTTGGTGCAATCATGCACGATGTTATCATCACTCACGACACATAAAAGACAAACCATTTATATACAAACAAAATACCATCATGAGGGTACTTTTTCTTACTATCCAAAATAGGCTCAATTGAACGGAGGTTCCAACGAAGGTGTTAACGGATTGGTAATTTTAAAATGGAAAACCACACCAATGAGAAGATGAGAGACGAATCCGTTCAGTAAGGACCTATATTTTGTCTAAAAAGAAAAAATGGTATTGTAAACCCCACGGCTCATTATGTGAGAGGGCGTGAGAAGAAATCCCCACTCTTGTGTTACATGGCATACAAGATATGAAATTTCATATAATCACAGTAAAAGGGTAAGATAAGAGCATACCTTACTGGAATTTGGAATCATCTTCTGCAAAGTTTTCATTCTTTGGTTGATCTTATCCCTTCTTTTCTATCAGGTTTGAAGTTGAAACATAAAATATATTGCCATTCATTAATGTCATAATGGTCCAGTTAAAGTTTTAAGCAGAAGAAGAAGAAGAAGAACAAAGAAGATGAAAGTTACCCGTTCAGATTGATTATGAATGGCAGCAGCTCTGCTCCTCTTTGTTTTAACTGAAGACTTCCCTGACTGACTCTTCTTCCTGTCTTCTTCCTCCCCCGAATCTCTCTTCTGAAAGTTATATTAGAACAGATAGAACAAATGGATTAGAAATTTAGAACAACTCTTAAGTACACTACACAGATAAAGCTTTTATTTTTTATTTTTTAAAGAAAAGTCAAAGAACCTGATGAGGTCTGCTGTGACAGACGGAGTCATGGTCATCGACGGTGGTGGGCTTCGTAGAAGAAGCCCAAGGCTTACCTGAGCTCGTGTTCTCACGCGAGCCCAAGGAAGTGGCGTCGAGCTCAACGTCACACGTGTCGAGCGTTCCATGCATGCTAATACTATCCCGTCCGAACGTGGCACTACTGCTGGCGCTGTGGTTCTTACTGCTCCCCTCGTGTGCAGACGCAGCTACCACACGTGCTACCTTGGCGCGTTTCCTAGCGAGTGGTACCTTCTTCTCCGGTGGTGTCCCGGCCACGCTGCAAGAACCGACGCGAGTGGAACACCCGGGATTGGGCACGTGCGATGAAGGGTCGTCGTCGGCGGTGGAGGAAGTTGGGTTGGAGCAAGGGACTAAAGCGTCCATGGTGATGGGGTGAGGGGAAGCAGCGGAAGTGGTGTTGTGGTGGGGATTAAACCAAGGAGCGATCTCGTTTCTGCCGCCGCCGGTGGTGGTGGAAGGGAGGAAGTGAGCGGCCTGGTTAACGATTGATTCCAGTGTTCCACCAGCGCGTGGCTTCTCAGGCCAAGAGTATTTGGAGGAGATGAGAGGAGGGATGGATCTGCTAACGATACGAGGGTGACCCAAACCCTGTAACGCAAGCTGACCGTTCGCCCATTTCAACTCTGCTACTTCGTAATCTAACCTGCACCACACCAGTCCAGTACATCATTATCGATTAATAACGACTGTGATGGTTAAGATAAATAATTATAATTGAAAAATAGAGAGAAGAAGGAAAAGTGATGAATTTACGTGGTAGTGTCGGCGGCAGCGGTGAAGTCGGCGGCGGTGGAAAGGGTATGGAGAGTGAGTCTAGCGGTGGAGGAAGGATTGTTATCAAGATCCCAGCTTGGGACGCACTGGCTCATTTCTGGTTCTTTGGGAGGGGAGTGATGAGTACTATATATGTAAAAGTAGTCTTCTTACCAATTAGGTTGTAGAGGAGAAGTGGTTGGAGTTGCTGTAACAGTAGACAGTAGCAGTGTCCGTGTCCAGATCAGAAGCAATAGATGATTGGTGCTTGTTTAGTTTTTCTTTCACTTTCATCTTTAAGAATCATCAAAGGACGATATGATATAATAACTGCTTTACTTTTGAACAAGTCTCTGTGCCTGAGTGTATGGAAGGGAAAGACATAGAGAAAGAAAGAAAGAGACTGATGCTTGCAGAGACCTTCTGTGCTCTTCGGTCCTTACATCTCCACAAAGAGAGGAATTAAAAATTTTATAATTGAGCCTTATTTGTGTGTGTGTGTGTGTGTGTGTGTGTGGGTGAGAGAGAGAGAGAGAGAGAGAGAGAGAGAGATCTGTAAGTGCTTACGCCAAAAGCTGGGAGTGGCAGGGAAATGGAAACTCTGCAATTTAAGAGGTGATAAAGACAAAACCGTAAATATGGATAGGAAGATGCAGAGAGATTAGAGAAGAAAACTTCATGCAAAGCGCCTAGCTAAGCTGTGAGAGAGAAAGATATAGAGAGATATGTTGGGTTGGGCATGCCAAAAGGATCCTGTGCAGCACCCTGCCCGGGCTGCAAGTGCAGTGCCGGACAAAGTGAGGCGTGAAAAAACCATCTCACCCCTGCTCAGGCAAGGTACTCGGGCAGGGGTGAGGCGGTCTTTTCACGCCTAGTTGTGTCTGCCGCTACACGTGCAGCCCAGGCAGGGTGCTGCACAGGAGCAGAGTCCACCATATAGGCAGATCTAATCATGTTGTGCCGATTGGACTGTCTTAAGCGAATTTTCATCTTTAAAGTGTATCGGACGGTGACCATTTATACTTGAGAAGATAAAATTCAATGCACAAGTGAGAAGCACGGTTTAATGCACTTTAAAGATGCATTGGATTAAAATCTTCTATAGTGTGCCCTGAGAGCTCAACACATGGAAGAAGCTTCATCCAACGGTGCACGCTCGATGCAAGGCAGTTTTTTTTTTTTTCTTTCTTCTCTTTCTTCTCAAGCTCGACACCGTTGGATGTCGCATCTTCCCCGTGTTGAGCTCTTAGGCTCGCACTACAGTGCACCGCCAAATTAAGGCACTGTAGAGTATTTTTTTTCTCGTACAAATTCGTCTTTAGAGGGGTTTAAGGAATCGGATCGGTGAATCGGCCCATCATAATGGAATCGTCTGATACTCATTCTAATTTCCATCAATCTTAATCGTTACAGCTTGAATCAAAATTGGAATGATGTCGTACTCTTTGATGATTTGCGATTCTTCTGTATTTTTAGTTTAATCGAATAAATTCCTAATTCCAAGGCCGATACCAATTCCACCCTTACACTGATGGTAACCGGTTGGATCGGATCAGTTGAGCCGATTCTGTCATCAATTACGAGTTTTAAAACCCTGATTGAGAGAGTGGGTAGTAATGTAGTATAAACTAAACAAAAATCTATCTATACTATCAGGGATTTAGTAATTGGTGTCAGCCTTGGCCAATACCGATTTGATATCGATCCGAATTAACCTATATTGGTCTGGATCGGATAGATTTATCCAATTTTTTTTTAAAAATGGATTTTTATATTTTTCTTTGGTTGTCGATACACCAATATAAGATCGATTAGGAATCAATATCATTCTTTATCGATATCAATACCGATACAAATCAGGAGATAAGATACCAATTCCTCAAACCATGATCTATACTATTACTACCACTCTATCTATAAGTGGTGTGGGTCGGTCGAGGATGTGGAGGAAGGAATACGAATGATTGAGATAAAGAGGGTTTTCTTATTAGACGCCGTACGTCCTGACCTGATTGGTTGGCCTTTAAATTGAGGACTTTGGGAGGTGTTGTAGCTTCTAAGGAAATGTAGAGATGAAACAATCTTTCCACGTGCCATCAGCACACGGGCTTTTTCTCGGACGCCGCTCTCCTCCAGCCATGGCGAGAGCTGGAGGATCAGCCCAACAAAAATAGGGGGGTCATCTATGAAATGACTCAAACAACCCTGTTTTCAGGGGGCTGAATCCTGCAGCTCCCGCCTCGACTGGAGGAGAGTCAATTACTTTCTTCGCCGATATATCAATTCAAATCTCTTCCAACTGTGGCGGGAGCTGGAGGATCCAGCCCAACAAATATAGGGGGGTTTTGATAAGTTCATCGGAGTCGCCTATTAAATAACCTAATCACCCCTATTTTTACTGGGTTGGATCCTCAGCTCCCGCCACTGCCACGGCTGGAGGAGAATCGAATACTTTTTCATGATCATACACCGATCATTATAAAACTGAAACGTTTTGGTTCGGTAAAACTACAAAGACCAAACAATGGCTAGTGCCGTCCAAAGGTCCCAAAAAACTAAGTTTAGTAGCTTACAACGGGATTCGGGTCTTTTGTAGTGCGACACAGTGTGTAGTGCACCATCCGATACAGGGCATGCAGCCCAACACAGAGGGAGGGTATTGGGTTACGTGCCCAAGCACGCAGGGCCGTTGGATGTATTCTACACACTGTGTCACGCTACAGATAAGCCAAACGCCTTACAACGTATCCCAACTTTCCACCACACCTATAGGCCTGTAGCTCTTGTCATCATACGCGTGACATTTAATGGATCACATTTTCTTGCTGGATCGTACGATATTTTTGTTTTTTTAAAAAAAATGTGTATCATATGGGAGAAGACCGCGCAGGGAGCAAACCAACCTAAGTAAGAGAGATCTATTCTTAATCTTCAGTGTTGGCAGTATTAGGAATTCAAGATAAGAGGGTGGGCAGCACTCATACTGTAACAACCAAATTGTATCATCATTCCATACATCATCTAGTACAAGTAAGAACGCTTCTCACTCAGCTGATCTTTAAAGATTCCTCTGTATCACATCAGTAGAAGAAAACTGACATGTTCAATTGGTAATAGATTCAGTGATCTCTGTCAAAATTTTCTTGGCATCAAAATCTGTAGAGACATGAACCCAAATTCTTTTATCAAAATACTTTTCTACAAGACCATCATTATAGAGGGGAAGCAACAAGTTGGGAAAATAGAATGGAATGATTTTGAATATCTTTCATTAGTAAAATGTCTTCTCCCACTTTTGAATTATCGAAACAAGAAGTTTATGTAAGAGGGTGAAGAAAGACTAGATTTAATTGTGTTAGAGAAAAAGTGACCTGTGCAAAGCAAGCAAGATTGGATCAAGACTGCCTACCTGTGTAATGAATGGTCTTGTTTGAGGAAGACCAAGTGTGTCGGTGTTGAAAGATTGGATCCCAAGTGTGTCGGTGTTGTGTGAAAGGATAGGTTTGTAATAAAGGGTTTGTAGGATGGCTATAGTGGGTTCTGTAGCTCAAGCATGATCCTATTGCTTTAGTTTCTTTCTTCTATTTCGTTTTTTACTAACCATCTTCTAACCCTCTTAACTTCGTTTCACCAACCTGGGTGAGTGTGTGGCTCCACAGTGTGTAGGTACAGAACCACAATTGATGCCAAGGAGGTTATTGTTGAATTTGAATTGGGCTCTTTGACGATTTTTTTCTCTCTTCTTCTTTGTTTACTGTTTCAGGTTCTCTTTCCCGCTGCTTTGTTTCTTTTCTTGATTTGGTTATACCTTTATGTTCTATGCTTGATTGATGGTAATACCTTCCAAGGACCATCTCTCTTGCTTTGGTTGTGTTACTTATTGGTATTACTTGGTCTATGCTTAATCCTCTTGTAGGGTTTTGCTTTCACGGCCTATTGCTCATTGCTTTCTCTTCAATGTCTTTCACTTCCTCTCGCTTCCGCCCAGCTGCCATTGTTAAGGATTGTCAAGCTTTTTGTTCTGGCTCGCCTTCTCTTAGTTCTGTGGTTCCTAGCATTTCTACAAGTAAGATTGGTTACAAGGAGAACCCAGTTTTGTTTGGGTTTATCGTTGGCTTCCCTAAGCCTACAAAGGAGATATTCTGCAACCATTTTTCTGTTATCTGGGAACCTCTTGGGGTCACTTCTATCACCTGGTTGGAACTTGGAAAGTTTATGGTTGAATTGGTTTCTCCGGCTGCTTGAGATAGACTGCAAGCTCTTTGCCCCTGGTGGTGTGGAAAGGCTTTGATAAATCTTGTTACACATTTATTGGATGATGAGTTATTTGCTTTTGAACGCGATATTGTGCCTCTGTGGGTTCAAGTCAGTCCCATCCCGTTGGAAGCCTACCCTTTTGATACTATAAAACAAGTTGTCTCATGTGGCAGTAAAGTTCAAGACTTGTTCCTTAACACGGCTGAGTTGGGGTTATTATCTAATGTTGCTTGGGTGAAAATCTTGTTCAAGTGGAGATGACCGATTTGTATTCATTCTAAAGTACGTAACAATAAAGGAGATTCTTTGCCTGTGTTTCTCAAATATGAGGCTTTTAAAATTTGTGGTATATGTGGACGTCTCTGTCATGAGGAGAACAATTGCCTCTCACCTTCAGGGCCTAGGTCATCCAGTAGGACCCCTTCGGTCAATTTCTTTGAGCAAGCTTTAACCTCATCACTTCGTGTAAATTTTATGGGTGTGATGGCTTCTAACTCCTTGGATAGGAATGTGGTGGACCAAGGTGATTCCCCGGTTGCTGAATCTGATCCCCTTTTGAAGTTTAATAGTGGACCAGACGGTTTAGGGAAGTTGACTGGTGATGCTGAGCTGCCTGGCTGCAATTTACCAGTGGCCTCTCCTATTGAGTTTGAGCCTAATTTTCTTACTCTTGGTGATTCGGGTGGTGAGGATTTGACCTTGGATGTTGAGGATTTTTCTTTCGGGGAGTCTCCTGGTAGTTTTCTGGAACCAGCTACTGACAACTCTATCTCAAGGTCTATCTTGTCTACCTCTTCTCCCAGTGATGATGTGTTTTTATCTTCGATTCTATCTAACTTTCAACCAAATGTGGATTTCTTTAATATTATTGACGATGTTCTTCTTGATGATGGAACAACCACGTCTAACTTGGGACCCAGTTCTGTTGTGCCAATTGTTGACTTGAATCATTTAGATTTTGATCCATCCTTGGGGATTGCTTCTGATCCTGTCATCCCCTGAGCCAAACAGAAGGGTGCCTGGTCAGGAGGCCTTAGTGGGGAATCCTCTTTGCTGCCCTATTCCTTAAAAAAGGAAAATATTGTCTCCTTTTCTCAATTCCCTTGAGTCTGAAGTCTCGGCTTTCAAAGCCCTGTTGGAACTCTCTCTTGCTGCCTCAAATGATCCCTCTTCTTTTATTTCTTTGATTAAGGATTTTATTAATGAGCTTGATGGTGATTTCCATTATGGTGGTTCGGATTTATCCTCTGATGACTGACGGCATCTCGCGTGGATCTGTACCTAGCACATCGGTGGAGATTCACACACATAACTCGGTATTCTCTTTAACTCTGTACCAGCAGTTTTTTAACTTTTTCCTTGTGTTTTTTATTATTCTGCTTAGCTTATCTATCTACATTCTAGATCTTAACAACCGTGCTTTGCATCGGTCTTTTCATCCTGGGAGAGGTTACAAATTCTGTAAGTGACTTTTCCTTTTCTATTCTCTCTTTATCCTTGTTGTCATCATGCTTATCCTCTCTTGGAATACTAGATGTTTTAACAACAACTTTACTAAAAAATGTTTATCTTCTCATTTAAATAAATTTGCGCCTAATATAGTCTTCCTTTGTGAAACTAAGTGTGTGGATCATGCTTGTTTACAGCTTAAACCTCCTATATCTGATTACAAATCTGTTTATTATATTAATAGTAATGGTTCTAGAGGAGGAAAGGGTGGACTTTGGATTCTCTCGAAACCAAGTTTAAATGTTTTGGATTCCTTCCTTGCTAACAATTTTATTGGGATTAAAATTGAGAAATGTGGTGGAAACATTTTTTGGTTAATTTGCTTATATGCACCACCACATCAGGCTGCCAGATGTCAGTGTTGGATGGAATTATTTGATTTTGTGTCCTCCTTGGACTGCATGTTTTGCATCATTGGGGATTTTAATGAAGTTCTTGCTCCTTCTGAAAAATTAGGGGGGTCTCCTTTTCAATCTTCTCCTGTAACTCAGAAACTTAAGGACCTTATTCATGATTTCTCTCTTGAGGATGTGGTTTTTCGAGGTTCTCGCTTCACTTGGACAAATAAGCAAAAACCTCCTAGACTCATCAAAGAATGTCTTGATATGGTTTTGGCTTCTCCAATGGTTCTCTTGTTTTTCCCTAGCCTTTGTTTCTAAATTATCACCAGTAGGCTCTAATCACAATCGTTGCTTCTTTCCACCTCTGGATCTCGTCCCAATTACAAACAAGTTTTTCATTTTAAGGAAGCTTGGATCTATCACCCTGAATTTTCTTCCTTTTGTTTGTCTTCTTGTAATGGTTTGCGTGAAGATCCTTTTGTTGAGAAACTTGCATCCTTCTCAAACAGGTTGAAATTTTGGAATAAAGAGGTGTTTGGGCATATTAAATTCCTTAAGAATTAAATGTTTGACAATTACCTTAGTTGCTCTGATAAGTCGGTTCGGACCAATTCATGATGGATAAAATTCATGGCCAATTGAAATGTTGGACAAATTTATTTTGATCCCAAATATTCTATTAGGACATTAGGTTAATGTGATGCAAGTTTTTGGGGTTCCCACATGTTTTTCCTTGTTGGATAATATTTTATGGCCAGATGTTCTTTGTGCCAGGGGGCACAGGCTGCGCCCAGATACATGGGGGTGGGCAAAATGACCTCCCTGCCTCCCTGAATGGCAGACCCATATGTCTGGGTGCAGGCTGTGCTGCGGCACAAAGAACATCAGCCCATATTTTATATAAGAAAAAAAAAAGAGGAAAAGGCTGGATATGCTAGCGGTATACCATAAGCTAGCACTATATATGTGTGTAGCTTACGATATACTGCTAGCATAGCCATCCCTCCCATATAAAAATAACTAAACTATTTTTCATATGGAAAAGGGTTTCCCATGCTACCAGCATGGGAAGGAGTTAGCACACCACATGAATTAGTGATCTGAAAGAAAGTATCATCCATAGGAAACCCACATATTTAAAATAGATGAAATAAAATAAAATGCATGCGAAGAGCCATCACTTTTTGTGTGAAGGTGTGCAAAAGAATTTACAAACGGATATTGTGTGGATCTTTTGCCCTTTTCGTATTCTTAAGGAATGTAAATCAAAAATCTTCAACTCTAGCACATGCTATCTTTATGTTATGAGTTTTCACATTTTTCTTTTTGTACCATTATACTTCCATTTCTAAAACCATCTAAAAATTTTCTTTTGGGTTTTCTTCCCCACCACACTATGCCTAGTGAAGTACAACGCTTCACTATTTGCCACATGAAAATACATGGTTAGTCCATGTGATAAAGGACAAGGCAAGCATCTCACTAGTACAATTTCAGCTTAAATGAGTAGAGAAAGTAGCTAAATTTACAAATGATGCCATGTTGCATTTTATGTTCATCTCCATTTGATGGCATTTTGGTAATTTTACTAAAACGTTGAATCGAAGTTTAAACAACTTTCCTTGCTTATTTTGGACTAAAATTTGTCCATTGAGATGTATGTGTGGCCCTCTATCACATGTTGGTATACTTCATTAGGTATTGTGATGCCTAGAATGACCTTTTCTGTTATGTTTTCTTTGACTATATATGAAGGGCAAAGAAAACATGTCTACACCGGCCGGCCCATTTGTTTGATGAATAAAAAGGGGTGGGAAAGTTGTAAGGGTTAGTCCTACATGTTGTAGGTTAGGTTGACAAGAAAAGGAAATAATGGAATATGCATTTTGTAGTGGGTGAGATTTAGTGGGGGAGAGAGGAAATGAACATGGGGTGGGATTCCATGGGAAAGAAAAGAAATAGGAAGAGTTGAGAGATAGACTCAAAAGTAACTTGTCCATTAATAGTGCCAAAGTCCTACCAATTTGGTAGGACATTGAAAGTGAATGGGGGTGGGAAAATGGAATTTGGCTCTCCTCTAGCTGTGGCGGGAGCTAGAAGATCCAGCCCAGCAAAAATAGGGGTGTTTGGGTCACCCCCCCCCCCCCATGAAATGATCCAAACCCGCTCTGTTTTTGTTCGGTCGGATCCTCTAGCTCCTGCCACGGCTGGAGGAAAGCCCGGTCCGGAAAAATGAAGGGTGCCACCTCACCAGACAAGAATAAATACATTGAATGAGTTTGTCTAGAAGTTTTCCATCCTCATCTAACCAAAAAGTCACCTTAGTGATAGTTTATGGGAAACAAATACAAGTGTCCCACCCTTTTTTTCCTGTTCCATTTTTCTCCGTCAAACAAATAGGACCTACAGTAATGAATCATTTACCCTTCATGCCAATTTCACAGGAAATCTTAATCATTTATCCTTGATGCATGGGCATTTTTCCCTTGTATTTTTAGTGATACATTTGACTTTCAAAATGTAATGAATCTTTAATTTAAAGTTTTATACTATCATATATCTAACTCTAATTGCGTTCAAATTTAACAAATAATCAAGGTACCATAGGATTTAATTGTACATAAATTTACACCCTAACTGATCTACCATATGGTGATTATTACGACAGGCCATTTAATATATTATGGTAAAACACAGTACTAATCAACCCCAAAACTATTATTCAAACACATATTACCAAAATCAACTTGCTTGAATATTCAAATTCATAAATGATAGTTTTCTCTCACCACAGAATTAGTTAGGAAAAAAAAAAGCATGACAATGGTAGCAATAAGGGTCCACCATGTGGACAATGAGTTGCTCAGTTGGTTAGCACATGTCTAGTTGTAGCAAGCCTTAGGTCTTGATCTTGATTTTGAATCCTTCCCATTGCATTTGCAGTGTTCGTTACAACTGTCCCAACCCTAGCTATCCTTTTGGGCATGGTTTTGGGTATTGGCCGTAGATCCATTGTATCAAGCGACCCGTATTGGTATTAGCCGACATCAATATTAATACCAATGCTAAATCGGTACATGGTACAAACCTCTCTTAGAAAAAACATGTTTAAAATTCCATTTTAAACACCTCTTTGTTTTTTACCGTTTTAAACATGTTTCGTCGTATATTTTTCAAAGATACGAAAAAAAAAGTCAAAAACAGCAAGCATTATCATTTTACATGTTATAAACACGTTTATGTGTTTTTTGACTTTTTTTTAAGATCTTAGACTTGTTGAACAATAGTTTACTTAACTGACCATAGATCATTCTCTCTTGAGCTCTGAGACACCTGATTCTTTCACTGAAGTAAAGATGACTCGAAGGGTTAGAATTTTCATGATATCATCTTCAAGTCAAGATCAATGCACAGACATCGAAATAGAAAACATGTTTTTCAAATAAAAATTTCTCAATTTATATATGAATAGTGCTTCTTTTTTTGTATTGTTTCTTTTTTAAATGTAAACATTTAAATCTCTTCGGTTTTTGTTTTTTATCATTCTCTATCTTTTTTATTATTTTATTTATTTTATCATTTAAAACCCGTACAATAAAAGTTCATTTTTTTTGCCGTTCCTGTTTTGTTGTAACTATGGTATTGAGACGGGGTATAATTAGGGGTGTAAATGAATAGCTGAAATCTGTTTTCGAATCCGTGTCCGTATCCGTTTAACACTATTTGAATCCGTCCGAAAGCTAAACGGATACAGATATGGATAGGCTATAGCTATCTGAAAAGCTATATTTACATGTAAACGGATAAAATATTCGATCTGTATTCGTGTTCGTATCCGTTTAGCATAATCTGAATCTATTCGAAAACTAATTAAATGGAGATGCGGATATAGCACTATTCGAGCCGAATCTGATCCGTTTACATTCCTAGATATAATGATCAAAATACCCTATGGAATCGATATATTTTAAGGTAAAATGGGGAAAAAAAAAACCACCAGCAACCTATCAGAGTTGCTTTCGGGCATTTAAAACCGTGCTCCACTCTTTTGGCACATCAAACTTGAAAAGCTAACGAAAAAACAGCGATTATGGGGTCAATCAATCAATCAATCAATTAAAAGTGAAAGTGGTCCTAATTATTCTCAATTCCCAAAACAAAATTAATTTTGAATGCAAAGAATCCACTTTTATGTTTGTTCAAATGATCAAATGATCAATTGATCATTGATCAGCCACCCACTTGTAGTGAATGATGTGCACAAGTAGTTTCCTTGTCTTCAGTCTTCACCAGTCGTCGACGTAAGACTGCCGTGGGTCGATAGACTCGAGACAACGCGTTTAGGTCCCTTTGAGCTAAACTGAACTCAAGCGACATATACACTCGCCAAGTTAATGGCAATTGGACTACATGGGCATGGTTCTAAGTATGGTACCGTATCGGTGGGCCGAAATGGTCCAGTGTCTGAACCTATTCTGTTTTCAACAACCCACCTAAGGGCTTAGCATGTATGTTGTCACTTGTCACTCTAAGAAAAGTTTTTTTTTAATTTTTTTTTTTCTGAAAAAAAGAATATTACCTAGTCGTGTGGCCAACGTGACTCTTGTGCCAAACTGCCATATCCCTATGAAAAGGCAGAAATCTTGTCCAAGTTGATGCTTGTACGCTTCCATTGGCTAATGTGCAGGCTCTAGAAGCCTAGGCAGCGTTCTCTCTCACTTTTTTTTTTCGCCAGAGGGTGGGGGGGATGAGACGCTCACTACTTAATCATGTGGCCAGTGTGGCTCCTACACCTAGACATAGAACCACCATGCCCCATGGAAAGTACCGCCCTACACCCCATGGATGGGCAGAATCCCGCTCAGGTCAATGCTTGCACGGTTCCATGGATCCAGCTCCTTTGTAGCGCAGGGGTGCACAACAGATCTTGTGGCACAACATCAGTGCTCGTCTCGTGGATGAGCTCCCATTTGGACGGCGTGGACCAAGCTAGAAATCCGAATTTCAAAATTAAGAAATCCTCCTATCCATCGCATGTGCACAACGCTTAGGATTTCCAGCTTGATCCACGCCGTTTAAATGGAAACTAGTCCATGTGGCGAGCTCTAGTGCCACGCCACAAGATTTATAATGCACCCGCACGCTACAAAGGAGCCCAATTCTGCTTCCATTGGTCAGCGTAGGTGCTGGCTAGAGGCCCAAGCAGCATTCTCTCGTTTTTTTTGTGGTGTGGTGTGGGGGGGAGGAGGTGAGAAGTTATTTTGGTTTACCCACCAAAGAACGTCTACGCTCACGTTATCTTTTTTTTTTTCCAGTAATAATCTACCCTCACATTATCAATGGAGTCTTTTATCTCCTTGCATGGCCGAACGATGACGACAGGGTCAAAATTTAGTGGCTTTGCGACATGAGCATGGTTTGAGGAATCGGTATTGGATCGATCGGATTAGCCGATTCCTCCTGGCCAATCCTATATTAATTGAATGGTACGGATAAGGGTAAAAATATAAAAAATTAATTCATTTTTTCATTTAAAAAAATAGATAAATTTATTCGATACGAACTGATACCAATCCTGATAACAATACTGATTACTAAAATTAACCCTACTTGGGAGCCTCTGACTCTTATGTGGGGCTTCAGCTTTCTATTGTATCGCACAGTACATGGCCTTCGCCTTCATTTATGTCATTACTTGGCAAACTTTTCTTCTCATTTTGCAGACGTCAATGCGGTTCAAACTCATATGTAGCTTCACCTCACCTAGAAGTGATGGTTTGATTGATGGGAATGAACTATATGTGCATTTCAAATTAATTAATTACCTTTTATTTTGTTCTTCAAATGTTTAAAACAAATATATAAAAAGGTTTTTAAAAATAAGTTGAACGTAACATATTATTATTTCATTAACAAAAAGTGTAATTGACATGTACATTTTTTCGAGTATGTATATAAATGATATTATTACTCTTATTGGAAAAAAAAATTTGTGTCATGCCAAAGGTAAAAATGTAAGGTTAAAAATTATTTGGCATTTTGAGTAGTGTCAATAAGAAAATCTCTTGACAAAAAGAGGCATATGATTGAAGTTTGTAAGAATCCATTAATCTAACTTGTTTCTTTCTTTTCTTGTTATTTCTTACGTGTTATTTCTTTTCTTAATAACAAGGGGTGCGTATGTCCTCATCAAAAACCCAAAAAAAAAAAAAAAAAGGCATGTGTATGTAATGTTAAAAATAAAAATAAACTTTTGATATTTTTATATTTCTTTGAAATATATTTATGTAACGTCTGATCTTTTTTTTTGGAAACCGATAAAAAAAAAACGTGCTTGTTGAACATTTGAGAAAAATATTAAAAGTGATTTAACAAAAATTAGGCAATAAAAAATATCCAACTTATACAAGTCTTAACTCTCAATTCTCCACCGCCACCCTGTCGCCAATACCATCACCACCACAAAACATAAGATATACTTCTATTAAGATACATTTCATAAGTGTTTCTGTTCTTTTTTAATTGTAGAAATATTTTTTTTTACAATTTAACTATACAGAATTTGTTGATACAAAAATATTCCAAATGAACAAAAATACAAAAAAAAAAAAATTTATTTATGATTCAGAAATACTAATTTGGAACAGAAAGGTCACCATACACAACCCTTAGAGTCTTAGACGCTTGGATGGAAAAACAATGGATGTTGCAACCCACTTTTTCTTTTTTTAGATGTCTGTGGATTCTCTTCCTTAGGTAAATGGATTATTGATTAGTTACTTTGCTAATAGTAAAATTAAGAGGAAAAGAATATTACCGGATTGTGCAGCCCATAGCTCCTATGCCTAGACATAGAAACACACAAAAGTATCGCAATACCCTCATGGAAAGACAAAACTTCAATTCAAGAAAATCCTTAAGTGTGATCCCATTGACCAGCACACGCTTGCAAGCTCTGGAGGCCAGGCAGCGATATCTTTCCCCAAAGTTTTTTTGCTATTTTTTTTTAAGTTGAAACATCTTTCCCCACAATTAAATAGGTGTTTTGGCACAGGCTGTGAAATGAAATTATGAAAAGACACAAATTAACCAAGAAAATTATTGTTTCCCAGGGAAAAAAGTGGGCTTTGTGTTGACCCATTGGAAGAGCCCGTGCTCTCTCTCTCTCTCTCTCTCTCTCTCTCTTTCCCTTGTCGGAGGGTCATGGGTCCAATCCCGGAAAAGAAGATGGGTCGGATCTTGGTCTGGATCCTCTAAATGTTGCTATCATTCCCTTGTGGTGAAGGCTTGTGGCCATTGTTCCAGTCAGGATTAGACCCAAACCTTTCCAGTTGGGGTTTGTGTCGATCAATTAACGGGGTACCTAGTCATGCCCGGCCCCACACACACTGTGTCGCATGCAGGTTTGGCCAACATTAGTGGTGGAAATATTTAAGCAGATCTGGATCTGATCTCAGATTTTCAGGCTATATACCATCATACCTGGCCCAAGCTGTGCCAGTTATATAATGGGCAAGGATAATGCATGCTGGAGTCCAGCCCACAGGTTTGGACGGATGGGAAAAAATAAAGTTTAGAATATGAATAATAAAAGGGAAATAAGATTTTGGGGAATTTTTTTTAAAATAAGTAAAGAATAAAAGATTTAAGGGTCTCTGGTTGGATTTTTAATTTAATTAAAAATTTTTTTTTTAATAAGTTACTAAATAGTTTTTTTTTTTTTTTATCAAAAAACTAAATTTGTTTTGTTTCATCAATTGAAAATATTTCAAGAATAAGAAAACCATTGGTGCTTCAATTTTAAGGATAGATTCTCTATATTTGATGGAAATTTTAATTTTAATAATATATTAAGGGTCTCTTTGGTTGGATTTCTTTTTTCATTTTAGATTGATTTATTGAAATAAATTTAATAAATACTTTTGATGCACCAATTGAAAATATTTCAAGAATGAGAAATTCATTGGGTGGTTCAATTTTAAGAATAAATTCTCCATATTTGATGGTAGTTCGATTTTAAGAATAGATTCTTCATGTTTGATGATGATGATAAGTATCCAAAGGCGATATTGTTTCATACGCACGTAGACATAGAGAGAGAGAGATGGCTTCCCATATATTTCAAGATTTCTACTTTACTTCATTTCAATATCTCTGAAATTGGGAGTAAAATCATCCAAAGAAAACCATAAGTTAAATCAGGTGGGGCCCAAGCTCTTCTCTCTAATCTTTGTTTGGATCGGATCGGTATCGGCATCGGTCATGACCAATCCCGAGATTAGACCTATCCGTCAAGGTATTTTCGTATCGTTCCCTAGATCGGTCAACTCAGTTGGAGTGATCGATTCAATCTGATACTTGCCATTTTTTTTTAAGGTTTTTTATTGATATTTTAGGTATTTTGAACTTATTTTTTTAATTTTACCGATTCATACCGATTTTAATATTATATTACTATTTTGACCAATCCAAGCCGGATCCAGAAAAACCTGGATTTTGATCATTTTTTATCCATCCAAGTCAAATTTGACGATCCGGATATCGATCCGGATCGGTAATAGCCATGGTCGATCCGCCATGGCCGATCCTGAGTCCCATACCTGGATTTTGACATGGGAGTTGCAGGTCTACTGGACTGGACCACACAAGAGATTTTTTGAGTATTTATTTTGTCACTTTGACAGAAAAAAAAAAAAAAAATCATAAAAGAATTTATCATCTTCAAATACCCTTTCTTGTCACTTTCCTTCATCACCCAAATTCTCTCTCCCTCTTCTCCGCTCCAGAGATTCACCCATAGACACACTCAATGTGGGTTGAAATGTGCTGCGCCTCCTTGGAAACATAAATCCACTGAAAATGGACCGGGGCACTTTGGTAACATAAATCCACTGAATTTCTTATCAATTCCTTCCACATGATAATTTGTGAACTTCTAAAATTCACTAATGTACTTACTGCTAAAAAGATAATTGAAAAGGCTTTTTTGGAATTTAGACTTTAGAGTTTAGAGGAAACACTTTAAAATAATTTTGGGGCAAGAGATTGTTGTCTGATCCTGTAGCGTTTGCACCAGCATGATGATCAATGAGAGTGCACACAAGGACATCAACATAAATGTGATTTTTTATTTCATAAGGATAGAAAAGTACTTTCACAGACTCATGTGTTTGGGCAAAGAACCACACAATTGAGTAGGGTTCTTTTCCACAATAATTTTTAACAAAACTATCCATTAGAGAAATAGATAACCAAATTCAGATTGATTATGATTTGTGCCACATATCCTGAGAACCATTTAAACATTTAAAATTATTCATATTTTTCTGTTTGATAGAACTAATTCCTCCATGGAAAAAACTGTTGTCCGGAGTCTCTTAGGTCTATTGTAATAATTTTTCCCTCTTATGAATAAATAAAATTTTGCCCCCATCCGTAGGATTTTTGCGTCAAAAAGGAATTAATAAATAAAAGTCTTCCATCGCCTGAACTTCAACAATCTTCATCTTGTGAGGAATGAGATTGGAAAGTAAGTTGCGAGAGTCAAGTATTGCATGTATCCCATGGAGAAAATGGACAGTTCCTTCAGCACGCTAGCAGTGTCCATTGGAATGCACCTCCTAGTCAGAAAGTGATTCTCTCATATAAGTGTTGAGATCGAGAGATCTCACAAGAAAGGTGATTTGAGATATAAAAATTTGAAGAATAAATTACGAGGTTCAAAAACTTTGTGCAAAAATAATTGCGGAAGCGATTAAGTGGAGAACACAACCGTCCCATTGTGATCTTTTGATTGCTTCAAATGAAACCGGGTTTTGGAGAAAATATATCCAATATCTCCAACACTACTTGTGGATAAGTAGTCGATATTATTTCTATATTTTAATCAAAGGACCGAGTTTTGGGGGTATTGAAGGGTATTTTGGCGAATATATTAAAACTTAGGAGGAGTTTTTGAATCCTAAGATGGTGGGATTCCATTCATCAAGTAGTGGAGGGAAACTTAGTCCTTTAATCAAAACCAACCCATGTTAGAATGATCAATGTAATTAGGGAAGCAATTTTCTGTTTGGGACACTCCCATGTATCTATCTCTTTCCTCCACAAAACTAGGAGGCAGAGGTGTTTTTTCATATGGGGAGGAGAGAGATAGACTCATGGGAGTGCTGGTGTAAGCCACACACCCGGACAGAGTTCTTTTTCCCATGTAATTAAATGGCTTAAAAGGGAGTCAGCTCAGTTGGCAAAAGACCAACTCTTCAAATAAGAGGTCATGAGTTCAAACCACCGTGGGGCTTATCCCCATCTCCTATCTGGCTATCCCCCCCCCCCTGAATTTTTTTCCGCTACTATAACTACAGTGCTGCTATACTCATCGACGATGCTGCAAGTGCCATGTGTGCATAGAGGGCCCCACATGGCATCTGCAACGTCGCACGATGAGTACAGCAACAGATAATGAACCCCCCTATTAAAGTTCTTCAATTCAAAAAAATAAAAATAAAAAATAAATGACTTATAGATTTGAAAGACAGTTACATGAGAATAAGAAAAGGGTTTGTCTAGTTGTGACACTTTTGTAACCAATTTTCAAATGCCTACAATGGCGTAGACATTATTGGTTGGGGAAAAAAAATCAATTGGTGGGTCCAAACAAATGGAGGTGGGAGAAATGACTGCCCCATCCTTGAAAAACGGAAATGTTGCTCCCACGTGGCACAGAGAACAATGACCCTTTCGAAAAAGTATCATGTGCCATTAAGACATAAATGAAATTAATTTCTATGGAAACCCATTAATGACATAGATAATGACTAGAAAAGATGAATGGTATGTATCTTTTAGCACTTTGGTGATCTCAGACCATCACACTAACAACAACACATTCGATTTGATGGAAGTCCACAACTTAAAAAATGCACCAATAATAAAAAAATTGAACGTGATTTAATAGTAGTCATTGTACTCGCTTAATGATCTTAGATAAAAAAAAACACCCAATAAGTCTAAATTTTTAAGTATTCAAATAACTTTCCAAACATACAAATAATTGAATATATATTCTTAATTCCTAAGTACACAAATAATCAAACATCAACCTTTATTTTTTTGTAATTAAGACTTTACCCTCATAAATTATAACTCTTACGTATTAATTCTTAAAACGGCCCTAGCGGTTCCAGTTCCAAACGATTCTTTATTAGTCTTTCAGTTCCGGAATAGTTCTCAATTTCGATCCCATTTTGACACCCTCACCATTCATCACTTTGGTTACAATAAGATGCACCTGTTTTCCAAATATTTATCTAGTATGTTATAGGTTACTTTTACCACTATTGCCCTAAAAATCACCTTTCATTGGGGCAAAGTCATGTATAATGATGGAAGACAAACATCTCTTGCAACTGCAAGGTGTTTGTACACGGCCTAACAGGCATACTATGTTTCAAGTGTTTCTATGAGATCCACGGCCCGTTCTAGTTGGTCTATCTCGAAATAGGTAATGCAATGGGACAGAGCCCACCACGTTTTCGCAGCTGTCGTTCTCAGTGGGTCTCACTTTGGCGGTAGGTAGCCCTTTCCAATCTGTTCAGGGATCCTCTTTGCTCCAGGGTTTTTGTCTGGCGGCAGATAATCCTTTCTTGACGGCTTTCACTCTACTTAATGTAGCCCTTTCTGTGACTCGAACCCGTGACGTGGTGCCTATCTTTGATACGAAATGTTAGGTACTTGGCCGTTACGTCAAAAATTCCAGAGCTAATGGAATGTGTTAAATCAAGCCCTTTAACCTATCTCATACTAGGCTGCCCCAATCTAACGCCCATACACTAGAGTGGACCCCATTATGCACATAACAAGTGTCCTTGCCTTCCGACCACAGCTCTTATCCCCTACCTGTGGCCACTCTTCCTCTTTGTGGTCCTGTCCTACCCGGTGTCGGGTTCTTATTATATCTATATTGATGCCTATCTTTCTCTAAGGCCTCGAGTTATGGGTATGGGCATCTCTACATGGTGACTACTGAGCATGCTTTTCCTAACTCACTATTGTTGGACAAGTAATGGTCATTCATTTGGGTTTAAAAGCGACAATTAATGATGGGCTTCATTGGATTGTCATCCTGTTTGATTGCCATGTGCTTGTCAACTGTCTTTTGGATTCTTTGGTCCCCCCTAGTTGAAGTCTCCACTATTATGTTGGATATGAGGTTTTTCCTACGTCCATTTGAATCTTTTTCTTTCTCTTATGGAAACAAAGAAGACAATGCTTGTACCTATGCTATCTCCAAATGAGCTTTGTGCTACCATCGTTTGGATTTGTCGAAGAACTCTCGCAGTGATGGGAGCCTCGTGCACTGGGTACACCCTTTTTGCTCCTGCTCGTGAATTTCAACTCCCAAGTCCTAAGCAACTCAACCACTTTACTTTCTGTTTCTGCATCCTAACCATTCAATCCTGATCAGACAGCTATTCCAGGCTGGCCCACTGTACTGTGAGCCATGTTATTGTTATATTACTAGAACCGTTGGATCAAAATCGTAGGATTGAGATTTGTACTCAAGATGCAAGCTACTCGTTTTATGAATTGCTGCCGTGCCGCGTCTAATAGGGTTAGATAGCTTCACTCAAAAACACCCGAATGAGTTGATTTGAGAACCCTATTCTCTTTACCCAAAAAAAAAAAATAAGTACCCCATTCAATGGGAGCCACTCCACATTATGAAATTTTTATATTTGTGGCTTCTTCCAACCAAAATAAGTTGGTTTTTTTTTTCCTCATCAAAAAAGTTGGATTTTTGAGATATGACTTATTTTCTCTTTGAAAAAGTGGATTTTCTAGAGATGACCCTACCCACCTCTCTTGTAAATAGGTTGACCTTAAGACTTGAAGTGGACCCTAACATCATTATTTGTTCAAAGCTAAGAACCCCACACCATGAACCTTGAAGGGTGTCAAATCGGTCCGGTACTGGTATTTGATCCGATTTTGCTTCGGTTTATATTTTGATAAGGTTAAAATCAAAATTGAACTAGATAGAAAACAGTTAAAATAAAAATCGTCTTGCATTCAATTCAGTTTCTATTCAATTTTTGTTATCCAGTATAGTGTCGATTTTGAAAAAGAGATTTGCAATTCCGATTTGTAATATATTTAATTTTGGTTCACATTCGGTTTCACCTTGTATTCTTTAAGTCAATTCTTTTTACACCTCGTTTGAGAGCATGATTAAATATGTAATCTAAACCATCTCAATATTTATTGCAGATTCTCTTACTGTACTTTATAACATCATAAAAAACCCATCTTAGAAATACAGTCCCTTAGAAACACAGAACCAACCATTGCTTGAACATAAGGCAATGCAGAAAATTGAGTTTATTTGATCTGATTTATCGGTTCCTATTCGGTTTAGAATAAGGGTGTAAGTTTGGTCTTGTTGGCCCAAGCCTGGCCTAGCCTGGGCTGCCTTGAGCATGAACATGGCCCAGTTTGAGATACCTTGGCCTTGCGAGGGCTCGTCAAGAGCTTGGAATTTTCTAGGTTTGAGTCAAGGCCGAACAGAGCAAGGATTGGAGCTTGGCTTGAGCTCGGCCCAGTCTAGCTCAGCCCATCTCTGTCTTCTTCTCTCTGGTCTAGCCCAACCCCTCTATCTCCCTTCCCCCCTTCCCATGTTCAGGGCCAATTAGGGTCAGCTCGGCTCAACCTTGAGGGCAGGTCAGAATTGGATTTTTTAGGGGCCCTGAGTCAAGGTTGGGTCGGGTTTATACCCAGTTAAGGGAACTTAGTGTTGGCCTGGGTTTTAAAAAACTCAGTCCAACCCGACCTTGTTGCAACCTTAGTTTAGGACTGTCGATTTTTCAATGCAAATCAAAATCAAACCGAGAAGAAAACCTATGAAATCATAATCGATTCATTTGTTCATGTTCCAATTCGATTCGATCATAACTGTTGGTTTTGATTCCGATATTCGGTTCCAATTCTATTTTGACAGCCTTTGTCTACAATCTACTACAAAACTCTCTCCGTGTGTGCATGCATGCATGCGTGCGCATGTGTGTGAAGTCGAAAATTATCAAGTGCATCAATGAATGGATCCGGATCCTCTATTTCCAAGCAGTCCCTACTTCCTATTGTCGTACACCTTGGACACAGTACGGCGGTCTTTTCGCTGCCTTGTTATGTCTAGAGCGCACACGACAGTAGGGACAGCTCGGCGGTAGAAGACCCCGACGCTCAATGAAGATGATTCACTTGTTTGTGTGAGATATCAACTCTCAAGTCCAAAAATATCAAGTGTAATCATTAATTGTGAATCACTAACATACAAAAAATTTAAATAAGGCAAACAATGTGTCATCTACGAGGAGAGGCTCTACTAAAAGATCCTTGAATAGTTGAATCTTGAATCTGTACAAAATCTAGCATCTTCTAGTAGCTTTCCTCGTAGAAGAAACTTGCCTGCCTTATTTTCATTGGTGTATGATAGTTCATCACCACCATTGATTTGCACTTGATGATTATCGACTTCAGTTGCGATATCATCCATAAATATAGCATCATCTCTTTTATCTATGAAGTTGCAAACTATTTGTTATGTAAATTAATCATCACCCGTTAGGGCGTTACCTGAACGGAGATGGGAATATAGTGGAAGGATCTCGTACGAATTTGATTATAAGTTTTACAAATTCAAACGATCGTCTCAATCTCTAAATTGAAAGACTTGTCCATGGAGAACTCCAAACTACAAATCTTGGGGAACAGTTGAAATTCCACAGAGAACACACTAGTAACTTGGTGAACGGTTGAGTGAGAGAGAAAACTCAATGTTGCAAGAATGTAATTAGGTTTTGAGGTGACTTGATTATTTTAATCCCCACCTCCTCACAGTGTCTCACTCTAAATAGAATAAGCAGAGAGGGTAGAGGTCTATTAGGGAAAGACCACTCCCTTAAGTGATCGACCCATCAACTGCCCCATGAGTGGATGCCAAACCTGAACAATATATGTTTTAACCAGTAAAACCTAAAATGTTTAACAAAAAAACATTATTCCTATTTGTCAATCATGCTTTGTTGTTGTCTTGGTTCCATTCCATTTCTCAAAAGACAAAATAAAAAACATAAACATTAGAAAGAATTAATACATGAAAGGGAGATTTTTGTTCTAAAGCCAGTTGAATTTTCAAACAAGAGTATAGCTCCAAAGCTCAATAATACCCGATGGGTCCATACAATATTGCCTTCTCAGACAAAACCATTTTGAATCCTTTCACCGCTTTGTATGATTGATATGTTTGGTTTGTGTCCCAGACTGGAATCAATGGTGTATCCATTGTTTGTTTCACACTATAACCTAACAGTCTCTTTCTCTCGTACAGCTTAAATCTATCAAGGCCTTACCATGCAAATAATGGTTGTCATCACTAGTATTGTCATTTTCAAATTTGAATTCTTATATCAATGAAACTATGAGTACCATGAATATAATTTATCAACAATCAATCATGGCCATTAGATAAATGGATTCTTCTCGTTTATTAATTATAATCGATTAAAATAAATATTTAGGGAAAAAGATCCTTGCTAGGTTGTGTGGATCATGTGTCAGGACACAGGAGCGCATGAAACTATTGTCTTACCTCCCATGAAATCAAAAACCTCATCCATGATGATGCCCCTATGTACACACTGATTGCCCCCCACATTGATGCAGGGATCACGCAACTTGGCAATGATCTCTCACCCAATTGTTTAATACTTATTTTTGGGTTTTTTTTTGGCTTGATATTTTGGGCATCTTAGTGTGTATAGAAAAAAGGTGTCAGTTTCACCCCCCCCGAAAAAAAAGGTGGTAAGTATATAGAATCGGACATGGGATGAGTTTTCACCGAATGTGATCCAACTAGAAAATAATTGAAACCCAAAAAATTGGAATTAGAATGAACGAAAAAATATTTTCTAAAATATGTGATTTTTTTAATTTTTAATTCAATAAACTAGATTATGCAAGAAAGTGCAAGCTCTATTGATTTTCATCTATTTACTGACTAAAAGAATAAAACAATGGTAAAAATAAAGATCAAATCATAGTTGGAAACCAAGTTTTACAACTTGATTCGTTCTTTTCAAAACTTTTGTGAGTTGGGTGAATCAAACCTGGCTAGGGTGAGTCATAGTTTTTTTAATATCTTCCTTCTCCTTTTTCACGTGAGGAGGGATAAGGGAGGCTATGGTTGCTTCACACTAAGAAGAAGAAAAATGATTCATATTGAAGACAACAAACAAAAAATCTAGGATTTCATATTATTTTTAATTGACTCGAGTGGACTCGCCGGAGTCATCAAATATGATTTAATGAGCGATTCAAAAAAAGGTTGCATGAATCAATTCGAATTAGATTTTGACTCGGATTCAGCCGATTCTAATTAGAATCAGGTGATTCACCGGATTCTCATACTTCAAACCGTGGTGGATAGATTGTTTACCAAAACAAAAAAGGATAGATTATCCAAAAAGCCAATGTTTGGTTGCAAAAGGCAAATATAGCCTGAACCTCTACTTAAACCCAAAGCATGATCAAAAAAAATTCCAAATCACATATAGGAACAAAAAGAGAAGTAACCATAAGGAAAGCTTACCAAAAATTCCCTTTTTTATCTTCAATAATTACTTTATAAATTTTTGCAACATTAACTCGTGTATGTTAACATCTTACGTGCCCCCCACCATTTCCATTTTCCACCAACCAAACATGTAAGTGCAAAGCTAATCTTTCCTCTTTAGATTTTATAATCCAGATTAAAGATACTTTAACAGGTCAAAAACAATTTTTTAAAAATCAAGGCTTTTTCGTAATTATCTCCTAAAAGAATCCCAATCTATGGCCGATTTGAACGACGAGAAAAACTAACAAAACAATGCCATCCCCCGCTCTCAAAAATCCAACACGAAAGGAAGGAATTATGGAACTTTAGAAACTTTAGTGGACCCCACACATCAAGAATCCGTTTTTGATAAGGGAAAGAAAGAAAAACAAAACTCAAATCTTGTTGAAAAGCGAGAGAGAGAGAGACGCAGAAGATCGAGAGAGAGAGAGAGAGAGAGGAGGCGATGCAGCAGCGAAGTAGGAGAGGAAGCAGAGCAGCGGCGGAAGCAGATCGTTCGGTTGTGGAAAACCTTGTTGGCGGAAGAAACCCTAACCCTAAATGCCATATACGCAGGGATTAAAACCTAAGAAGCCGTTGAACAAGCCTTCAAGCTGTCCAGAACTCTGGTTCAAAGAAAAAGTTCTTAAACATGTTGTTTTCAAGATGCAGTTGGATTCTCTCACCAGAGCACAATCACCAGACCACAAAGCTTCAACAGAGTTGGAGAAGAAAGTAGCCCTAAATTTCTCGAGAATCGACCTCACCTCTCTATTATCCGACGAGCTTCTCCTCCGAATCTTCTCCAACCTTCCGGACTCCCAACGGAAATCTAATTCTCTTGTTTGCAAGCGATGGATGTTCCTGCAAGGCCGCTTGGTTCACTCCGTCAAGCTGCTTGACTGGGATTTCCTCGTATCGGGTCGACTTCTCTCACGTTTCCCCAACCTCACCGATGTTGATCTCGTTGCCGCCTGCATTGACTCGCCAAGGAATTCTGGAATCCTACTGACCCATAAATTATTATCAGTTCACATTGATGCTGATTTCTTGCCTGGTAGGTTTGTCCCCGAGGATAATTTGCTGCCACCGGCTTTGATTGATCGAGGGCTTCGAGCTCTTGCCCGGGGATGCCCTAATTTGCGGAAACTTGTTCTTATTGCTGCCACCGAGTCTGGTTTGTCGAGCGTTGCCGAGGAGTGCCCAACGTTGCAGGAATTGGAGCTGCACCATTGCACGGATCTCGCATTGCATGGGATTTCCGCTTGTAAGAATCTCCAGATCCTGAAATTGATTGGGACTGTGGATGGTTTCTATAGTTCTGTGCTTTCGGATATCGGTTTGACGTTCTTGGCAAACGGTTGTAAGCGTCTTGTGAAGCTTGAGCTGAGCGGATGCGAGGGGAGCTACGATGGAATCAAAGCTATTGGCCAATGCTGCCATATGCTCGAGGAGCTCATACTTTGCGACCACAGGATGGATGGTGGGTGGATGTCAGCCTTGTCGTTCTGTGAAAATTTGAAGACTTTGAGGCTTCAGTCGTGCAAGAGGATTGATCCCACACCAGGGCCTGTTGAACATTTGGGGTCTTTGCCGACTCTTGAACGATTGCAGCTGCAGAGGTGCCAACTGCGAGATCAGCAGAGTGTTAAGTCGTTGTTTTTGATATGTGACACTGTCAGGGAGATGGATTTTCAGGACTGTTGGGGTTTGGATAATGAGATGTTCAGCTTTGCAAGTCAATGCAGGTACCGGTTCTCTTATTCTGTCTCTCTGCACTGTTGCTCATTTGTGCTTTCCAGGCGTTATGTTTGCTAAGAGGATGATTCCAATAATGTACTTTAGTTGTGCAGCTGAGAAGGAAATGCTAATTAAATGTTAAATGTACAGTGTTGAAGTATACATCTCAGGTTCTTTCTGTTTAGCAATACCATTAAAATTTTTCTTGGTAAGAATTTCAGATGGCAAGGATAGATCAGAACGGTTGGGTTATTTTGTTTTTGTCCTCAGCACCTTAGTATTGCAATTTCCTTTATGAAGGGACCGTTGCTTGTAAGGAAAGGGTTAACGTATGTTATACACTATTAATCATCATCTTCATCATCAAATAACTTACCTAGGTGATTATATGCCTTGACAGAGGAGGATGGTGGATGCTTCAGGTTTGCTGTTGGCATGTACAATAAGTGTTTAGGAAAAACCTTTTTGGATCCTGAAAATCCTTTTTTTGACCCGGAGTGGAATCACTAGGCTGATTTATGTAGCCACTCACAAATAGTTGTGATATGTTGTAGTGACTTGAGTTGAGTTGGGTACAAAAAGAGAAGTATGGCATAGAATGTTGATCTGTTATGCTTTACACGTTTTACATTTTTTTTTCTAAGAGAATGATTTGCAAGAATGCTATTAAATATCAAATGAACAATTTTGATATTTATATTGAGATCTCTCATGCTAAAACAGTATGTTTTCTTGTAAGAGTTACAGTTGGTAAAAGGGATATCAAACTTGCAAAGTTATCTTGTTTTTACTTCAGCAATTTAGTTCTGTAGTTTCCTTTTAACAAGAGGCTGCATCGTGTTGAGTGTAGGGTCGAATCTCATTTTAAATGCTATCAGATTGACTAAAGTCATTGTAATCATCAAAATAATGTACCTAAAAAGGGTGGATGCATCAGGTTGGAACATGCAGAAAACCTTTAGCCAGGGATCTTCAAACTTCATTATTTCTGAACAGAATTCATGCACTGACAACAAGTGGTTGGGATAACACTAAGTTGAGTTAGAGTTGGGTAGAACAAGGAGGAGAAGCATGGTATAAAGTGTTGAATTGGACCATGTATACCACTTCAGGAACCATGACATCCGCTTGCTCAGTGGCTTTTCGAATTATATAGAAATACTTCCAATCAAAGTTATGTTAGACATCCACTACTGTAGTTTAGCCTCTTCTAGTAATCTAGCAATCAGGAACTCATGCTGCTCATCAGATACAACTTGTTTTGAACTAAATAACAAGAACATGGGAGTTTTCTCATGAGCCATACATGTCATCAGAAACAAATTATTTTCTTAATAGATGTTGGTGGGTTTTTTTTTTAAAATAATTAACAGTACGTAAAAGGATATTGAGAAGAAAATTAAGTTGATCCTCATAGCCATTTCTTAATTGGGCTCGTAATTCTACTCTTTTCATGATTACATTTTGTAATTTGACATGGCTTTTTGCACAGGCAACAAAATAATTAGTGACTTCAAGAAATCCATGACAGAAATCGATTTTTTTGCTTTGACAGTTTATTGGTTGGAGTTTTGATGGGTGATTTACTTTCTTTGCAGGAGGGTAAAGTTTCTATCTTTGGAAGGATGCTCTTTGCTAACAACAGATGGTCTAGAGTCAGTAATTCTCTCTTGGAAGGAGCTTCAAAGTCTTAGAGTAGTCTCATGTAATAATATAAAGGACAGTGAAGTCACTCCTGCTCTGTCGAGCTTGTTTTCAGTTCTAAAGGAGTTGAAATGGAGACCAGATTCCCGATCTCTTATTTCATCAGGCCTTGCAGGAACTGGAGTAGGAAAGAAAGGGGGTAAAATTTTCAAGAGAATATGAAGCCTGAACTTGCTATCTGATGTGGAGTACCTGAGCTTCTTTTAAATGTATACTCAGCTGAATCAATTGGCGGCAACCAACGAATTCATGAAAAAAAAATTCAGCAACAATTGAAATCATTGCAGCGATGGCACACTGCCAACATGCTGTAATCGTTCTCATGGTACTTCAAGAAGGTTAACATGGTAGTTAACAGAGGATGATAACCAGCCAGGAGAGCTAAAGTTGTAGAAATGTCAATCCTTCTTCACCTTTTCGTAATGCATGTTCATTTGAGTTTCGATTCTCAGGCCCAGATTACTCCATTGATGTATTTACCCTGTTGCTTTCTGTGTGTGTCATATATCATTTTTCTTTGTTAACAAGGATAGGTATGCTAATCCTTTCCCTTCTAGTATTTGAAACAAGTGACCAGAAGGGATGATATCTTTGTATAACAGTAGTTCATTTATAGTAAGCTGTGTCTTTCTTGAACATCATGCTTAGGGCCCTTACATTCTGAACTTAAACTAATATAAGAGGAAATGGTTGGGTAATTTTTGTTGGGGATGAAATTAATCTTTAAACGTATTAAATGTGACTCAACAATGGATAAGGTAAGGTCTAATGATGGCTTTGGGTAGGTTCAAATTTACGAGTTGTGAAGGATCGAAGGATCGAACCTGTACATAACTTTTGGGAAATTTCACGACTTTTGCAACAATCCGAGTGCAATTCGTAGCTTCTGGAATTCTGGTACATTTTGGGAATTTTTGAATTCTTTTTGGGATTTTCTATTCTCATTGGCTTTTTCCAAGATTTGGGGCATGAGGGGCTACTGAGGGATTGCCTATTAGAGGAGAGAGAATAGAGCTTACGGTTTTTTACATTTTGGTAGAAGAGAATAGAGCTTACAAAACCAGGGCTCTAGGATTTTCAGAATGTCTGAGGTATGCTAAATAAGGAACCCGAGAGGTCCTATTTTTAAGAAAAAGATGGAGAAACCAAGCAAGATTAGAGGATCTAAATAATCCATGGGGAGGTCCAGCAGTGCCACCTAGCCTCCTAAGGAGATGATGCCAGGTGGTAGATCCAAGGGCTAAAAAAGTGGGCCCTAGAGGCCCAAGGTGATCACCTTTTTTCAGCAGTTTTATGGAATTGATTCCGGGAGATCTGTCTGACCATCAGATTTTGACGATCAACATATCATTCAGAAAGGATATTGAGAAGACTACCCAATGATGTAATAATCAACCACAAATTTGTCCAGGAACATTGTAAAATCCGCAATAAATTTAAATTTTTGGAACTTGTGTGATTTTAGGTTTCAGTCCTGTGTCGATGCTTGCTTCAATGTTATGGGTTGCATCGGTCGAGGTACTAGACCAACCATCTAACACACCTATGGAGGATTCCGGGGAGGAGTCTTCTCAACCTGCCCTTCTAGAGTCAGAGAACCCTGGTGGGGTCCCGCATCTGAGCTACCTGTGTCAGATATGCTACCTGGAGGGGATGCGGAACCTATCCCTTAACTAACTTATTGTAAGTATGAACTTATTTGTGTATTCGTTTGCCGATTATATGACCAATTAGACTTTTAGGGGTATTCTGGTCATTTTATCCCTGTGGGACCCACATCCCCAATGGATATTCCAATTCCAAGCAATTATCCGTACCCAGTTTACCCATGATGTCATATGACATCATCCTATAGTTAGATTAAGGTAATAAGTACAAAATTCTGGTTAAAAATAATTTTAAAAATTAGTTTTAAAAGCTGATTTTACATTAAAAGACCAAACAAGTCTTAAGTAACTTAACCACTATAAATAGAAACCAACTTCACTATTCATTAGTCTAAGAAATTAGAAATCAGTTTTAGAAATATTTAGACTCAAATTACTGTCCTACCCCTTAGTGCTTAAGTATTATGCATATATATAAACCCCCCTTTACTATTCTCCTTCTTCCTCTTATCTAAACATAAGAAGAATCGATCCAGCCTTGAGAGCCTTAGGGAAGCTTAGAGAAAGAAGAAGAAAAAGGGGAGAAGAAGAGAGAAGTACATCATACGTTGGGGCTTTGATTCTACACTTGGAGTTGAAGCTTGAAAGTGCAATTGGAGTTCTTCCTGCACGATCTAGGACTGCTGTCACACTGATATCACCATCAATTTCAGGTAGGTCCTTAAATTTCTGCTGTTCTCTTCTCTTTCTTCTCTAATCCTAAGCCTTAACCCAGTCCTAACCCATGGCAGCCATTAAAACATGTAAACTAAGCTTTAAAAATAGGAATGTTACCAATATAAACCTAATTTAGAACAAATTAGGTTCTGTTATACCTGAAATTTCAGGACTGTTTCTCTGCTGGATCTAATTTCAGGTTCCATGAACCAATTTATAAGCCCTAAATCATTAATTTGAGAAGTAATTAACCTAAATCCCTAATTTTAGTATTTAAATATGAAATTCAACAAATTAGTGAAATGACCCACCTTAATTATTATCTGAAATCAGAAATTAGGACTGTGCATGTTAAGATCTACCCATTTAAAGTAAAACCCCCAATTCTGCCCCTTGAACTAGACAATCGGTTCAGCCGATTCAGCCATTTGTGACCAAAATACCCCTGATGCCTTTGACTGATCTCTGGCTATGCTCTAACCTCCAAACATTGCTGATTTTCTGCTGATAGGGATTGTTTCCAGTCTGTTCTTGCTGGTTTGTCTGTTTTGCTGGGCTATTTTGGAGGGTAATCATTTAGACCTTACCTACAGAGACAGGTAAGGGAATTCTGACTTTAATTTTGGAGTGTTTATCATCCTAATTTGTTTTTGTTCTGAATGCCATATCATACATCATCGAAATTATCCTGTTCATATAGTTTATTAGCTTTTATTTACTGCATTAAAATCTGCATGTGATTTAGGTTGCACTAGCATTTTGCATTTGCACTGATATTACTTGTTACTGATTTCTATTATTGGAAAAGTATTGTTCTAATTAAATTCAGCTATACATACATGTGTTACCATGCATAGATTGCACTGGGTTAGGCTGTTTTATCATAACCCAGTACTACGCCCCTTACCAACAGGGGGTAAGGTGTTGGACAACCAGTGGTACAGTCGAAGGGTATGCCGGGGTACCATTCACTGTCCCATGTTAGCGTGTGTACTCCGTTGTAGGAATAAACAGTAGGGTTGGTCATTGAGGGTCTGTTGGGTTAGCTGCCTGGTGATATGCTTTCCTGGCGGATCCTCACCGTGGTAGAATGGTTTCGCTCGAGTGACCGATGTCTAGAGCTGCCTGGTGTCATGTTTTTCGGTTGGTCATTGGGGGTCTGTTGGGTTAGCTGCCTTGTGTCATGCTTTCCTGACAGGTTCTCTTCGAGGTTAGCATCTACTACAGTAGTACTTATACCCCATGTGACTTAGTATCCATGTTAGGACATGCTATTTAGAACATCATCATAATTGCTGCGATATATTTGCATGCATTCCCTTATTGGGCTCAGTTGAGAGCTCACCCCTAGTGATCACTCTATTTTTACAGATGAGACTTCTATCACTGCTGTTTGTGCTCTTTTGGGGACTCCTATTGTTCAGGATTCTCCTGTTGATCGCGGAGCTGGTCCTTATGTTCTGGTGGAGCACGATGCTTCGTGCTCCTGCGACGACTGCTCATTCTCCTGATCTCCCAAACTGATTAGGCTCCTCCCTTCCTTTTGTTTATATTACTTTTTGTAGTACTTATGTATATAACCTTTTTGGCTTAGTTAGTGTTACACCTTCTGTGAACTAACTGTGTAACCCTGATGTAAAAACATGTTCATATATATATATATATATATATATATATATATATATATATATATATATATATATATACAACTGTTATCACTAGTTTCCTTTAATTACTGTCTTATTTCATATTAAATTGCTTCCGCTGCTCTTGATTTAATTATATTGTGACTGAAACTGCGAATAGAGAACTGCATGGTGATCTTGGTTGGATGTCAATGACATTCTAGCACACTTGGTCCTTATGAATCGGGCCAGGGTGTGACATTTAAGTGGTATCAGAGAAATCCCTGCTCTTTTTTCTATTCGCGGTCAAATTCATGATTGGCAGCTCTTGAACTCATTGACCTGAAGGTGAGTTCAACTTAGGATTAATTAAAAACCTTAACTAAAAGCTACCAAGTACAAACAAATGGAAAAAATGACTGTAGACTGTGATATAAAGATAAAACTTCTATTATATAGAGCTGTGTTTATACAAAAATTTCAGCGTATAGGCTGATCTGGTTATATCAGGTTGATATAGGTTAAGCTGAGGACCATAGTCCTTACAAAGTATAAAAGAAAATTACATATAAGTTAAGACCTAGTCTAGACTGGTAAGCTATAATAGTAGCATCGGATAGTCACTGGGGTTGTGGGCCCTGTCCCGAGAAGTGTAACCTCCACTCTGACAGCTGGGTCTCCACTGCATTCATCCTTCCACCCAACTCAGAAAAACCCTGTTGCATGCTCCTCTCCATGCTCTCTAATCTGCTGAATAGCTGTGCCCATGTGGTACCATCGCCTGTGTACTCTGGAGCAGCTGAAGATGAAGAGGCACCTGGATGCCCAAATGATGCTGCAGACTGAGACATTGGTGGGCGATCAATAGGCTGTGGCACTGGGACCTCGCCCTCGGGCTGCAGCCATTATAGATCAAGCTGCAATAAAAACAAAAAAAAATATAATTTAGATAATGAGTATAAAATCAGTAAAATATAAAACAAAGTGTATTTCTTTATGCGTGCTCATATATGGGATAGCAGCCCATATGTAAGCGTGCATTGACCAAGAATACAACAAGTATGTAGTTTAGTCAAGTATAGAAAAATATATATATAAGTAGACATGTTATCTTTGTATATGAGTACATGTTTATAGCTTATAAACCCAATATAAGACTAAACAAATGTAATGGAACAAGTTAGGCTAGACAAACAGGCACATTAAGGTTAACAACTTCATTAGGTCATTTTATGAAACACTAGCTGTGCATATTTAAGCTTGGTTTATAGGGAGATTTGTGGTTATGATATACCATTAGAAAATAAAGCATCTGAAAGGGGAATACCTTAGAATAGTTGTAGGCATGAAAATGTTCATAAAAACAGTAAAAGAAATCCAAAAATTAGTTAGAAAGGTCATTTAAGAATTTTATCAAACACTTGCTGAGCACAAGCTGTACACAGTGAATGTTGCATATAGATCTTGAGGAAATGGAAGCAAAAGAGTGAAATCAGTAATAACATAGCACATTGTGACAAAATGAGCTAAGGAAAGTGAATGTGCTAGAAGAGAACAAGAAATTTCTATTTTGGTTGAAGAACAAAAAAATATATATATAGGAAGAGATGCTTATTTAGATCTAAAATGAAGTAAGAGAAAAGAGAAGGAATGAGGATTTGATCACTTACATTTGATTTGGAGAGTGAGATCTTGTGTTAGGATCCCTTCTTTAGTCTTGAATGCTCTTAGGAACCCTCTTTGGGGTGTTAGATACTTAGAAAAGAGAAAGGGAGAAATAAGAGCCGAATGGGTTTCAAATAGAAAAGATGCAGGTTTTTACACTTTTAAGAGGAATTGGTCACTGCCGAGTGAACCGGATGATCGATTCAACTCGGTAGTAAATCCGATTACCCTTTTTGCTAGTAAATCCGATTCATCCCTTTTGCCTTCTAAAATGGTTTGAAAAATTATATAGATACTTAGATAAATAATGAATTGTACCCTATAATATATTAAAGTAAAATAATTATATCTTTATAATATAATAAAAAATAATAATAATAATAATAAATTATTTAAAACAGAAATAAAATAAAATAAATTTAAATTAAATTTAAAAAAATACATTAAAAAATTATTTAAAAATGATATAAAATTCTTAAAACTATGTTTGTGTAATATAAGGATTGTATGTTTATAAATTGGGTGTAAAAATCATACTTTTATGCTTTAAATGCTGTGTTATATGATTTTAAACTTATTAAATGCTATAATTATACTTAAATTAGGAAATGGCTATGAAGTGAGTGTTTATTTATTGTTTTGTTATAATATAATATATTTTAATATGTAGCATGATTTGTGAGTTTTCTTTATAGGAGTTCGATTCTTGGCTTAACATATAACACCAACTCGAGATGAGTTATGTGTTAAGGCCAATTGAGGAGTACAATTACAACCCCGAGAACATCGATGAACTCAATCGAGCGCTTGAGTTGCTTGTTAATGATCGGGTATATCTACGGTCTGTCTTATGGAATGACAGCAAATCATTGTGGGTCAGAGATTTTTACATCATCGATCGGAGGATGGATTACCTTCGGGCCCACATTTCTCGCATCGAATCTATCCTCCACAGATGGGCAGATATACTTCAAGGCCTCCCTTGAATTCTGTGGAGTACGATAAGGCTTATCTTGCCTTTATTACTACTTTCTCTATTTTGTGCATATATGTATATCAAACTGCTACATGTGCTGATAGTTTGATGTTTATTCTCTTTCTCAGCTGATCATTATGGATTCTCGGTCTCCTATTACATATCAAAGGCATAACACCAGAGGGCGTGCACAGGGAGCCTCATCCTCCAATCCTACCCATAATGATCCTCCAGCTAGGGGTACACAAGCAAATCATCCTCCTCCTCCCCCTGATATGCCTGCTTACGACACAGCTAGCCTTATAAGGGTTATAATGGAAGGGCAACAACAGCAAATGCATCAGATGATTACCGACATGGGTAATCAATTCCAAGCAGCCATCAGGAGTATCCAAACTTCACAAGCAGACCCTGCATGTCACGCCCCCATCCCAATAAGGAATAAAATATAATACAAGGGGTGACTAAGACGACGCGTGTCATCCTACTAATCTGTCAGGATCACTGACACAGTGTCCCAACGCACAGTCATAACCAATATTAAAACAATATAATATCAAAGTACGAAAAGGGGAATATTACATTTCAAAAGATCAATAGTTTTGCGGAAGCGTATAAAATCAAATAGTTACAAGATGATCAAAGCCTAGATGATAAATACTATAATTAATCCATTTTTCATTACCATCTAATAACTATCAACAAAGGTATAACAGTAAATATTTATACATGGGCCTACGCCCTAAAATGAACAAAAGGGGAACAAGTCCCTAGAATTCTCACGGCCCGTAGGCACAATCGTCACAAGGACACCCGTTGTCATGTTTCTCTAACACAGCTTCCGACTCCTCCATACCTGCATCATAATCTAAAAAAATGTGTACACGAGGGGGTTAGCTCCACTGAACCAGTGAGGGAATGGGGATGCACAAGCACACAATTCACATAGTCCAATGATGCATGTATATGTTAAATAAATTTTTCACTTAACATCACAACTAAGTCAGAGGTATATGCTACTGTGACAACTCGGGAGACACTGTGGGTCACTTAACTTATTGCCACAATGAAACCTCAATTGTCACCTGGGACCTACGCCGATCGAAGCCTCCAAGACCACTCAGTGGCAGACCCCTGATAACCAATACTACCATGACTGGCCTCTCCCACCTCCACGAATCCAAGAGTACTGATTACCCAACACCTAAACCCCTGTTGGTAAGGGTCGTAGCATAAGGGTGTAAAATCCTAGCCGCAGATATACTACATGCAAGTCCTATCGTCCCGAGAGGTAATCCGGGCACATCAACTTTTCATCTGGTTTAGTGTCCGATTACCAGCATGGCACGGCGCATACAGTTCAACATGACATTCAACATAATTCCTTCATAACTGTATATAGTATCCGGGGTTTCGGCATCGGCACCCACCGGCACCGAGACCCATCAAAGTAAAGTATCTCCAATCAACATTATAACAATCATATATAAAAGTATACAATATGCGCAAGCATGCTTAATAATTTATAATGATAACATAATATACAATGCAATAATAATATCAAGCCCAAACAACCAAACCCACTCACATATAAGTTATGTTCCGATGTTATGAGTTATCGCCGCAATTAAGTAACACGTCACAAGACGAAAATTTTAAACCTAAATAAAGAGTGAAAATAAGGTTAATTAAGTAAAGGGACAGATCCCCAAAAGGTCTTCCATAAATTATTTAAGTATAAGGTTTCAGAGGCAGGGTGGTTTTATGGGTGGTTTCATGCCCAATTCCTGCAACCACATGTAAATCCTAGCTAACCAGGGACTTAAGAAGGTCTCTGCCAAGGGTGGTTTTACAGGTGGTTTGTCTCAGAACATGAAACCGCACCTAAAACCGACTTTAACAGGGGCTTATTCAGGGGGTGGTTGCAAGGGTGGTTTCTCGTAGGTCTTGAAACCGCATGTAAAACCACATACCTGCAGAATTGAAATTTGAAAGGTTTCTCATCAGGGGTTCCTTTCCCAAGGGGTTTAAAGGTAAGGAGGCTTCAAGGAAGCTTCCTCCTAGGTCCATTAGGGTTCTAAGACCTCATTAGGTCCATGTAATCCCAAGGATTTAAGAGGGAAAGCAAAGAAAACCTAATTTAGGACATAATAGGGTAGAAACCTTAAATTTCTCAAATGGAAAGAGATTGCTTAGGCTTAGAGCTTGTAATTGAATGAAATAACTCCACCATAATCTAGGTTTAGAGGTTTCATCAATTCCTTGGGTTCCAAGAGAACCTTAGGTCGAATCTCTCCCATTTTCCAAACCCCAAAACCCAAAATAGAAGAAAAGAGGTGGGATTTAATGGCTTACCTACCCCCAATATAGAAAAGCTCCACGTAGAGGGCTCCACAAGGTGAGGTTCCAAGCCTTCAGCCAAGCTTTTCCATTCTTCTTCCTCCTTTGCTCCTTCTTTCTTCTTCCCTTCTTTCTTCTTCTTTCTTCTTTCTCCTTTCTCTCCTCCACGATTTAGGTTAGATGGGAGAAGTAAAGAGAAAGAATGCTTCTCCCCCCCCCCTTTTGTTTTATTTATAGAAAGTGACTTGGGTCCCTTAAGTCAAATGGGTCAAGAGCTAAATGGGTCAATCCAAGACAAATGGGTCATTAAGCCAAATGGGTACTTTAAGTTAAATGGTCAAGAGGGCTTAATGGGTTGACCCATTAGTTCTATTTGGGTAAGAGAAAGGAATACCCAACCTTGGGTCAAATAGAGTTAGATGAACCTTTAGGTAAAATTACCACTTAAGCCCAATGGGCCTCTCAAGCTAATGGGCCTTCCCACTAGTTATACTTAGGAAAGAACCTAATTAAAAGATGAGCTCACATGATATGGGTATAATTGCTCTTCACATGTTTCCCCAAGGCAAGTGGGACCCATAAGTGAATTATTCCCAACTCAACTGAAATAGCCCGGGCAGTCCAAACCTTGACCCGCACTTCGAGGGCATCGAGGGAAAGGATAAGTAAATAAAATTAAGGGCTAGCACTTATTATTTTCTTGTCATGGTTTGTCCCCCATGACCCAAATAGTTTCCTCCACAGGCAAACTCGTACTGTGGTCAATAATTTTATAGCTGGGTTTGACCACCAGTGAGAACAACTCACCGGCATACGTGGCAGTGATAACTACACGTCTTAGGGAAGAAACAATAATTAATTATGATCCGGGGTGCGGGTATAACACTGCAACTCCTATAGCCCCTGCTGTCCCTCCCCCTCCTGCTCCACAAAAGGACACTGAAGGCCGCATGACGGAACGGTTCCTCAAGATGCAGCCTTTAACTTTTGCTGGGATCAACAAGGACACCCTGTTACTAGTTAAATGGGTGAAAGAGATGGAGAAAGCCTTTGAGTTTCTGGGATGCAATGACCAGCAGAAACTCATCTGTGCTAGATATAAGCTACAGTATGAAGCAGAGGCTTGGTGGGAAACCACAAAGCCTATTTGCAAGCGGCTCACCCTATCCTAACCTGGGACATTTTTAAACAAGCTTTCTTTGGGAATTACTTCCCCACCAGTGTGAGGAAGAGGAAAGAGATTGAATTGGCTGAATTGGTTCAGGGATCGAAGTCAGTGTTGGAGTACCAGCAGAAGTTTGAAGAGTTATTCTTCTTTGCTCCTCTTCACTTGGGAACAGATGAAGCTAAAGCACAGAAGTTTGAAGATGGATTGAGGACACAGATTGCTTCGATTATGGCCACCAGACCGACCCAGGGGTACTCAGAGACCGTGCAAACTGCAAAGAGGGTTGAGGATAAGCAGAGGGATGCTTATCATGTTAGTCAGTCTTCAGGCAAAAGAGCAACACCATTCCCTGGCAGAGGATTCAACAAGTATAGTAGGTTTTCTGGATCTAGTGCAGTCTCATCTTTGCCACAGCGAAGTGAGTCTGAGACATCAGTAACCAGGCCGGTGTATGCCAATCCGAGCACCAAGGTGTCAGATACTACTTCTACTGCTCCATTGAGTGTTGCTGAGTTTAAATGTTTCACCTGTGGCCAGATGGGTCATACTTCTAGGACTTGCCATCACAAAAGGCCTATGCTTCCTCCTCACCAACCAGCTGGTAAACCTCAAGGGTGAGTCTATTCCGTGACTGCAAGTGAGGCTGAGGCCAATCAGGCTGTGGTTACTGGTAACTTTCTAAACTCAAACTTGATTATAATTTTAATAATTGATATCATGCATACATAATCATCAAGTCATGGCATATAGGTACCATCCTTATATGTGATCATCCAGTATATACATTGTTCGATACTGGAGCGACGCACTCCTTTGTGTCTCAGTCCTTTACTAAGAGGATTGGTGTGCTACCTAAGAGTCTATCTGATGGTTTAGCAGTCAGTACACCTACCGGGTCAAGAATAGACTTGAATACTTTATATGAACTGTGTGTAGTGAGAATTGCTGGTAGAGTCATGAATGCACATCTGATTCTGCTCGATATGACTGACTTTGATGTCATATTGGGTATGGACTGGTTGTCGGCTTACAAAGCTAATGTACTATGTGTTGAAAGGAAGATAGTATTCCAGCCAAGAGGAGAGAAAGGATTTATCTTCGTGGGTGACAAAAAGAAAAGGCCAAAGAAGATGGTAATTTCAGCCTTGGAAATGAAGAAATTATTGAATAAGGGATGCCAAGGATACCTTGTGTCGGTCTTGGATACCAGGACACAGGTTAGGCCAATGACTGAGATCCCTATTGTTGAGGAATTCCCTGATGTCTTTCCTGATGACTTGACAAGTCTGCCTCCACCAAGGGAGAATGAATTTGTGATTGATCTCATACCTGGAGCGGCACCAATGTCTAAAGCACCATACAGAATGGCACCGACAGAATTAAAGGAATTACAGACCCAGCTTCAAGACTTATTAAAGAAAGGCTTTATAAGACCGAGTATCTCACCTTGGGGTGCTCCAGTCTTGTTTGTGAAAAAGAAAGATGGCTCCATGCGGATGTGTATTGATTAGAGAGAGTTGAACAAGCTAACAATCAAGAACAAGTATCCTCTGCCAAGGATTGATGATCTTTTTGATCAGCTTCAGAGTGCCCAAGTCTTTTCGAAGATAGATCTCAGATCAGGGTACCATCAGTTTCGAATTAAGGAAGCCGATATTAGTAAGACTGCCTTCAGGACTCGATATGGACACTATGAGTTCCTGGTTATGTCTTTTAGGCTTACTAATGCCCTAGCAGCATTTATGGCTTTGATGAACAGAGTTTTTCATGATGTTCTAGACAAGTTTGTGATAGTCTTCATAGATGATATCTTGATCTACTCCAAGAATGAAGAGGAGCATGCCCAGCATTTGAGGTTTGTTTTGCAAAGACTGAGAGAGAAGCAACTATATGCAAAATTCAGCAAATATGAATTTTGGTTGCCTCAAGTTGGGTTTCTAGGCCATATTATTTCAGCCAGAGGGATTGAAGTGGACCCAGGGAAGGTTGAAGCTGTGGTAAATTGGGAGAGCCCCAAAACAATAACAGAAATTAGAAGTTTTCTGGGATTAGCTGGGTATTACAAAAGGTTTATTGAAAACTTCTCAAAGATAGCCATGCCCATGACACAGTTTACTAAGAAGGGCGCTAAGTTTGAGTGGAATGAGGACTGTGAAAATAGTTTTCAGGAGCTGAAGAAAAGATTGGTAACAACCCCAGTTCTTGTTCTCCCTGATGGAACAGAAGGGATGGTGGTGTACACCGATGCCTCCAAGTTAGGGTTAGGATGTGTGTTGATGCAGAATGGGAAGGTTATTGCCTATGGTTCTCGACAGTTAAAGGACCATGAGAAGAACTACCCTACACATGACCTAGAATTGGCAGCAGTTGTGTTTGCACTAAAGTTGTGGAGGCATACCTATATGGTGAGAAAATTGAGATTTTCACAGATCACAAGAGTTTAAAGTACTTCTTCACACAGAAGGAGTTGAACATGCGACAAAGGAGGTGGCTTGAACTTATTAATGATTATGAGTTTGATATCTCATATCACGCAGGTAAAGCCAATGTAGTGGCTGATGCACTCAGTAGGAAGTCTGCAGATTGGGATATGGGTAGATTTAAGGTTGAGGATGAAATTCTAAAGGACTTACATGCTATGGAAGTGGAAATGATATTTGGTGAAACTGAAGAATTGATTTCTGTATCGATGGTGCAACCATCATTGCGAGCTCAGATAATAGCAACACAGTCCTCTGATGAAGAATTTCAACACATTGTGAACAGTGTTAGTACTGGGGCCCAGAAGAGTGCAGATTTTTCACTAACTTCTGATGGAGTGCTTATGTTTAAAGATAGACTATGTGTACCCGCGGATAATCACTTGAAGGAGCTTATTTTATAAGAGGCTCACCAATCTCCCTATACTGTGCATCCTGGTGGTACAAAAATGTACCGAGACTTGAAACAGTTCATGTGGTGGCATGGTATGAAGAATGATGTAGCAGCCTTTGTTTCCAAGTGTTTTACATGTCAATAGGTTAAGGCTATTAGGAATAGACCATACGGACTTTTGCAACCCCTAGCTATACCAGAGTGGAAATGGGAGAACATAACCATGGATTTTGTTACTAGCCTTCCTCGCAGTAGGAAGGGAATGGATACAATCTGGGTAATTATTGACAGATTGACCAAAACAGCCCACTTCATTCCTATGAAAATTACTTACTCCATGGATCAGCTGGCTAAGCTTTATGTGGATAACATTATCAGACTTCATGGGGTACCAGTGAACATTCTGTCTGACAGAGACCCCAGGTTTACTTCAAGGTTTTGGAAGAGTCTACAAAAGGCTTTCGGTACTGAGTTGAGTCACAGTTCAGCACACCATCCTGAGACAGATGGACAGTCAGAAAGGACAATCCAGACTTTGGAAGACATGCTCAGGGCTTGTGTACTAGAGATGAGTGGCAGCTGGGATGAACACCTATCTCTGATAGAATTTGCTTATAATAACAACTACCTCACATCTATTGATATGACCCCATTCAAGGCATTGTATGGGAAGACTTGTCGTACTCCACTGTATTGGGATGAAGTTGGAGAGCAACGCATCTTGGGCCCTGAATTAATCCAGAAGACCTGTGAGAAGGTGGATCTGATAAGAGAGAAGATCAAGGCTGCACAGTCCAGGCAGAAAAGCTATGGAGATAAAAGAAGGCAGCACATACAGTTTAAAGTTGGGGAGAAAGCATTCTTGAAAGTGTCTCCAATCAAGGGTGTTGTGAGATTTGGAAAGAGAGGGAAGTTAAACCCCAGATACATCGGCCCATTTGAGATTCTAAGTAGAGTTGGTCCAGTGGCTTATCAACTAGCACTGCCCCCATCTCTTGCCGGTGTGCATGATGTGTTCCATGTCTCTATGTTGAGACAATTTATCCCTGATTCTTCACACTTGTTGCTTCAACAACCACCTGAGCTTATTGCTGACCTGACTTATGAAGAAGTGCCAGAGGAGATTGTAGACAGAAAGGAACATAACCTGAGGAATCGAATTATCTCTTTTGTCAAAGTCAAGTGGGGTAATTACTCTGTAGCTGAAGCGTCTTGGGAAAGAGAGGACTTAATGAAAGAGAGATACCCTTATCTCTTCGATCTTCCAGGTACGTCAATTTCGAGGACGAAATTCTAATAAGGGGGGTGGAGTGTAAAATCCGCAATAAATTTAAATTTTTGGAACTTGTGTGATTTCAGGTTCTAGTCCTGTGTCAATGCTTGCTTCAATGTTATGGGCTGCATCGGTCGAGGTACTAGACCAACCATCCGACACAACTATGGAGGATTCCGGGGAGGAGTCTTCTCAACCTGCCCTTCTAGAGTCAGAGAACCCTGGTGGGGTCCCGCATCTAAGCTACCTGTGTCAGATATGCTATCTGGAGGGGATGCGGAACCTATCCCTTAACTAACTTATTGTAAGCATAAACTTATTTGTGTATTCGTATGTCGATTATATGACCAATTAGACTTTTAGGGGTATTCTGATCATTTTATCCCTGTTGGACCCACATCCCCAGTGGAGATTTCAATTCCAAGCAATTACCCTTACCCAGTTTACCCATGATGTCATATGACATCATCCTATAGTTAGATTAAGGTAATAAGTATAAAATTCTAGTTAAAAATAATATTAAAAATTAGTTTTAAAAGCCGATTTTACATTAAAAGACCAAACAGGCCTTAAATAACTTAACCACTACAAATAGAAACCAACTTCACTATTTATTAGTCTAAGAAATTAGAAATCAATTTTAGAAATATTTATGACTCAAATTACTGTCCTACCCCTTAGTGCTTAAGTATTATGCAAATATATAAACCCCCCTTTACTATTCTCCTTCTTCCTCTTATCTAAACATAAGAAGAATCGATCCAGCCTTGAGAGCCTTAGGGAAGCATAGAGAAAGTAGAAGAAAAAGGGGAGAAGAAGAAGAGAGAAGTACATCATACATTGGGGCTTTGATTCTACACTTGGAGTTGAAGCTTGAAAGTGCAATTGGAGTTCTTCCTGCACGATCTAGGATTGCTGTCACACTGATATCACCATCAATTTTAGGTAGGTCCTTAAATTTCTGCTGTTCTCTTCTCTTTCTTCTCTAATCCTAAGCCTTAACCCAGTCCTAACCCATGGCAAACATTAAAACATGTAAACTAAGCTTTAAAAGTAGGAATGCTACCAACATAAACCTAATTTAGAACAAACTAGGTTCTGTTATACCTGAAATTTCAAGACTGTTTCTCTGCTGAATCTAATTTCAGGTTCCATGAAACAATTTATAAGCCCTAAATCATTAATTTGAGAAGTAATTAACCTAAATCCCTAATTTTAGTATTTAAATATGAAATTCAACAAATTAGTGAAATGACCCACCTTAATTATTATCCGAAACTAGAAATTGGGACTGTGCATGTTAAGATCTGCCCATTTAAAGTAAAACCCCCAATTCTGCCCCTTGAACCGGACAATCGGTTCAGACGATTCAGCCATTTGTGACTAAAATACCCCTGATGCCTTTGACTGATCTCTGACTATGCTCTAACCTCCAAACATTACTGATTTTCTGCTGATAGGGATTGTTTTCAGTCTGTTCTTGCTGGTTTGTCTGTTTTGCTGGGCTATTTTAGAGGATAATCATTTAAACCTTACCTACAGAGACAGATAAGGGAATTCTAACTTTAATTTTGGAGTGTTTATCATCCTAATTTGTTTTTGTTCTGAATGCCATACCATACATCATCGAAATTATCCTGTTCATATAGTTTATTAGCTTTTATTTACTGCATTAGAATCTGCATGTGATTTAGGTTGCACTAGCATCTTGCATTTGCACTGATATTACTTGTTACTGATTTCTATTATTGGAAAAGTACTGTTCTAATTAAATTTAGCTATACATACATGTGTTACCATGCATAGATTGCACTGGGCTAGGCTGTTTTATCATAACCCAGTACTACGCCCCTTACCAACAGGGGGTAAGGTGTTGGACAACCCGTGGTACAGCCGAAGGGTATGTCGGGGTACCATTCACTGTCCCATGTTAGCGTGTGTACTCCATTGTGGGAACAAACAGTAGGGTTGGTCATTGAGGGTCTGTTGGGTTAGCTGCCTGGTGATATGCTTTCCTGGCGGGTCCTCACCGTGGTAGAATGGTTTCGCTCGGGTGATCGATGTCTGGAGCTGCCTGGTGTCATGTTTTCCGATTGGTCATTGGGGGTCTGTTGGGTTAGCTGCCTTGTGTCATGCTTTCCTGGCAGGTTCTCTTCGAGGTTAGCATCTACTACAGTAGTACTTATACTCCATGTGACTTAGTATCCATGTTAGGACATGCTACTTAGAACATCATCATTATTGCTGCGATATGTTTGCAAGCATTCCCTTATTGAGCTCAGTTGAGAGCTCACCCCTCGTGATCACTCTATTTTTACAGATGAGACTTCTATCGCTGCTGTTTGTGCTCCTTTGGGGACTCCTACTGTTCAGCATTCTCCTGTTGATCGCGGAGCTGGTCCTTATGTTCTGATGGAGCATCGTGCTCCTGCGACGACTGCTCATTCTCCTGATCTCCTAGACTGATCAGGCTCATCCCTTCCTTTTGTTTATATAACCTTTTTGGCTTAGTTAGTGTTACACCTTCTGTGAACTAACTGTGTAACCCTGATGTAAAAGCATGTTAATATATATATAAATACGACTGTTATCACTAGTTTCCTTTAATTACTGTCTTATTTCATATTAAATTGCTTCCGCTGCTCTTGATTTAATTATATTGTGACTGAAACTGCGAATAGAGAACTGTATGGTGATCTTGGTTGGATGTCAAGGACATCCTGACACACTTGGCCCTTATGAACCGGGCCGGGGTGTGACAAACATAGTCAAAGCTATGCCCCAAGGGAGAGAGTTTACATATTTTGGGTTTTATGAAATGATGGCCAAATAGTGTCTGATTCACACCAAATTTTAGGAATAACTGTAATATGATGAAAATATGTTATCTGAAAAGTTTAGTCTTTTCTGACAATGTTTGGGTACCAAAGTCATTCTAGGGGCAAAATGGTTATTTTCCATTAAAAAAAAAAAAAAAACCCTAAAGCATTTTTTGACACAAATCACTGGCATCAAATGAGGGGATATATTGGGGTGACAAAATACAATATCTATACATGTCATGTGGCATATTAGAAGCTGTGAGAGCAGCGAACTCATCCTAATGGCACGCCATATCTATATCTATGCACCCAAGGGCAATGAGAGCTTTCTCCCTCCAATCATTATAGTTATCCTAGTGAGAAGGTGGAGTTTGAATACTTTGTCAAGCATCACTGTAAGAAAAAACCAAATGAGTGGCATGCTCACAAAACTTTGGTTTGAAATCATTCCTTGCTAATTTCAGTAACATGCCATAGCCCATCACAACTTATCTGTGGGTTAAGACTACAATTCACTATAGCTTATATCCTTAGTGCTAATATCAACCAATATTGATTATTCAGCAGCAAACCAGTGCTCATCACAATTTGCATGTGGGATAAGATTGTAACTGGTAAAAGGTCTAGACCTTTACCCAATAAGACCTTTAGCTAATAAGAATAGATTATATTGAAAAAAAAAAAAAATGAACCACGTACATATGGGCCATAAGAATCCCCACATCTAAATATTTGCCCCACGTACATATGGGCCATAAGAATCCCCACATCTAAATATTTGTCACTTTATCTTATCTCAATTTATATGAATGAAAAGTAAGTTTCTTGTGGGGATTGATGTCAATTCTCATGCATTAGTTGTAATATAAATGATGTTTAAATATCAATTTACAAAAGTGCCATTATTCTTAATTCTTACGGATTTTTAGTAGTGTGGCACTGATAAAGTCCCTTAGTGGCAATTTCATAAAGAAATTACATCATGATCGTGTCATCAGAAACTTTTATGTTACACATGGTTTTCAAAATAATAATATAATAATTCACAAATAACATAATTCAACTTAAAATGATGTTATCATGATATTTTGAATCATCACAGGTGTTTGAAATATCATAAATAGGCTACATTCAATATCTCATAAAAATGTTTTGATGTCACAGAATGTGGCACTGAAAAGCATGTCAAAATACTCCAAATTGACTTAAAATATCATGAAAATAGAAAGTGTATAGTTTTTAAAATACGAAAAATCATGCAGAATCTATTTTGTCACCCATGGTCTCTCCTACATAACTTAATGGGAGTGCAAAATTCTGTCTGTCAGTAGGACAAAATATTATCCTTACTCTGAAACATAGAATAGTTGTAGGAGGACAGACTAGATGGACACAATAAATAGAACAAGATCGATTAAAAAATAAAGACTTAGTTCAGACCTGACCCAATCCAACAGGCTAGACCAATCAACGGTCATCAGGTCGGGTCAAATTTTTGGGTCATTGGGTCAGGTAGTCAAGGTCACCCCAGACATGACGACACATGTTGGCATACCTCTACATGTGCACATTAGCATAAGCGCATGTTAATAGGGTAGGGGCCCGAAGCATGTTAGCACGCGACAGACTTTAGCAACGCATTTTGACACCAGTGCACATTAACTAACAAGCTCACGATAAGGGGTTTCCTTAGGCCAACGATGCACTTTAGGGGACCATTTTAACAGTCGACACACGTAGCAAAACCCATTTGTACGTTCATATGGTTATTAAAAACTGATACTAAAGGAGGAGAACCTTTAGGGAATATTCCCTCTTCTCCTACTTCAAGCATGAATTATAGGTAGCAGACTTAGGTAGCAGACTTAAGGGTTGTTGCCGGCCTCAATAATAGTCGTCAAAGCGCCTTCACCCTTCAACAACCTGTAGATCGAGATACGGATCGAAAAGATCCCATATACCTCTAAAATGGGGATCTCATCGCATGGTCATATGAGATATAAGGGTACCTATGGGATAGGCCCTCTAATATCGCAAGAGGGCCTATCGATCGAAAAGGGGAGTAGCCAGCTAGGTGAAGGACCGAAGACCCAAAATATTTCTCTTCTTTGTAGAAGAGATAAAACTTAAGACTCAAAATGGACAAGACACTGATCTTTATCCAGAACTTTGGATGGATATCAATTTACAGGTTGGGAAGGTGTTAGACACCCAATTTCCCCACCCTAAGGTTATCTCCTTTTGATTAGAACTTTACTGATATTCTCCTATATGGGGTAGTTGTCTAGGCTATGTATATAAGTATGGCATATTGTTTTCCTAGACCAAATTTCCAAGCTAGTATATCCTAGATGTATGAAATGAGGGAATAAAACATGAATATAATAACATGTAAACAATTCAAAAAAGAACAAATTATATTAACACATGAGGAAGCAATTCAAACTGAAACGACAATGCAATTCGCATACAACTGCGTAAGTGGTTGGGGATAGGCCAGCCAAATCCTGTTTGATCTTCCTAGAGTCCTTGATTGGAGGGCATTGGGTGCCCAAGTTTGCACACTCGCCTCCCAACAGGGTCCCATAAATGGTACATGACTGCTCATGGCTTTATTGAAGGCTAATCTCTCCTCACACGCCCTAATCTATCTTAGGCTGGGTGTTAAAAGATTAAAAGAATTCAAAGTGAAAATAAAATAATAAAAAAAAAACAATCCCACCTTGTATAGAGAAAGTGGGGATATATGGCCTTAGCAATGATTCAAAACATCAAACTATATAATATAGACCACTACTTAACCCCAAACCCGGTTTGGCACAATGGTAGACTGACACCAAATGAGATGAAATGCTTTTGAGAAGAATGACAGAGATGAAGTTTTGAAAATTACAGGTTGGGTTTGTGTTCAAACTCAACCAGATGAAAATGTTAGATTAAGGTGAAGCCTGAAGGATGAGGGAGATTAGAATCGCTTGACCAAAGGGCCAAGTGATGTGATGTGCTTTTGAAAATAACAAAGATGAAGTTTTGAAAATGACCGACTAGGTTCATGTTCAAACTTAGTCAAGACTAACATTGGGCTTATAGTTCTACCAAAAATAAAAAACATTGGGCTTATAGAGAGGGGATGGAAGAGAAATTGGGAGAGGTCAGAACAAAGAGCAATGGGGAGATAGAGTGACAGAACAATAGCCTACATGCCTTCATTCAATGTCACCATAGCTGTAGAGAGCTATTGCATCTCATCCTTTCTTGTGATAAATTAGGAGTACGACCGATTTGAACCTCAAGGGTGTAGTAGCTCAGTTGGCAAGGGAGCGTGCCTAAATCAACATGTGTCCTGAGTTCAACTCTGATTACAACCTTGGGGCCAGCCCCATGGCTTCTATGGTTCTCATAAGATACAATGCTGACTTGGTATGCATATGTAAGGACATATATGCGTGCTTGGGGGACTAGTCGGGCCGAAGGTCCAAACACAAAGGGAATACGTTGATGAAACAACGTCACTCTACCGTAGGATTTGGGACTTCTATTCTGATTATCATTGGGTTAGAATAACTCAGATGGTGAGCCCTTAGCAGTTAATTTGATCCTATTGCAAAGTTTAATCAGCAAGATCATATTTTAACACAACAATCAAGGAAAGAGGACACTACTTGGGCGCATACAATCCACTGCCTCTCAGCCAGACGTAGGGACAGGCGAAATGACCATTGCATCTCTTGCATCTCCATAAAAAAGACGGAATTTTTTTAGAGTGAAACAGTCATTTCGCCCATCCTTATGTCTGGTAGGGTTCTCATTCTCAACAATTTATTACAAATACATAGGTGGCAGTTATTGAGCTATCTGACCTGGACTGCACTAAAAACAATTCTATCATGAAAAAAAAAAAAAACACACTAGAGTATGGGTCCATCGTCATAGCATGTATGCCACGTGTTAATGCCCAGTTCCCAGAACGCATTACCCAACTCCATTTTATATTGGTGACTCTACTGTCTGTCCTACAGTCCTCGCTTGAAAAGCGACGAGACGACGTTGGCAGCATAAAAACTGTTCTCTGAATCACAACACAGAGGAAGGGGGAAACTGGGAAAAAGAGGAGAATGAAGGGGAAAGAAGTGGCAATAGCGTCGAATCCATCTGGCAGCGGCGAAGAGTCAAATGAGAAGGGCGAGCTCTCCCTGCCCACGGAGAGAATCTCTGCCCGAAATGCTTCTTCCAAATACGATTTTGTCAAGGTTTTTAATCCTCCCCACCTCATCTTTTTTCTACTTTTCTTCCTTTGAGAATTTTGTGCAAAATCATTTTTCTGAGTGCAGTAATATGGATTAATGAATGGAGACGTGGATTTTGTTGGTGATCAGGTGAAGGTATGGTTAGGTGATAATGCGGATCACTACTACGTTCTGTCCAGATTTCTCCTCAGTAGAATGCTTACTGTCACCAAGGTAGAGAAATCCATCTATCATCTCTCTCTCATTTTTTTTTTTTTTTTTGTAATCAGGAATTGTTCTGGGTATTTATACATCTTGCTTTTCCATCTTCTTTTTTAATTCAGTGGTAGGGAATTTTATATTTCTATTCAATAACTTGTTGAGAGACACCATATTTCTTATACTTCTCAATTGGGCTGGGTATGATTACCTTGAATTGCTGGTTTCAGATCCCTAATCATGTTGCTATCAAAATTGCTCTGGAACTCAAAAAACTGCTCATTGACAACAGCCTTCTGGACGTGTATCTCTCTCTCTCTCCGTCTGTCTTTTTCATTTTTTCCTTTCCTTCTCCTCCATCTAAGTTGGTGGAAATCTGCTTGTTATGCTTATTGACATTCTAAACACCACTTGTATGGTTATTCTGCAGCTCCCAATCAGATTTGGAAGCTAATCTATTTAAGGTACTTGCAATTCAAGGTGCAGCAGTTCTTAGTTTTTTTTTTTTTTTTTTTTTTTTTTTTTACTTTTCCATCTTTCATTTTTTCCGCAAGGTATGGTTTGTATCTTTGTTTTTACTGACTGCTTCTCCATTTATAATCTTCTTATGTTCGTAAGCTAATATTGAATTAATATTCTAAATGCTTGTGCATAAGGCTTAAGACCATATTTTTCTGCATATTGACTATGTTTGCTCCCTCAAAATTTTTTTCCAACTCTTCTCTCTCTCTCTCTCTCTCTCTATATATATATATATATACGTACACACACACACACACACACACAACACCATACCAAACAACACTAATACAGCACATGAACACCGTACAAAACAGTAATATAAATTATAAAGGAAGTAAAGACTTGCATAGTCAAGCTTTAATAACAGAAACATCTTCTCCAAAATAGTTACACAGCATTTAATAAACAACACTCCACTCAGAATACAAGCGGACTTGAACACACATAGGAGACTCAAAAACACTTCAAACGATACCCTCTACATACCACCAGAGCCTTATTTTTAACAATTTGCAAAAGAAACAGTAACTTGGTGATAACGGACATGTGTCCTTCATAATATGGAGTCAAGCCATCCCAACACGGAGAAACTTATCATGACAGGATACTTTCGTCTTTGGCAAGTCACGACAGAAAACTTTGGTTTTAGCAATCAAATTATGACAGAATATATTCTTGATGTCGGACGGTAAATTTATGATTCCTTTTCTGATAGAGGATCTTGAATCATTGAGGACCTTTAATAATAGAATGCTTTATCTATTCTCGAGGATCATGAGTAGACTCTGCATCCAACCCATAGCAGTCATCCCCGTTGTCATTTGCAAGATCAATAGAATTATTCTCCTCATCATTGACTCTGACCGAGGTAGGCATGTCATCAATATCCTCCTCTTGAAGAGCAAGAAGCAATTGCTTTTTGATGTCAGTCTTGGATAAATTTGGGTTATCTTGAAGAGATCGAAAATAAGATAGAAACTCAGGAGGATTCTCCAATGGAACTGATAGGGAGGGGGGTCTTAATAATTGGACTCTTTTAAGAGTGATATTCTCAGGGATGAACAGAGAGATATTAAATCAATCCCCACCATTTTACATAAACTTGTCTTTCAAGTTGCGGGATATAATCCCAACAATATGTGTCTTTAGAGGCTAAATCAGCCCATCACACACAAAATTTGGTATTAGGCAAGGAAATGAATATACAATTCCCTTCGTTCCATGCTTCTATTGAAAGAATAGAATTTATTCATTGATTCCTGGAGAAGGTAGGAAAAATATCTGGGGTTGGACCCCAATTGAGGAACCAGTATTTAAACCAATTGGGAAAACCTCCTGAGGTTTGAAGTTTGAATTAGATAAACAAGCTATGAGGCTCCATAGAATTCTGATAATAGAACTCTACATCCCATGCAGGACTTCAAGAGGAGTATGACCAACTAGAGGAGGTGCGGGAACCGGAGCCGATTTGATTCACTAGGGAGATGCAGTTTGTTTATGCCACAAAAGATATGGACCATGGTGCAAGTCCATCCTCCTTACATGCAGGCTACATGGGAGGGCCTCGTCTCTGGTTCCGACCAGATGAGCAGGCTGATTGTGTAGACATCGATAGCTTGTCAAGCACTGTTGGAGGAATGAGTATAGGGTACAGCAGAGGAAGTGGGCACTGGTGTGCCGCATCATTTGCCGAACCCGAAGATGTCAGAGTTCCTTGAATATGGTGGCGGCTATGGTGGTTTCACTAGCGTGTCATTTATATTCATCCGTTCCCAGTACTTTTGAGCACATAGTTGTCAAGGCGTCGCCAAGGCGCCACCTAGGCGTCCAGGCGGTTTTGTTGGGGCCTAGGCGACCTCCGCCTTATTGCAAGGTGCCTTGCACTGGTTTTTATTGGTATCAAACCCGGTATTGGCCCTTATTTCAAGATTCATCCATATCCTAATTCTGAAGCATCGGTCTCAACTATTTTATAGGCCTCCAAATGAGGAATAGCGAGACAGGGCAACTCTTTAGCTTTAGGTCTTACTTTTCCACTGCTTTAGTATGCTTTTCTCTCCATTCCGCATTGGGGGGGGGGGGTTCTTTAACCGTTTAAATACTGGCCAACAGTCCTTTGCTAGATTTTTATAAAAACCCGCTATGTAATTAAGGCTCCCCAAAAACCTTTGCAACTGTTTTTATCTTTAATTTCATTGGAGAATTTTTTAGCAAATTGAATAGCCCTACCAATAGGAATTATAGTTCCTTGATAAATATTGTGTCCCAAGAATCTGATTTTAGATTGGAACAGCCTTAGCTGAAACTGCTAATCGTGCAAACTTGACTACCTTCAAGAGGATACTTAAATGCTTCCAATGTTGTTCAATAGAGTTATAAAAGACTAAGATATCATCAATGTAAACAATTATAAATTTTGTATAAGGATTGAAGATTTCATTCATAATATTCTGGAATTCTGAAGCGGCATTTTTAAGCCCAAACGGCATATATTCCATTCATAATGTCCAAAAGGGACAACAACGGCAGTTTTATATTTATCCTTCTCTGCAATTTGGATTTGCCAATATCCTGACTTAATGTCAAATTTAGAAAATATTTTGGCATCATATAAAACTCAGCTAAACTCAAGCCTTATCCCAAGTCCCAACTAAATCGGGTTGGCTACATGGATCCTTTCCCTCCAATCAGCTCTATTCAAAGCTGTACTAGTAACCTGTTTAATAAATCCATTTTATTAGGAATAGGGTACCTAATCCATCTTAAGGCCTTGTTTAGGTGTTTATAATTAATAACTAAACGTGGAACTCCTCTTTCTAACTCAGCTGCCTTTTCAACATAGAATGCTGGACAACTCCAGGGGGAATAACTCTTTCTTATTAATTTTTTATCCAATAGTTCCTGAATTTCCTTTTTACATATTTCTAATAGCCTAGTATTCATCTGTATAGGCCTTGCCCTAGTAGGGATTAACCTTTCATTGAAATCAGGTTCATAGGGTAACTCCACAATATGTTGTTTTCTGTCCCAAAAAGCATCTGGAACATCAGCACAAACCTCTTTTTCTAATAAGCTTGGAATTCTTGTATCTGTTTCTTTAATTGAGGAGATTCTAATTTTTTCCCAATGGTTTAGTAGTGAATTTCCTCCTTTGAAGAAAAGAGAAAATTTTCTTTATTTTGAATTTTATTATTTATTTGATTTATCTCTTGGACCTGGTGTTCTTCTATGAACCCAAATTTGACCTTATGATCAGTGACAGTCGATTCTAGACCATACTCATCTAGTTTCTCTATTGGCTATAACATATTCAGAAAGGGGGTCCCTAATATGACTGTTTAACAAGTGCCATTATCATAAACAGCAGCATCAGGCAATTTATAATTTTATTACAAGCTACAGTATTTAAAACTTGGGTGGTCTTACCGAAATATTTAGTAGGAATCAATGAACCATCCCTACATTAATACAGTTTTAAATCTATTCCTGAATCGATAAGAGCTATAGTTCTGAAACTAAATTCTTTACTTGCCACAATAGTATCACAAGTGAACCATCTTTGAGTTATGATTCTATCTATAACATTCATATAATTCATTCCTGCTATTTGAGCTTTGTTCAAAACATTAACATTCTTTTCTCCACCTGTTTCTATATTTTGCTCTTTATATTCTACAATTATATTTCTATAATCGTCTATTATTTCAGCAAATGATTCACTCATTATATCATCTCCTTCTCCTCCGTTTTCTAAATATATATTCAGTAACTCAAGGTTTTGAACTCTTGTTCTAAGAGTTCTTAATTCATTTTTTACTTGTAAAGTTACTGCCGTAATTCTTGTATGGGCAAGAGTTCTCTGTGGGGGAGTGTGGCCCCTGCGTGTGCGCGGCGGCCAATGAGAGAGCATCAGCACACGCAGCGGCATCTATACGGAGGTACATTACCGCCTTTCATGGGGGCGGGGCGGTCATTTCACCCCCCCATGTGTCTACGGGCAAGGGATACACTCCCGCACAGAGAACATTTCTCCTTCTTGCATAGTAGGTTCCCTCGTATCTGGACCTTTCTGGATTCTCTCTCTTACTATTTTTAAAGCTGTAAGGGTCTTTAGGCTGCTGTGCTTGGTTTTCTTTAGGCTCCAAAACTTGCTTCAGCTATTTGAATATACCTTTCATGTGCTTTTTTCCTTTTTTGAGGATCTTCTATTTCATCAATATGTTCTAAGATAAGGTTTCCTTTGTGAGGACATTAATACTCAGGCCATTCATATTTAGGATAGCTTTATAACAGTCACATCAACAACTACTAACAACGTCTGAAGTTGGATTTTCGGAATCAGAACTCACAAGAAGTCCTTCATCCTCTATGGTAGCTATTTGCAACAGATCTTCTTCAGATTCTAACAATTCTTCTGAACTATCTAGTTATACTTGGTATAGATGCTTTTTTTTTTTGTTTTTTAATCCTTCATCTATATTTTGTGCATTAATCTTTTTTTTTGTCCAACATTTATTATTGTAATGCCCTACTTTACCATATTTATAACACATGGGTAATTTTCTGGTGTTATAAGCTTTCCTAAAAGGTTTATCTGTAGACTGTAGGTATAACCTTTCTTCTGGAAAATGTTCCTTTTTATAGTATTTTCTTGTATGGAAATCTCATCCCTTCTTTTTCCCGGAAGTTGGATTAGGTACTATTGTATTTTAGCCCAACTGCTCACATAAATCTCCCAATTCTCTTTTCCCTATCATTTTATATATACCTAATTGATTTTAATTTTAAGTTTGTGCATAAGGATATGCCTTCAGCATAGTCTTCCGCAGCAAGTTCGCTGTTAGTGTAAATAGAATATGAGATTTGACCATGATGCTTGCTTCGAAACCTAGTTCTTACTTTTTGAGCAAATTAGGCTGGTAATCCTGATAAGAACTTTTCTTTCCAAAAATCTTCATTACAGTCTGTTCTAGTAAGAACCTTAGATAAGAATACATCCTTGTACCATTTAAAATGTGAGAGCATAGGACATCTTAAATTCACAAGCAATTCCCTAGTCCTATCAGCTTGTGTCTTTGTACTCCCAACAAAGTGTAGGGTAATAGTATAAGTCAGAGTATTGACCTTGTCATCTTCTATGACAGGGATTTACTGTTTTGCTGATGTCTAAATTAGCACACAAATTAGGTACATGAAGAACAGAAGAGAGAGAAATGGTGGGAGAACATGACACTGAACTTTTACCGGAGATGGAGGACATAGACCCATTGGCAACACGTACCTTATCCCGACCAGAACAAAGGGGTAGGTACAGAAGACCTTTGAGTTACTAGTCATATGATCTGTAGCACCGGAGTGAAGCAGCCACAAAGGACTAGAAGTAGAGGAAACATGGAAATGACCTGACTGAGAAAGATTAGAGGTAGGAGATGAGGAAGGAGCGGTGCCTAATTGTGTCATCATTTGTTGGAGGGCAGCCTTCTGATCCGAAGAGAAAGGTGCAGTAGACTAGTAAAGGGACTATCAGCAGTCTCAGAACGATGAGCCTAAGAACGAACGTCGCCTTGTTTACCATTACACCTGCCCTTGGGGGTGCCCATGGAGCTTCCAATAGGTCTCTCTGGTATGACGTGGTCGACCACAATTATCATATTTGACTGACTCACGGGTAGAAGAGGTAGTCTTAGAAGCATCTACAACTGGTGGTGTAGGAGTAGCGAGAAGAGCAGACCGGACGGGACTAGAGGAAGGCATCATGACAAAGCGGTGATGGTCTTCGGACTGAACCATATTATAAGCTTGAAGTAACTATGGAAAAGTGAGAGACAGTTCCTTCTAAGTAGTGGCACGGACTTGGCGTTGGATCTCATAGATCTGAGCATAGTGAATAGGTTTGTTTGACTGCATCCCAAAGTTTCTTGGGAGAATTGAGTAGCACAAAGCTGGGGCTAATGGAAGGCTCCATGGAATTGAGCAAGAAGAACATAACAAGGGCGTCATTGGCTAACCAGGTGTTAGCAGCAGTAGGATCCATAGGCTTAGGTGTATCACCAGTGATGAGACCTGAGAAGTTGTTCCCACAGTTAGCGAGGAGACAAGCATGCAACCATGTGAGATAATTCTGACCGTTCAACTTGATAGGACCCGGTTAGAGAGAAAGATTGTGGCCATGGGTACCAGAATGACCCAATAGACCTCCATTAGCAACTCCAGAGGAGGTACCACTATTATCTCCCTCAGACATGGGGTCGTTGAATCAGAAACAAGGGTGCAAAAACCAAAAGGGGGGGTCGCGGCGGTAGGATGGCTACAAGAGTCAGCGATCAGGGGATCATGATGAAGCCAGCAGCGGAAGTGCAGGCGACAGGGGGTCGCTGTGGTGAGGCGCAGGCGCGCAGAGACCAGAGGGGTCACAACGGTAGATGGTGACAAAGGGCAGTGACCTAGGGTCGCAATAAAGTGCAGCGGCGGCAGTGCAGGCGACAGTGGGTTGCTGTGATGAAGCATGGAACCAGAGTGGGTCGCAGCGAATGGCGCAGTGACAAAGGGAGGTCATGTCAGATGCAGCGGCGGCTGCGCTGCAACAAGAAGGTTGTGGTGGTGGGGTGTGGCAACAAAGAACTCGCGGCAAAGGAGAGCGGTGGCAACAGGTCGCGGCGGAGAGGCATAACGAGAAAAACATGGCAGAGGCAGAGGCAGAGGCAGTGGCAGTGGTGATCAATGTTTACTGGAGAAGAGAAGCAGTGGAAGGCGCGGTGAGGAGGCTCGATTAGTAGTTAGGGTTAGCGTGACATGGTGCGTTGTTAGTCTACCATGCTAGACCAGAGGGCAGTGGAAAAAAACCCTATTGGAGGTGGAAAAAAACTTGCTTAGGTTTTTGAGCTCTGATACCAAGTGGAGAATCAAAGGATTAGGGAATGATTCATTTTGTCAATAATGACAGAGGCCCACTGAATTTAAAATGAAATTACAACTTAACAAAATAGGGAAGTAAGGTGTCTATGACTCAGCGTCCCTATCTATAACGGCTAGGCATAGTTATCTTAACACAAGCCATCTTAGAAAATTTTCCGTCATCTTGTCACCTGCTGGAGCTACATCTAAGTTCTGTGGCATGGTCTTTTTATTCATTAATCTCGACATCCTATATGGGTGTATTGGTGTTGTGGGTGTGTACCGCAGGGATATTTCAGGGAGATAGTTCTTTTATGTTGGTTGATGTATTGCTCAGTACTACTGTTTAGACATTAAGGGTATACTTGTAATTTCTTCTTTAATATATTATACAAGCATCATAGTGCTCACGGTTTGGCCATTCTGATATTAGAACTAATGTTTGCTTTGGCTATTAGTTGAACTCAGAGGGTAGGGCCATAGGGGACAGTGAACCTTAATCTAAAGTTTCATGGGCTTTGGGATCTTGAATGAAGTGTGCTGGTTTGATTGCAAGGTCTTTCACTACCACTGCTCTGTTTTGGTTGAGAGGAAGAAGAAGGCAATGTGTTGTATTTGACACCATATTCTATTACTTTCCAGAAATACCTCCATCTCCTTCTTTATTACATTACCTCTTTTCTTTACATGAGATGCCAGAATTACTCTCCCAATTCACAAGTTTACCTCCACCACGTACAGTTCCTTTTCTTTTGTTAGTTGAGTTTCATTAAATTACAGAATTGCCACCCTCTTTGTAACTATTGATTTATTTACTATTTTGCCACTTAACTTTGGACTTGGGTGTTTTTTTGTTTGGGTGGGCTCACAAGTGACGCAACAAGGGTTATTCTGACCCGGGTTTGCACCATGGTCTTTCATCGGTATCTTTTTCTTCTTGTTCTTTTGTTTTTCATAAAATAGGTTCCATATGTTCTGCTTTAGTGTGACTTATTAAGGTTTTTTTATTTGAAACACCCCTCACAATTCTAACTTGATAATTTACCTCCACTCTACCTTTGTCAATGAAAACTTCAATTGGTAAACAAAATACACTGTACTTCATGTCATACATGGTCAATGCTTCCCCCTTGTGTTTCATGATTATGATGAAAAGAAATCACAACATTCAGGATGGATACATTGTAAAATTAAGTAGTTCATAATTTAGTGAAATGGTAGGGAACCTTTGTAAGTTTTTGGATTCAGTAAGTGATTGCATAGTTACGAGCTCTATTTGCAGCTTATGGAGCGGCGGGGATATGGGGAAGAATACATTAACCGTTATAAGATGATGACGAGGTCAGTGAGATTTTCAGGATCAATCTTTCATCTTTTCAGATTACAGGTTGTTCCATGAAGTAACTCCAGGCTCCTTGCATATGTCCTCTTACGGTCTTACCTTTTTGGATTTTGATATATAATCTATGTATTATTAAACCCCTTTTTTTTCTACAAATAATGGTGATTTTTTTTTCTATTAAAGGAAAACTATTTCCCTCACCAACTTTGGAAAGTTTCCTTCACTGGCAGATACTTCTGCCAAATGGAGGGTTGGTTGGATGTTATGACTGTTGGATAAATAGATTGTCCTCTGGATGGTAACATGTTGACTTTAGTTGCCCATGTGAACCATATAACCCAGCATGAATTGGACTCTTCTCCATGTATTTTCAGCCCTGGATTTCACCCTTACTAAATTTCCATACCTTAAAAAAGAGTGGTTTTTACCATAAATTTTCAAACCTTTAATTCAACATTGGCAAAAGTTGCTCAGACTTGACACGTGAATGGGGGGTGACAAAGACAAAGACAACAACAACAACAAGAAGTCAGCCTTATCCCAACTGAATGGGGACGGCTACATGAATCCTTATGAAGGCGAGTTAAAAAAATTAAAAGTAAAGAAAATGAACACAACAACGTAAACTACAGATCAGTCTTATACAAACTAATTGGGATCAGCTACACGGATCCTTGCCCTCCAGTCAGCTCTATTCGACGTCATACTTGAAACAAGACCTAAACTATGCATGTCTTTCCTCACCATTATCCAAGGGTCATTTTAGACCTAAACTATGCCGTCAATTTGAAGGCCTCCTTTAAATCACTCCTCCGAACTGGAGCATCCGAAGGCCTCCTTTGAATATGGCCATGCCACCTCAGAAGACTTTCTCGTAGCTTATCTTGAATCGGGGTTACTCCCAAACCAGCTCTAATATGATCATTCCTTATTTTATCCTTTCTGGTTTTTCCACTCATCCATCTCAACATCCTCATTTCCACTGTACTTGGCTTATCAATATGACTCTTCTTAACTACCCAACACTCCGCACCATATATCATAGCTGGTCTTATGGCTGTCCTGTAAAATTTTCCTTTAAACTTTATAGGGATCTGTCAATCACATAGCACTTTGGATGTACCTCTCCACTTCATCCATCCTACTATAATCCTTTGTGAGACATCATCCTCTATATCACCTTCCTTAGTGATGATTGATCCTAGATACCTAAATTTTGAAAAAGACATGTAAACAAATTTTGAGCACCACCTAACTGCTTCCCATATGGTTAGAGGTATCAATAGGCAGGTTTAGGTGGGTTGAGTGAGTGTGTCTGGGATATATGCTTTTGCTTCAATGCACGTCAAGGTACTAAAACTCTGAACTCGACCCCAACTCGACCCTGGGAAAAACCAAGATCTCGGTTCTCTTGAGATCTCGGTCGAGTTGGTGCATTTTTTTTCCAACTCGAAACCTGGATTCGGTGGGTTTTAGACCTAGTTTTGGTCTGAAACTTGGTACCCAGCCTCTTTTAGGCCATTTAAACACAATGACACTATCAGATTTTGCAAAAACAAAGTCCAAATAGAAGTTTCACTTAGTGGGAAACCAGGACAGACATAGGACAAACACTTATTTATGTCTGATATCTTTTAAGTAAATGAAATAGTATTTCATTTACTTAAGATATTATTCATAAATAAGCAAATAATTTACTTAAATCTGATTTATATTGAAGGAGTTATGTACCGGTCAAACTTAATTTGGTGTGCGCGAATTCGGTCAAAATCGCTCTGAATGAAAATATTTTTTGGACATCGAAACAAATGAATATTTTACCGCACTTTTGGTTTTTAGCAATGTTTTACCATATTAAGATTTATGAAATTTTTAGATTTGAGAAAAAACCCAGCATTAGAAAGTTGAAAATTGCATCTACTGCCAAATATCCAGTTTTTGTTCTTGAACTAGGGGGTTAACTTTTTTTCCTTTGGAATTTTATTTTTTAACTATTTTTATTGGATTCAAATAGGGGGTATTTGCTTAATTATGAATAATAGCTTAAGTAAGATATTAGGCATAAATAAGTGTTTGTCCTGGTTTCTGGCATAAATAAGTGTCTGTATACCAAGGTTTGCATAGATAGGTGTCTGTATACATAGATTTTCCATCGAGATCTCGAGATCTAGCACTCATATAAAGGAGTTTGGGTCGAGATTCTCGAGATCTCGACCGAGATATTGCACTTTTAGAACTCGTATGAGATCTCGTCTCGAACCCTTGGAAAACCGAGATCTCGGTTGAGATCTTGCGAGTTTTAGAACTATGATGCATGTAACCCAGTCTGGCCCTTTTGCAATTATTCAGGTTTTGGTGGTGCATGTAAAATTATAATTTAAAATAAAAAGTGACAAAATAAATTTATATTTCCGTTATTTTTTGTTAAGAGTTTACTAACAGATAATCTGGGAGGTTTGGGCAGAAGTGAAAGGGCTATGCTAGCTCATCAGTCTGGAGCAAATGCTTGAGCCAACCCATTTAATAAACAGGCTAAATGGACAATAACAATTCATTTATTAATTGGGGTGGGTTCAGCCGGACTGGGAGTGCTGGTCTGAAAACTTCCATCCTACTTGTGGCAGGTATAACTGCCAAAGAAGTAAATCAGCTTCTTTTCTCAATATAATTTTAAAAAGTAAAAAAAGTTACTGTTGGAACTACCTGTTATAGCTCTTATATTGATGTAAACGGTCAATGCTCCCCAGCATATCACCTAAGTGGTGTGTGGCAGGGTTAGACTGGTACTGATACCTAGATAACAATTTTGTTCCAGAGAGACCTCCCTATGCAAGATCATCTGATCAGATGTTGGCTACCTGGCTGACCTCCAGTGCAATGTAGTGTTTATGCTGGATGCCCAGGACCATATCTCCCTAATATAGTTTATTGTCACTTCACATATTTATTCTGTTCATTCTTAAGCAGGTATCCTTTGTTGAACCCAACATGTAAGTGCTCATTTTTCCTCATCATTGCACTCAGTGCATGGGACCATGTCTTATCATAACACAAACATTTTTAGGTCATCGACTAGTATATTTAGGAAAAGATCTAAGGTGATGCTCTCTTTGCTAATGCTGTTTTCCGTGTCACTTTTTTCAGATTTCACCATCAAAGAGTACCATTGGTGATTCTTGTGTGTGGAACTGCTTGTGTTGGGAAGTCAACCATTGCGACCCAACTTGCACAAAGGCTAAACTTGCCTAATGTTTTACAGGTGAACCTGTTTGACATTTTCTGTTGACTTTCTTTTTCTGATTATATTAATTGAACTGTGTTTATGCTACATTATTACCTCTAAATTATAACATCCTTCTAATGTTACAGACAGATATGGTATATGAATTGCTACGCACATCAACAGAGTATGTGAACTCAACTAATTTTTTTTCTCCTGTTGTTCATTGTTCATGTACTTTATTTACAATATGAGTGATTTACAATATGACATGTCAAGATGTGAATATGAAATAATGACATGAGTAAAGGCACTTCCATGTTTTGTACAAAAAATTGGTGAATAGGTCAAGAGTATATCTTGTGTTGTTATAATTATCGGATTTTTATTTTTCTGTCTCTTTATCAGTTTGTGTTATATTGAGAGGTATGGTTGTCAACCCCTGTCACATGTAAAATTTCTGCTCTTTCTTATAGGGACCTGGATTTCCTAAACGGATGTTCAGGAATGAATCTCCTAAATGGGCACCTAGTTTTGCCATGTGGAAGGTTAGATAGGTTTGAAGTATCAGTATCGGGTTGTGTATCAGAAAAATGATTTTAAGAGACCTATCAGAGAGACTCTTAGAGATGCTGGATACGCTTAAAATATGCATGAATACATGCAAAACTTGTGTTTTTAAGCATAATACACCATAAATAATTAATAAATAATGATGTCTACTTGTCTAGTCATGAAAGCATGTTGTTGTGAGTCAAGAGGATTCAAATTCTTTCGCAGTATCCTTTTTATTCGAATCCTCAATGGCAAGTGCAACTTAGTGGGTATAGGGACTTGGCTAAATTAATAAGAAGCAATTAAGCATGTGTCTAAAACTAGGTGTGGGTGTAGAGACTTAGCTGAATTATTGCTTAGTTTCCAAGAATTCAAATGGATGTCATAAATTTCCAGGGACGTAGGTGCAAGTCATATGCTCCCAAGGGCTTAAAATGTAAAATATAATCTTTAAATATCTAATTAGGGTTTAGATGTAAATAAATTGTTACTTTATAAGCAATTAAGGACATAATTGGAAATTAAAAGCCTCTGAGGCTTAAGTTTAAAATATGAAATATTTCTTTAAAATGTTCTATTGTAGTGATTTTCAATGAGGGAGTATGGTGTCTTCTGTAAACTATCATACATAATATCAAATGTTATAACATATTTTGCTTTTGCCCCATCCTTTTCCCTTATCCACGAACCTGACGTCTCTGTCCCTCTCAGTCTCTCTCTCACCTCTGTAACTCGAGCATTTCCTGACAGATTCTTCGTCCCAATGAGGTGATGATCATCTTCTGAGGCCCTGACAACCTCTCTCTTTCTCTCTGATAAACTGCTTCCCAGCCCCTCCATTCCCCCTGTTTTTCTTTTCTTTTCACAGCAGAGAATCGGCATATTATGAAGATTAAATTTGAACCAGAGATATCTAGTTGGAATTTAACTCAAACAGGACACAGGTGGGTTAGGAACTATAGGCAGAAGCAGAGAAAAAACAATAGCTTCAGCAAGTCATATCAGATAGGTCTGAAACTGTAGTTGATAGGTTAATTTAGAAAGTAGATGAGGCATACAAAGTTTGACAGAAATTTAAAATAATAGTATTTTGAGAAACCCCACTGCAACTAGGAAACCTGGAAAGCAGAAATTAAACTGAAATTCAGGAAGAATAGAATCAGAATTTTTGAAAGTCATCTGAATGCAGATTAACAGCAAACAAATCAAGTATTAAAATTAGCCGCAGATTCTGCCGTTCTGGAACAATCAGCCAGTACAGAACTGAAATCTGCTGGATTCAGAACTACAAGAAGAATTTCTGCAGGAACTTAAGCATAGTTTTAATGAAGCCAACTGAAATCAATCTAACAAAACTGTAAACAGCCTTGGAATTAATGCTTAGATGATCTGATCGATCATCCCAGCCTCTTATTTATAATAAAAACAAATTACAACAAAGATAGGAATCCCCCCCAATCCTATTCCTACAAGGAATTCCCACTATAACTAGGAATCCCAAATAGGAATCGTATAGGGGAGAAAAACAGGGAAAAAACAATTAAAAACTAATCAAACTAAAATAAGAAAGGAAAGCCAACTAGGACTAGGTTGCCCCTAGTGGGTAACGTAGCCTTATCTCAACACTCCCCCTCAAGTTGGAGCAAAGATGTCGATCATGCCCAACTTGACTAGATTGGGATGAAACAGCTTCCCAGACAATCCCTTAGTGAAGATATATGCAAGTTGATCAGTAGACGTCATAAAGGGAATGCAAATCAACCCTTCTTCTAACTTCTCTTTGATGAAATGCCTATCCACCTCAACATGCTTGGTACGATCATGCTGTACTGGGTTGTGTGCGATGCTGATTGCAGCCTTGTTGTCACAGTACAACATCATAGAAAGAGGAGTAGGAACACCAAGATCTTGTAGCAGCCCTTTAAGCCAGAGTAACTCACAAATCCCCTGTGCCATAGCTCGAAACTCAGCTTCGGCACTAGAACGAGCAACAACATTTTGCTTCTTACTACGCCACGTGACAAGATTTCCACCTACAAAGGAGCAATACCCAGAAATAGACTTGTGATCTGCAGAACCAGCCCAATCAGCATCAGTGTATGCTTCAATCCGTAGATGACCATGCGTAGACAAAAGAATTCCTTTTCCAGGAGCTGACTTCAAATAGTGTAAGATACGAAGAACAACCTCCATATATGAAGAGTAGGGATCATGCATAAACTGACTCACAGTACTCACGGCGACAGCAATGTCAGGACGAGTGTGTGAAAGATAAATCAGCTTCCCTACAAGTCTTTGGTACCGGCCTTTATCAACAAGCTCACCCTCTTTCTCCTTGAGTCGAACAGTAGGGTCCATAGGAGTATCTGAAGGATGACAGCCAAGCAACCCGGTCTCAACCAATAAATCTAGGACATACTTCCTCTGGGAGAAAAAATGCCTTTAGAAGATCTGGCTACTTCAATCCCAAGAAAGTATCGTAGTTTCCCTAGATCCTTAATCTCAAATTCTTGTCCAAGGAAGGTCTTCAACCGTCTGATCTCATCACCATCATTGCCAAGAACCACTATATCATCAACGTAGACTATAAGAACAGTGAGTTTTTCACCAACCCTCTTTATAAAGAGTGTGTGATCAGCATTACTCTGCTTATAGCCCACAGAAATCGTGGCCTTGTGGAACTGCCCAAACCATGCTCGAGGTGACTGCTTCAGCCCATAAAGTGCACGCTTCAATTTATATATTTTTCCTTGGTTTCTGTCACAAGAGAATCCTGGTGGAATGTCCATATACACCTCCTCATTCAGTGCTCCATTTAGGAAGGCATTTTTTACATCTAGCTGCTGCAAATCCCATCCAAGGTTGACTGCACAAGATAATAACATACGAACAGTATTTAACTTGGCAACAAGTGCAAAAGTTTCCTGGTAATCAATGCCGTATGTCTGAGTGAACCCTTTGGACACGAGTCGTGCCTTATACCTATCCACAGTGCCATCCACCTTCTGTTTCACCACAAACACCCATTTGCATCCAACGGTTTTCTTCCCAGGTGGAAGAACCACAAGCTTCCATGTGTTATTTTTTTTCAGGGCTTCCATTTCTTCCAACATAGCTGCCTTCCACTGTCCGTCTGATAAAGCTTCCTGCCAATTGTTAGGAATACAAACAGAAGAAAGAGAGGAAACAAAGCCACGAAAGGATGGGGAAAGGGAATCATAAGAAACAACATGAGATATCGGATGTTGAGTGCAAGATCTGACACCTTTGCGAAGAGCAATAGGTAAATCAGGAACATTACCCGGTAGAGAGGCAGGTTCTGGATCTGGGTTCTGCAATTGGATGGGTACTGGAGCAACAGTTGATTGGACCTGCTTATGTTTCCTTGCATAGGTCTTCATATTACTGGCATCAATCCTCCTTTGAAATTCACTAATAGTCCTCTGGACAGGAGTCTGGACCGGGGTAGCTTGCTCCCCCTGAAAAGAAATGGTCTCCCCCTGTATAGGAACCTCTCCCCCTGACTCAGGGGGAGTACCAGGGGCAAGCCGAACTGGTTCAGACTCATGGTAAACAGACTGAAGTGGAGGTGGAGAGTCAATAGTTAGCACATCTTCACTAACACTCTCCCCCTGAAGAGGTGGGGACACATAAAATGGAACATTTTCATGAAAGACAACATCCATGCTGACAAAAGTCCTGCGGGATGGAGGGTAGTAACATTTGTATCCTCTTTGGGTAGCAGAGTATCCTAAGAAAATGCAGTGGAGGCTACGTGGGTCAAGTTTACCAGGGGACCTTGTATCCCTGGCATAATAAACGCAGCCAAAAACTTTAGGTGGGACTATAAAGGAAAAAGAGCCAAGTAATAGCTCAATAGGGGCTTGCGAAAGAAGAACCCAACTGGGCAACCTATTAATTAAATAGGCTGCAGTAAGGACAGCATCCCCCAATAAAGGGAAGGGACATTGCGAGCAAACATAAGAGCCCTAGCCACCTCCAAGAGGTGGCGGTTTTTCTCTCGCCCACACCATTTTGGGCTGGAGTATCGACAACTGGTCCGATGGAGGATTCCATGTGCGGAATGTATTTTTGAACCGACCTTCCATATACTCTTTCCCATTGTACCCTTAAAATTTGAAGAGTGGCATTAAATTGGGTCTTAATCATTTGATGAAAGTGCTGAAAACATAAAAAAAACTTCACTTTTTGTGTGCATAAGGTATACCCAAGTGAACCTAGAATAGCAGTCAATAAAAGTGATATACCACCGATGGCCAGTCAGGGAAGCTTTCCTACTAGGCCCCCACACATTAGTATGAACAATATGAAATAAGGAAGAGGATCTTTTATTAGAAATAGGGTAAGTTGAACGTGTCTGTTTAGCCAAGACACAAGGCTCACAAAAAAAGTCTTCCTTATTACAGTCTTTAACTAATGCAAGAAATAAATTGGATAAAGTACCTAAGGGGGGATGGCCTAGTCTAGAGTGCCATTTATGTAAGTTAGAGGAGAAAGATGCCGAAGGTAAAGTCTGAGTATGTTTAGGATCGCCATCAAGTAGGTACAATCCACCATGCACTTTACCCGATCCCATCGTCTTCCCCGAGTCCAATTTCTGAAAGACACAGTGAGTGGGAAAAAAAGTCACTTTACAATTCAGAGATTTAGTGATACTGCTAATGGAAAGAAGGTTAGTTGTAAATTTGGGAATATGCAACACAGATGACAGTGTAAGAGAAGGAAAACAACCAATGGATCCTTCTCCTGAGATGGAGGAGAGGGACCCATCAGGAATTTTAACTTTATCTTTACCAGAAGCAGGAGAATATGTATTAAAAAAACTGGAAGAACTTGTCATGTGATCAGTAGCACCAGAGTCTATAATTCATGGAGTGGATGCTACTGATGCACAATGACCAGCAAAGGAAATACCTGTACGGGCAAAGAAGGAACCTGAATTGGCAGCAGACGTAGTAGAGGCAGTAGATGTGTTCAGCATACGACGTAGAGCCTGGAGTTCTTCCTGAGAGAACCCGATGTCAGCAGTGGGAGTTGGAGCTACACTTTCAATGTGATTGGCTTTGTTTTTAAACTTAGCACGACCACGTTTAGCCTCAAAATCAGCTGGCTTCCCATGTAATTTCCAACAATGAGCCTTAGTATGATATGGTTTGTGACAATGCTCACATTTAACAGGTTCTTTGGTAGTAGTAGTAGAAGTAGCAACACTGTCAGCAGAAGCAACAGGAGTGGAACCAGCAGTCTGGAAGGCTGATCTCTCAACTTTGGGAGTAATCATCATGGCAGCCCTGCGTGTCTCTTCACTGTGAACATAAGAAAAGGTCTCCTCTAGAGTAGGGAAAGGAACCCGTCCAAGGACTTGCACCCGAATAAGGTCATAGTCATCATTGAGGCCAGCCAGGAAATCATAGACACGGAATTGGTCTACATAGGTGTGGTAGGCGAGAATATCGATGCGATAGTAGGCTGAAACCGAGCATAGTGATCCAATTGTTGCCATAAACACTTGAGGGTAGCATAATATTTGGTGATAGACATCTCCTTCTGAGTAGTGTTTTGGAGTGTCTTCCTAATTTCATAAACCTGAGCACTACTACTTGAACGATCATAAGTGCCCTTGACAGCTGTCCATATTTGTGTAGCAGTGTCAAGGAGAAGATACTGACTAGAGAGGTCAGTGGCCATAGAGTTTAGAATAAAGGACATTACCATTGCATCACTGGCAGCCCATTTAGTACGAGCAGCACATTCTTTAGTAGGTTGTTTGGTGGTGCCAGTAAGATGGCCAGTGAGTCCCCTTCCAGCCATTGTTAGGGATAATGATCTGGCCCAAATTAAGTAGTTTGTACCATCAAGCTTGATGGCAGCAGCATAAGGGAGAAAATCAGACCTTGTTTGATCTCCTCCAGAAGTAGCAGTAGTCATCTCTGAGTCACCCATGATTCAGCCAAGCAGTAATAAAAAAACACCTGATTCGAGTGTGAATAATGGGTTTTGAAATTGCAGAATTTTCAGCCTGCAGAATGGGCTGAAACTGATGTCGAGTTTCCCTCTAATAGCAGGGAAGATATCTGCCAAAAATTAGCTCTTTCTAATAAGCCAATAAAAAGCCCGAAATTTTTGCCAAATTTAGGAATAAAATCTGATTGCAGAAACCCTGATTGCAGGAAAAAGATGCAGAAAAAAATGCAGAATTGGATCTAAACCAATGCTGCAGTCTTCAAACAAGGACTGGTGCAGACCAATAATAGCAAGAACCAAACTCCATAAGTGCAGAAATCAAACTCCAGTTGAAAAATAGTTCGATCTCCAAGGATGGAAAAAACCTGCCTGCAGAAATAGGTCACACCTCTGTTCTTTGATCTTCAATGAGGTGACATTGAGGGCAGCAACTAAATTTGCATTCTATCACCTCATAGTTGCTGCCCTGATGGAGAGAAAGAGGCTGAGAGTAGTGGAGAGGAAGAAAAAAAGAAAAAACTGGGAAATAAGAGAGAGTAGAGAACCAGACATCGAGAGTGGCTGTTCCTAGATTAGATTAGGCTCTGATACCATGTAAACAGCCTTGGAATTAATGCTTAGATGATCTGATCGATCATCCCAGCCTCATATTTATAATAAAAACAAATTACAGCAAAGATAGGAATCCCCCCCAATCCTATTCCTACTAGGAATTCCCACTATAACTAGGAATCCCAAATAGGAATCATATAGGGGAGAAAAACAGGGAAAAAACAATTAAAAACTAATCAAACTAAAATAAGAAAGGAAAGCCAACTAGGACTAGGTTACCCGTAGTGGGTAACGTAGCCTTATCTCAACAAAAACATAGCAGAAGCAAACAAGCAAAACGGAACTGAAAATTGGACAATAATAGTATAGCCACAAGTTAGGTAGATCTGACATTCTGACCTTTGCTTTTTGACAAAGAAAGATAGAATGATAAACAGGTTAGGAATCCTCTTAAACCTTTGGCTAGGAACCCACCAAAGCCTGTGAAGAGATTCCACTCTTCCACTAAGGAATCCACCAAGTATACTCAGAATCCACCACATAAACGCCACTGAATTCCCAGAGCTAGGTCTGAATCCACGAAATCAAATACAGAATGCTTTGTTTCTTCAAAATTGATGGGATGTCCTGAAGGCCTTACATATATTTATAGCTTCTCCAGAAACTTGTGGTTGGCTGATTGGAGCTCTTACATCATCCAACCACTAGGAAACTCCAATATGACCCATTACATCATCTAGCCAATAGAAAAGCTCTAAACTAACTTAAAGACGTAACAACCAATAAGAAAAAGATTGTAAACTGAGAATGGAATAGAATATTCCTAATCCAAGATACACTTCAAAATAAATAAAAAAAAACAAGAAAATAACTGCTAGAAGATTCCCCTAGTAGATCCCACGGTTGGACTGCTTAAGATAAGTGATGCAGGTCCAAGTTCACGCAGGAAGAAGAAGAGCAGCCTTTGAGCAGCGTTTGATTTTCGTGGAGCCTTTACTTGTTTGTTCTTTTATGTTAGGGTTAAAACAGTCTTTTTATGTTTATACTTTCTTAGTTCCCCCTCCACAATTTTAGAGGGATGGGTGTTTAGTTATGTTAGTTGTTTAAACTTATACTCCTATTTAGAGTATAAGTCTATTATGTTTTATGTCTTGTGATTAGGATTCAGATTAGGAATCCCAACTCCTAATCTGACTAGGATTGCTTTTAAGCTTGATTATTTGTAAGGCCTTTTGGCCACCTCTTTTTATTATAAATAGATAAATCGTGGGAGGCTCCCCCACAACTTTAAACTTCAAAAAATTCTCTGATTTCAGATCTGAAACTGCTGCACTCGAACTGCTGCATCTGCTCCTTCTGTGAGCCTATATCCTTGTGGACTCAAGGTGGTTAAGGGTGGGTTCTCCTGCGACTCGTTGCACTGTGAAGGTCAGGAGGCTTCTTCAAGTATCCAAGCTGCTGCTGCTTCTGCACATTCAAACCTGCAACCAGTAAGTGACATCTGATTTATTATTTCCATTGCTGAACCCTAACCTGCTACTATTTCCCCTGCAAACCCTAGTTCTTCCTTAAGCCCTAAAACTCCTAAACTCTGCCCAGCCCTAACCAACCATCCAAACCTCTCCAAACTTCAACCGAACCCTTCCCCCCACCACTGTGACACTCAGCCTGAAGCACTTGGCCTGTCTCCCCTTAGAAACCCTAGATCCCTTTATTCCCTTCATTCCCAAAACCCAAAACCCTAACCCTAATAATTCTGAAATCCTATTTCCTATTCAAACCTAATTAAAACCTATCCTAATAGACTCCTAAAAACCTGCAGACCATTACCCAATAAAGCCCTAACTCAATCTCCCATTCCTAACCCTAATTTTGCCCTAATTACCCTAATCTGCCCCATTCGGCCAACCCTAACACACAACCTGGTCCTAAGTGAGACTTATTCCACCTAGGCTACATCAAATTGGTATCAAAGCTATGGAAGGACAAGGCAACCTTGTTGTTGATCCACCACGGCCACCCCCACCTGATCCAATGGCTGCAATTCTCGACATGCTCCATAAGATCAGTGATCGGTTACAGATTGTTGAGCAAAGGCCAGCTGTGGCTATTGTAAACAACCCTCTATATGTAGAGGAGGATCGATTACAAGTACATTCTGAAGTTCATGGAACTCTGGGAAGGGATGAAAATCATAGAGATCATCCTAGACGTCACAAGGACCATAGAGATCAGTCTAGACATGACCGAGGTTACAGGGATCGACGTAGGTATGACAAAGATGACTACAGAGAAGACAGGGACAGAACTACTGAAGCACCTCGAAGACCTAACTTTGAGGAACACTTGAGATCCTACTTCACTGGAGATGAAGGCCATAACAAGAGATTTGATACACAGAAGGTCAAGCTCGAACTGAAAGAGTATGATGGGCATGGTGATCCACAGAAATTCTATGACTGGCTTGCTGCCCTAGATGACTATTTTGACTGGTATGATTTGCCTGAAGACCGAAAGATGAGACTGGCACGTACTAAATTAATTGGCTTTGCTCGAGAATGGTGGCGTAAGACAGAGAGGGACATGGAACGTGAAGGCAAAGCACCTACCAACTAGGAGGAAATGAAGTATGATCTGAAAGAGAAGTACTTACCAAGACACTATACAGCTCAGATGCAAGATCAATTCAACTCCCTTCGTCAAGGGAACATGACTGTATCCGAGTACATGCAAAAGTTCGACTCTCTCTCATCTCGTACTGACACCATAGAAAGTGCTACTCAGATGCTATCTCGATTTCGGTTGGGATTGAGATCTGATATCATTAGAGCTATTGGCGTTGTGGATGTTCTGGACATCAAGGACTGCTTTGAGAAGGCATTGATGGCTGAAGACCTATTGAGCACCACTAGAAGGTTTGGCTCCACTGCTGTCGACACCAGAAAATCTTTTCCAGCATCCAAACCAACTAATGGTTACAATAGAGGTAATAACACCACTGCTGGTTCTACACGAACAGCCCCCTACACTGGCAGCTCTTCAAGTGTGGACAAGGGCAAAGCCCCAATGACCACTAGTGAGTCAAATACTTGTTATCACTGCAATGAAAAGGGACATTATGCTAAGGACTGCCTACAAAGACCGAGACTAATCAATGTAGCTGACAAGGAAGAAGACAGCCTTGACGAATTTGATGAACAGGGTATTTATGCATTACCCCCTGAAGATGATGATGATGGGGCTGCCTATTTTGACGACTTGGGTAATGAACTTGACTATACCCGAGGTGTACACGTAGTAGCACGTATATTGAGTGCTGAATCTAAAGGTGAAGATTGGCGACGGCCGCGACGTAGTTGCATCTTCTATACCCGTGTTTGAGTTAAAATAATACCGCAAGCGTACGGGTCAATCGTAGCTACGGGTCGAACACGAGAAGATATACGCCACTCTATTTAATTAACTTAAAAGTAATACAAAGTAGACCAAATTAAAATGTTAAATTAAACTAATTAAACTAATGAAAATTAATGCATCCTAACTCATAAGCATCTAACAAAATTAAGGGATTAAATTGGCGTCCTAACGCATGAGCATCTAACCTATCAAACTAAAGCGAATTGAAAGGAATAATAAAAACGCAGCCACACTTCATAATCACATAAAAAGAAATAAGGGAATAAAAGTGCATCCACATACCACAACCATATAAAAAAATAAAAGAAATAGAGGGAGAAGAAGAAGAAGATAGAGAGAGATAGAGGAAAGGGAAAATGAGATTAAGGGTTTAGAGAATGAGATACCTTGATGTGCTTGAATACTTGAATAAACTCACCATGGCTTCCTCTTCTAAATCTCCATGTCTTGTCATCAACATAGGAACTTAGACTAGGAAGCTTTAAACTATAACTATTACAACCATTAAACTAGACTTATGAAATCAAAACTAAGAACTTGAAATCAAAACTAAGAACTTAAGCCAAAAATAGGAAAAGAAGAGAAAATTTCACTAAGTGAATGAAGTAAAAATTACACTAAAAAACTGAATTAAAATTGAACTAGAAACTAACTAAAAACTGAACTAAAAACTAACTTCTTACAACCCAAAGGGCAAGGGGGTATTTATAGGGGGAGAGAAGAGAAGGGAGAAGAGGGAAGTGTAGGAGAAATATTCCTAAGAAAGAGAGATATTCTCTTCTCCTTCCTCTTTTACAATGCCTTGAATCCTAAGAAAAAGAAAAAAATAGAAAGAAGAAGAAGAGAAGATTGTTTACATAGACCTTCTATTTCTAGAAAAGTAAACTTCCAATTCTAACAAGTGCTTCCTTTTCTTTGTAGATATCTTCTCCAAGCAATAAAATCAAAGCATCTTTGATTTTTCAACTTTCCATAGGTGAGAGAATATTTTTCAAAATAAGTCTATCCCAAGTAGAATTCGAAGTGCCCTTGAGAAGTTGGAGGAGAGAGAGAGTAAGGGTGATGACTAGGATTCCTTCAAGAATAAATAAAATACCCATTCTGTCTTTCAGGAAACGTGGAGCATGGGGTGCTTATATAGGCCTCACCATTGTGTTCCTTAGAAAAATCACCCAAAATAGACCCAAATTTCGTCCAATTTGGAGTTCGGAGCCCAAGATATCTCAAGTTGAAGTTGGACTGTCCGAGCCCTCCAAATGGAATCTTTCGGTACAAGAAATGTAACTTCTAATAATTTTGTTAAGGCCCCTGCAATCTGAACTTTCGCTTCACTTTGTCCCCAACCCGTGTCAATAATTACAAATAAACCCCTATAGACCATTTTCGTGTTTCGTTACCGAAGCGGCCGTAACTTCTTCGTTTCAACTCGAATCATGTGCCGTTTAAACCGTTGTGAAGCTGACTCGATGGGCTACGCATCCAAGCCATTAACACCTTTAAACACCTTAAAAACATTTCCTTAGCATCATCTCCTCCATTTTCACAAGAATTCACCTAAAACCTGAAAAGCACAAGAAAGCACCGAGTAACTCTGTCCAATATGGTAAAATGTATGTTTTATGCCCTAAGATTTCACACATAAATGTGCTCATCAACCCGCTTGCGAGCAGGTGATTGCACTACCCAGATAATTGTTGATAGTGGTAGCTGCGTTAATGTTGTGTCTGAAGATCTTGTGAAGAAGGCGAATCTGAAATTTGAGAAGCACCCGATGCCCTACAAAGTCTCCTTATTGAATGGGAATAAGCTTGATGTGAACAAGCAATGCTATGTTCCCTTACAAGCCCAAAAATATTCAGAGGAAATTTGGTGTGATATCATTCCGATGAGAATGACTGATGTTCTACTAGGGAGACCGTGGCTTTATGACAATAATGTTGCTCTCCTAGGAAGAAAAAACCTCTGTGTGTTTCAACATAAAGGAGAAGAGGTCAAGTGGTACCCACTTAATTTGCTTGCAGAAGTATGGAAACGTTGTGTCATGCGCCCTAATCAAAAGGGGACAGAATCTGAAAATAAATTGCTAGCTGTTCCACAAAGGGAATTTGAACAAATCAGTCATGATTCGGGACTGGTTCTTGCCTTGGTGACTTTAAGAGGTTGTTGCCCCATCCGAACAGAAGTTTACACAACCCATCAAGGATCTATTGCAGGATTTTTCAGATGTAGTACCCGAAGAACTGCCCAATGAGCTACCTCTACTCAGAGACATTCAACATGCCATTGACTTGGTACCTGGTGCTATGTTACCAAATCTGGCCGCCTACAGGATGAACTCCTCTGAGCATGAAAAGCTTAATAAACAAGTTGGAGAGCTTCTCAAGAAGGGGTTTATTGACGAAAGCATAAACCCTTGTGCTGTTCCAGCCTTGTTGACACCAAAGAAGGATGGTTCGTGGTGCATGTGTGTGGACAGCCAAGCTATCAACAAGATCACCATCAAGTATAGGTTCCCAATTCCTAGGCTTGATGACATGCTACACATGCTGTCCGGTTCTAAGATCTTCTCCAAGATTGACCTCCACAGTGGATACCATCAGATCTGCATACGGCCTAGAGACGAATGGAAGACAGCCTTCAAGACCAAAGATGGATTATTCGAGTGGAAGGTCATGCCCTTTGGCCTGACGAATGCGCCTAGCACCTTCATGAGAGTCATGACCCAGGTACTTTGTTCCTTCTGGTTGTTTATTTTGATGATATTTTGGTGTACAGTAAAGACCCAGATGAGCACATAGACCACCTGAAACAAGTTCTCAGAGTACTCCGGCAAGAGAAGTTGTTTATCAATTTAAAGAAATGTTCCTTCATGCTGCCCAAGGTTGTTTTCCTTGGTTTTATAATTTCTTCAAAGGGTGTTGAAGCTGCTCCGGAAAAGGTCTGAAGCGTTGTTGAATGGCCTACTTCGAAGACATTTACTGAAGTGCGAAGCTTCCACGGTTTGGCTTCTTTTTACAGGCGATTCATTCGCAATTTCAGTGCCATCATGGCACCCATAACCGAATGCACCAAACAGAACAAGGGTCCGTTCGCATGGACAGCATCCGCTCAAAAGGCCTTCCAAGTGATTAAGAAGAAGATGACTGAAGCTCCAGTGCTACGCCTGCCCAACTTTGACCATATTTTCGAAGTTGCTACTGATGCTTCCCATGTTGGTCTAGGCGGAGTTCTTATGCAGAATGGGCACCCTATTGCATTCTACAGTGAGAAACTCAATGATGCCAAGACTCGGTACTCTACTTATGATATAGAGCTTTATGTTGTTGTTCGAGTCTTGCGGCATTGGAGACACTACCTTATTGGCAAAGAGTTCATCCTGTACACTCGATCATGAGGCACTCAAGCACCTCCACTCACAGAAGTCCATTAGCACCAGGCATGGTAAATGGGTTGTATATTTACAGGATTTCAACTTTGCCCTCAAATACAAGTCAGGAAAGGAAAATACAGTGGCTGATGCACTGAGTAGAAAAGTCCTGACCTTGAACACTTTCTCAGCCCATGCACTTAGCATCGAGCAAATCAGAGACGAGTATGCTAGTGACAAGGACTTTCAAGTCCTATATGCTGATTTGAAGCAGGGTGGACAGCACCCTAAGTACTCATTACATGATGGTTACTTGTTCTTAGGAACCCGGCTGTGCATTCCCGATTCGTCCTTACGACACCACATTATCCGGGAGTTACATGGAGGGGGTTTAGGAGGACACTTTGGGAAAGATAAAACCATCTTACAGGTGACTGATCGGTACTATTGGCCTCACTTGGCCAAGGATGTAGAGCATGTAATCAAGCAGTGCCGAGTTTGCCAGCTAGCTAAAGGTACCAAGCAAAACACGGGCCTCAATTCGCCATTGTTGATCCCTCACTAGCCATGGGTTGATCTCAGTATGGATTTCGTACTTGGTCTTCCCCCTACTAAAGAAAGATTTGACTCCATCATGGTGGTGGTTGACAAATTCACCAAGATGGCTCACTTCATTCCTTGTCGAAGAACACTTGATGCTTCCCACATTGCCAAGCTATTCTTCAAGGAGATTGTTCGCATCCATGGGTTACCCAGTACCATTGTATCCGATCGTGACGTGAAGTTTATGAGTTATTTCTGGAAGATTCTATGGCTGAAGACAAATACCAAGCTTTTGTTCTCTACTGCATTCCATCCCCAGACTGACGGACAGACAGAGGTAGTCAACAGGAGCCTTGGCAATTTGCTGCGGTGTTTGGTCCGAGATTATGAGAAGACGTGGCCCTCTATCCTTGACACTGCTGAGTTTGCATACAACAGCTCCGTGAACAGGACCACCGGTCGTACTCCTTTCGAGATTCTCCTTGGGATATAACCCCGCCACCCGATTGATCTCATTCCCTTACCCCCTAAAGCTTGGGTAAGTGTTGAAGCTGATGAGTTCATTCGTCATATCACCGATATGCATGCAGATGTTCAGCGCAAAATTGCACTCAGTTATGATAACTACAAGTCCACTGCCGACAAGCATCGCCGGTTCGTTGAGTTCAAGCCAGGAGACATGGTCATGGTCCGGGTGAATCCAAAGAGACACCAACCGGGTGTCAACCGTAAGCTCCATCCAAAGAAGATGGGTCCATACAAGGTGCTGAAACGTATTGGATCTAATGCTTATGTTCTAGAGTTGCCTGCTGATATGGGCATAAGCAATGTTTTCAACGTGGCTGATCTATACTTGTATAAGGGGCATCATTCAGATGATGGCGATTCAGAGCACATGTTGCGGCTGCCCCAACTGAAGCCACCTCCAGAAGATGTGATTGAAGAAGTTCTAGATGATATGCACAAGATGACTCGTCAAGGCGCCGGTTATCACTCTTTCCTTGTCAAGTGGAAAGGTCGACCACCCCAGGACAGCACTTGGATACATGCTGATGATTTCAAGAGGCTCGATCCGGAGTTATATGATCGCTACATGGCCTTCACCCATTCATCGGAGATGAATGTTTCTAAGCCGGGGAGAGCTGATGCAGGTCCAAGTTCACGCAGGAAGAAGAAGAGCAGCCTTTGAGCAGCCTTTGATTTTCGTGGAGCCTTTACTTGTTTGTTCTTTTATGTTAAGAGTTAAAACAGTCTTTTTATGTTTATACTTTCTTAGTTCCCCCTCCACGATTTTAGAGGGATGGATGTTTAGTTATGTTAGTTGTTTAAACTTATACTCCTATTTAGAGTATAAGTCTATTATGTTTTATGTCTTGTGATTAGGATTCAGATTAGGAATCCCAACTCCTAATCTGACTAGGATTGCTTTTAAGCTTGATTATTTGTAAGGCCTTTTGGCCACCTCTTTTTATTATGAATAGATAAATCGTGGGAGGCTCCCCCACAACTTTAAACTTCAAAAAATTCTCTGATTTCAGATCTGAAACTGCTGCACTCGAACTGCTACATCTGCTCCTTCTGCGAGCCTATATCCTTGTGGACTCAAGGTGGTTAAGGGTGGGTTCTCCTGCGACACCTTGCACTGTGAAGGTCAGGAGGCTTCTTCAAATATCCAAGCTGCTGCTGCTTCTGCACATTCAGACCTGCAACCAGTAAGTGACATCTGATTTATTATTTCCATTGCTGAACCCTAACCTGCTACTATTTTCCCTGCAAGCCCTTGTTCTTCCTTAAGCCCTAAAACTCCTAAACTCTGCCCAGCCCTAACCAACCATCCAAACCTCTCCAAACTTCAACCGAACCCTTCCCCCCACCACTGTGACACTCAGCCAGAAGCACTTGGCCTGTCTCCCCTTAGAAACCCTAGATCCCTTTACTCCCTTCATTCCCAAAACCCAAAACCCTAACCCTAATAATTCTGAAATCCTATTTCCTATTCAAACCTAATTAAAACCTATCCTAATAGACTCCTAAAAACCTGCAGACCATTACCCAATAAAGCCCTAACTCAATCTCCCATTCCTAACCCTAATTTTGCCCTAATTACCCTAATCTGCCCCATTCGGCCAATCCTAACACACAACCTGGTCCTAAGTGAGACTTATTCCACCTAGGCTACATCAATAAGATTCCTGTTGTAATCTGGAATCTTATCTCAAAACAGAATCTGAACATGAACAATAAGCACAGGCTTTTATGACAGCTATAAGTGGGTGTCTAATGGTGGCCATGCTGTCTGTCACTCTTGCAGCGTGCTGTCATTCTGGCTGTGGTGGCTGTGATGTCACAGTCAGATTTTGAAGTCTGATTTCTGCTTTTGGAACCTTGATTCTGCCTCAGCATGTCCCCACAACTCTGGTTGTCTCGATACAGAGGCTTTTGTATCGAGTTGTATCAGCTGGCTCAGGTTGTCTTGACTAATGCAGGTCAATACAACCTCATACATTACCCCTTCCATTTTTTTCTTTACGTTTTGTCTCTGTATCATATCTAAAATCCAAAATCTGATACGTCAGACCGATATGGTGGATATGTATCGATACTTAATACCTTGTGTTAAGTTCTAGGGGTATTTTAGTCAGTTTCAGCCTCTAAGGCTATTCTTGGTTCTGTTTTTTCTTGTTTTGGTAGAGGTAATGGGTACAGGGGTATTAATGTCTTTGTATCCTCTTTATTTTCTAGTGAAAGGTTATTATTAATATATGGGAAGAGACTGCGGGAGAGATATTCAACTCTCTTGCCGCAGGCTGTCCCCCCTTCTTGAATAGTTTGCTTCTCTTCTCTCCCTCTTTCTCTCTAACCTGATTACAGGATCCTGGTATTGTAACATGGTATCAGAGCTCCTGTAATCAGGTCTGCGATTTTTGTTATTCTTCTTCTCTGGTTTTTCCCTTCGGTTTCTCACCTTGTGGTGTGCAGCCACCTACTGCTGCATCTATAATGAATAAACACTCCTTTTCTCATCAATGGAGTGTCCTGCACCTGATTCCTTACATATCTAATGCTGCTGCTCTGAAGACTCCATCAATTTCAAGCACAATTCTGATGTATCAATTTTACAAGGATGGCTGATAAAGTCGATTTTCATGTTCTGCATACTCTGGTGATTTCTATCTGAAGATTATGGATTTTTGGCTTGTGGTTGCTGCTGGTTATTAATTCTGCTTCAGTCTTTGATGTCTCTACATTACATCTACATCGATTTGGCCGCTTCACCAAAACCCTGACAACTCGATCTCTTACTGGTTGGTTCTTTGTTATGTTTTTTTAATTATTGGTAAAGCCCTTCCTACTGCTGGGTGTGTGTTCTAGCCCTATTTGGTGATCTTGCTCTGCTCTTTTATACTGCCGGTTGTGTTTTCCAGCCATACTTGGTCACATAGTTGTCAAGGCGTTGCCTAGGCGTCCAGGCGCTTTGGTCAACTTGGGTGTCTTTGTCTCCTACTTGGTGTCGATTTGCTTTTTTATCCTCTCCACCGTCTTGGGTCGCCTAACCGCCGTGACAACTATGCTTGGTCACTCTACCTGCTCAATCGATTTCTCGGTTTTCTAGAACCCTGATTGTTATTGATTTTTTTTTTTTTTGGCCTTTTTTTTTTGTGTGTCATGGCTGACACCAAGACTATTACAGACTCAGTCAATGTCCAAATCACATTCATTAAGCTCAAAGGGAGCTCCAATTACTTGCAATGGGCTCAGGCTGTTAAGGTTTATATTATGGCTAAGGATAAGCTCTGGTTTATTACTGCTGATCCTCCTGCATCAGATTCTAAAGACTATAATGAGTGGGTCAAGGACAGTGCTATTATTCTGATTGGGTTGTGGAGCAGTATGGAACCAGACATTGCTGCCAATATGATGTTCCATACTACTGCAAAGGGGGTGTGGGAGGATTTGAAAGAAACATATTCTCAGGAGAAGAATATGACTCGTATCTCTGGCATGTATGAAAAGTTATTTCAATTTTATCAATCGGACAAGTCTCTACAAGAATACTATAGTACTTTCAAGGGTATGGTTGAAGAGTTGAATATGTTTCAGCCCCTTACTACAGATATTGAGAAGCTTAAAGCTCAACGGAACGAATTCTTTGTCTCCAAGTTCCTTGCTGGTCTGAATTCTAACTTGAAGGCTGTGAAGGGTCATTTGCTTGCTGGTGAATTAGTTCCTACTCTGAATGACACCTATTTCAGACTCCAACGTATTTCATCCCCTGCCAAATCAGATTCTTCCACTAAAGAGAACTCCGCTTTCATTGCTGGTCGTGGCTGTGGTTCAAGGGGTGGTTGTGGTTCTGGTGGACAGCTGCCTGATCGTTCTAGTAGACATTGTTCTTATTGTGGCAAGTCTAATCAGACGATTGAGACTTGTTGGGCCACGCATGGGAAGCCAGAGTGGGCTCAACAGTTGGCCAATCATGCAGTGTCTGATGATGGTTCTGATATGGTGACTCCTGGTGCTATTAAACCTGGTCCGTCTTTGGGTGATTCATCCTCCAATCTTCGTGAAGAGGTTCATCAATTGATGCGCCGTTTACAGAGTCTTGAGACATCTGCTTCTACATCTACTGGTGCTTCCAATTCTGCTACCACTTTAGCTCATGCAGGTACATCTGCCTTTCTTACAACTGCTTTCACACCCTAGATTATTGATTCGGGGACTTCCACCCATATGACTGGTAAGTTATCATTGTTTCATTCTTTTTCTTCTAATTCCCACTCTACACCTGTCATGCTTACCAATGGAACCTCTACACCAGTTACTGGCCATGGTACAGTCCCTCTTAGTCCTAACATCACTCTTTCCTCTGTGTTGCATGTTCCACAATTTCCATTAAGCCTTCTTTCTGTTAGCCAGCTAACTAAGTCTCTTAACTGCTCAGTAACATTTTTTTCCTTCTCATTGTGTTTTTCAGGATCTTCACACAAGGAAGACGATTGGTGGAGGGTGTGAGAAATATGGACTGTATTACCTCTACTCTGCTGTTACTACCTCTGTTGGTGGGGTGTCTCCTTTCTCGTGGCATTGTCGGTTAGGTCATTTGTCTTTGTCTAGGTTAAAACTTTTGTTTCCTCAGTTGCGAGTTGGGAAAGCAGCATCGTGCTTCTTTTCCCTGTCAACCCATGCTCCGTAGTTCATCTTTATTTTCTTTAGTTCATTCAAATATTTGGGGTCCTTGTCGTGCAAGTAATAGGAATGGTTTTCAATATTTTGTCACGTTTGTCAACGATCATTCTCATCTTACCTGGTTGTACCTCTTGAAGGATTTTTCTGAGTTTTTATCTTATTTCTAAGTTTTTATAATAAAATAAAGACTCGATTTGGTATTCCTATTAAAGTTTTTCGTTCTGATAATGCTTTGGAATATGTTCAAAATGAAATTTCTTCTTTTCGTGCTACTTATGGGATGATTCATCAGACTTCTTGTTCTTATACTCCACAACAAAATGGAGTAGCGGAACGGGAAAATAGACATTTACTTGAAGTAGCCCGTGCCATTATGTTACATATGCATACTCCCAAACAATTTTGGTGTGATGCAGTCCTCACTGTGTGTTTCTTGATTAATCGTATGCCATCTTTTGTGCTTGCCGATAAGTCCCCATTTTTTATTGTGTTTACTAGATTGCCGACTTTCACTTTACCTCCTCGGGTTTTTGGTTGTGTGCTTGCTTGCCACGTAAGTCAAAACAGCTCGAAAGGACCAATTCCAGGCCCCGGGGATGGAAGGTAGGTTGTTCAAGCTCTCAAGTGGCAACCTAATCGACTTTTTCACTTTATTTAATGGAGTGAAGGACTGGTCCTTCTCTTGCCTTTGTCCATAATTTACATTCCCCAGATGATAAGTTGGCCCCTAGGTCTACTAAATGTGTTTTTCTGGGTTATTCTCGTACTCAGAAAGGGTACCGATGTTATGATCCGGGTACCCGGAAGCAGTTCATCAGTGCTGATGTGACCTTCTTTGAAGGCACTTCCTATTTTTCTAATCAGCCCACCTTGTCTGGAGACACGTGGACTGATTCTGACCCACCTCCCGTTCCTTCCGTTATTCCTATCCCTACACCACCACTACAGGTATATCAGTGCAAGAAGAAAGTGGGGCAGTCCAGTACGGAAGTTTCTGCTCCAACTCCATCACTGCCTGCACCAATCTCGACCTCTGATGCAGATCCTAGTCCTTGTTCTGTCTGATGACCTACCGATTGCTATTCGTAAGGGTACACGCTTGTGCACTCAAAAATCATTGGTTGTGTATCCAATTAACAAGTTTGTCTTCTTGTCCCATCTTCCATCTTCCTATCACAGTTTTGCTTTATCCTTGTCTAAGCTTAGCATTCCCAGGAATCATACTGAAGCTTTTATTGTCCCTGGATGGAAAGCTGCCATGGATATGGAGATAGATGCTCTCTTGACTCATAATACTTGGAGCCTAGTGGATTTACCACCTTCTTAGGACCTGGTAAAGTATCGGTGGGTGTATACTGTTAAATACCACTCTGATGGTTCTGTTGAGCGGTTGAAAGCCCGTTTGGTTGCCAAAGGGTACACCTAGACTTACGGGATTGATTATTTTGAGACTTTTTCACCAATCGCTCGGTTGAATTATGTTCGTCTTATTATCTCCTTGGTAGTTAATTTTGATTGGCCATTGTTTCAGTTGGACATTAAAAATGCCTTTCTCTAAGGTGACTTACTCGAAGAGGTCTTTATGGAGCAACCTCCAGGGTATGTTGCTCAGGGGGAGAATGGTGGATGTGTGTGCAGGTTGCATAAGGCAATGTATAGATTAAAACAGTCTCCTCGGGCTTGGTTCGAAAAGTTTAGTGCCACTGTGACCAAGGTTGGCTTTTCTCAGTGTTATTCAGATCACTCAGTATTTGTTCGTCTCCAAGGAGAGAAGTTAGTTGTATTGGTGGTCTATGTGGATGATATCATTGTCTCTGGTAATGATGAGGTTGGTATTGCTGACGTAAAAGAGTACTTGCAGCAGCACTTTCGGACCAAGGACTTAGGTCAACTCCACTATTTCCTTGGGATTGAAGTTATCAGAAGCAAAAAGAGTATCCACCTTTCTTAAAGGAAATACGTTTTGGATCTTTTATCTGAAACTGGTATGCTTGCTTCAAAGCCGGTGGACATTCCTATGGACCCTCATCAGAAATTTAGAGTTAATGATGGTGAACTTCTCAAGTATGTGCATTCTTACAGAAGCCTAATTAGGAATTTGATTTATCTGACCGTCACAAGGCCAGACATATCCTTTGTTGTTGGAGTTCTTAGTTAGTTCATGCAATCTCCTCATAAAGCACATTGTGATGCTGCTGTTCGGATCCTTCAATACTTGAAGGGTGCTCCTGGTAAAGGGCTTATTTATCGTCCCAACAGACATATGGAGTTAGTAGCGTTCTCTGATGCAGATTGGGAAGGATTGGCTAGTAATCGTCGTTCTACTATAGGATATTGTACTTTTGTTGGGGGTAACCTGGTTACATGGCATAGTAAGAAATAGACTACCATTGCCAGGTCTAGTGCTGAGGCAGAATACAAAGCTATGGCTCATACTACTGTTGAACTGATGTGGGCTCGGTCTTTGCTTCTTGAGATGGATTTTTCTGTGCCAACACCTATGAAGATGTATAGTGACAACCAAGCAGCTGTCTACATTGCTAATAATCTTGTTTTTCATGAGAGGACCAAGCATATTGAAGTGGATTGTCACTTTATTCGGCATGTAGTCTTAAAGAAGCTAATCAAGACTCCTTTTATTCCTTCGTCTGATCAGCTTGCTGACATGTTCACAAAGTCTTTGTTTGCTCCTAGTTTTCGTTCTTTTTTTTAACAAGCTGAGCATGGGTGATATATATACTCCAGCTTGAGGGGGAGTGTTAAGTTCTAGGGGTATTTTAGTCAGTTTCAGCCTCTAAGGCTATTCTCGGTTTTGTTTTTTCTTGTTGCAGTAGAGGTCATGGGTACATGGGTATTAATGTCTTTATATCCTCTTTATTTTCTAGTGAAGGGTTATTATTATTATGAGGGGAGAGACTGCGGGAGAGATATTCAACTCTCTTGCCGCAGGCTGTCCCCCCTTCTTGGATGGTTTGCTTCTCCTCTTCTCTCCCTCTTTCTCTCTTCTTTCTTCTTTCTCTATAACCTGATTACAGGATCCTGGTATTGTAACACCTTGAAAATAAACCATTAAATTCTTCGAGTCCCAAGAGGGCGCACGGGACTACGAGGGGGTGTATGGATATACATGGAAGGGTATCCTATTACATTAGAGATATATGATTGAATTCGAGTCTGAAATTTGACAAGTGGTCTATTCAGACCATTAAATGTCCAATGATCGAATTTTCCACATCACTCTTACACTTGTCAAAACTAGGTGTGCATGTTAAGGAAATTCCATCCTAAATGGCAGTGGTCTGTTCAGACCATTCCCTACTAGATGTCCAATGGTCACATTTTCCACGTCACTCTTACACGTGGCAAAACTTGGTGTGCCCGTTAAAGAGATTCCATCTTAAACGTCCATGTTCAAAACTTCCTGCATTTTTATAATTTGAATCCAATGCATTTTTACTCATGGTAATTGCTCTTAACTTTATGGTCTTTTTGTTTTTCTGTAGTATGGTAAACCTTCATTTGATTTGCTATGGACTGGATCTTATTCTTCATTATATCCTATGCAGTGCACCATTGACATCTACTCCTGTATGGGCACGTGACTTCAGCTCGTCTGAGGAACTCATTACTGAATTTTGTAGGGAATGCAGAATTGTTCGTAAAGGTAACCTCGTTACTGTAACTTGTGGTAGCTGTAAGCTTTTCCAGTAATTCGGTGCTTTCACAAACCTTACGACCTGGGTACCCAAATGTGGTTTATTTTCTGCCGGGCCTAAACAACCTAATAACCGATCTAACTGTTTGCTACTGTTTCACCTAAAAGCTCGAACTGTTAGGGAAGGGCAGCATCAATGTATACATCAACACTCCCCCACATGTGCGGGCCAAGATCCCATGGTCCTTGCACGTGGAGCTCATGTGGCATTTCCTTCACACGGCACCAAGGGAGAAGGAATCTCGGGAAAACTCTTCCAATGCATTTCCCAGGAGTTGAACACTTGACCTCCTCCCTGCTCTGATACCATGTTCGCAACCGTTTCACCTAAAAGCTCTAACTGTTAGGGATGGACAGCATCAATGTATACATCAACGCTGACTGTTGGCTGTTTGGACTGTTTGACCGTCAATCGACTCCCCAGGTTAAGCATTTGGATGATTCTCACCATCTCGCATGAACAAATGTCCCTGGATCTTAATGATTTGAGGGCAAGAGCTGTTGAATGTTAATGGACTGTCCAGTTTGAATTGTTTGGACTATTCTGACCATTCAGTCTGAATGGTTTGGCCAATAGACCGTACTCCACAATATAAGTAATATGTAAAGATATTGAATTAAGCACATATTAGAACAGAGTCAAACCGAAGAACTCTTCATCAAGGTGCAGTAACCCCAACCTCTAGACTGAACTTGACCTGGTGTTATAAAGTGCCTTTCATATGATATAGTTTTTCCTGTTCTCTTTAACCATCCAGGCTATTCGGGTCTGGTGGTTGAATTGTTAGAAACCGGCTACTGTTAGAACGGGTGGTTGCGGTCCAGTTAGAAACATTGTTCATACTTCCTGATGAACTTCATCTCTGGATACGTTTTGTATTTGGTGTCAGAAACAATTATGAAATGGTTGTATTCTTGATAGGTTTGGCTGGTGATTTGAAGAAGGCAATGAAAGATGGAAAACCCATTATAATTGAGGTACGGTTACTACTCTAGTTTTTGTCACTTGGAGGTGCTTACATTTTATGATATCCTCATTAGTTCATATTTACCACTATTTCAGTTTTTGATGTGTTCTTTTTATTTCATAAGACTCCTTCCCCCAAACCTCCACACACATCCCCCCCCCCCCCCCAAAAAAAAGAAGAAGCAAATAGAGTTAAGCTTCTATATGCTATTATTTAGTAAGGAGATTGTACAGACACATCGGTTGGATTTATTTGAACAATTTGGTCTAGACTGGGTTCAATATAAAATGAACAGTGAATATTATAGACTTATTGCATTGATTTGGTAAAAAATTTTACATCCAGTGCCTAACAAACAAGCATGAAATTATGGTGTATGCTTAAAATAGTTTTTATTTTATCATTTGTTTGTTTCTTTCCCTGATGGAATGGGGAAATTTGATTATCTGATTCCACTGATGAAGCTACCATGAAGGATGAAGGATTATGAATTTGTATATTTTTTTGACAAAACTAGAGTCGGATGTTACTGATATTTTCTTTCAATTTTTTTCTATATAGTCCACTCTTATAGATGCTGCTGAGGCATGGTTAAATTTCCACTAGAATTCCATTAAGGGTTGTGCATTAGTTGAGTTGGGTTCTTTGCTTTGCTATGTATACTTACTGAAGGATTTTAAGCTCATTCTTGTCCTAGTATGGCAGGGGATACATTTGGATCCAAGTATATATTTAATGAATGATGAGAATAGAGAATCAAACAAAGTTCCTACAAAAAAAGAAGAGTCCAAATCTGCGCCTGTTAGTAGAGAAAAGGAATACAATTCAAAAAGTGCTTGTGGAAGTCACAGTGGGAGTACCAATCCTGCAAATGTTGGCCAAGAAGTAGCTGTATCAACTGACCAGATGACAGAAGTTTCAGAGTACCTGAGATCTCTTGCCTTAAGAGGAAAAGCTCCTGAAAACCAAGGTATAAGTCACTTTAGATTACAATGACATTTTATATTGCTTTTTCATATATATATATATATATATATATATATACATATACTGTGTGTGGATGTAGGGAAATGAGTAGAGACTGCAAAAAAGAATAGTGCTTCTTTTTCTTCAAGATTCTATGGTCCTGCAGGTGAAACTGCCAAAGATTCAGAGATAAGGACCAATCATTCTACGAAGAAGGAGAAGTCTGCTCCTGAACCTATAATTATACCTGTTGCTCTGAAGATGGCTGAGTTTGATCACAAGGTATATCTAATTTTCTGCTCCTCATTTTCTTTTTTCATGGAAGTTACTTTGCCTTCTGCAATCATCATTTCCATAATATATTGTTTTGTAACAAATTTGGTCTTTCGCATGCTGAAATTGTGTTTGAAAACTAAATTGTATATGTATCACACAGCAGAGGAGGAGAGAAATAACAGGTCATTTGTACTGTAGAAGAGAGCTGTATATATAATCTTTTCTCGAATGACATAACAGCATCAACATTTGCTCTTCCACCTAGCTGTTTTGTTCAAATTGGACTTCATTTGATAGCATGGTGATAGGGATAAACTTCACTTAATTGTCATAAAGTTAACTCACCCACAAGCAGAACCATAGGGTAGAAATTCCGGAAAAGGAGGCCAATGGCTAAAGAACCGAGGTTTAGATCAAGCCCAAGTTCTGGTCGAATATGGAGTTAGGGTAGAGAAACAATAATCCCAAGTTTGATGGGGATTCAATGGTTAGATTGATTGTTATATTAGGAAGAACAAAATTAGAGAATAAGGTAACAGATTTAGCAACAACCAATATCTACCAAACTGTTGGACAGATAAACACCAGATTTGGGTGGAAGGTGAGGCCTTATGGGTGGAGGATACATTCTTCCAAAAATCTCATCAAACTGATGGTTAGATTGATAGATAACAACATACGTATGGAATTAGTAAGTAGGTTCAACTTCTGGTCGACAGATGATGCCCAACAGTGGAAGAACTCTTCAAAACACCAAGAGGATCTGCTGTCACTGACAACCAACTAATAACCTAACCCACTAATAACCAACTAATACTTAACCCACAATAGGTACTGACTAACAGTAGGGTAAGTTACTTATTTTCAGCAACCAAAAAGTAGGCAACAAACCTAACAGAAAGCTAATAACAAGGTCTTTTGATACTTAGGATAGCCACTGGTCTGCGACACATTACTGTTATTAACACCCAACCACAGAAAAATAAAGCAGCAGAGTAATCTCTACTGCCGGCAGAACAGAATGGCTCTAAAAACTCGGAAAATAAGATGATGTACAAAAATATCAACTAGTCAACTCAGCTGGAGAAACCCTCCCAGTCAAAAGTAGGGACCATAGGAAGGAATAACACTTCATTTCAGCCAATTCTAATGGCTGGATTAGGAGATATGAAAGAAATTCAAAATTAGAAAGTCAGAGTTTAGAGTAGAAACTTAATACCTCTGATGGTTTCAACCACTGGATGACCAAGAAAATATAATTGAAGGTAGTTTATGACTAGGGAATAACATACCAAAATTTGGACTCAAACCTAATGGTTGGATGTGATGAAAATCATCATGGAAGATTGCTGTCCAGAAAAGTCCAGAAAAGAAGTGCCACAGTCCGCTGGAAATATAACTCCACCATTATCAGGTCCTGTTGATGTATCAATTGAACCTTTTTCACACAATACAACAGCAGCAATGATGGAGGGAACGTATGGCCACAAAAGCCTCTATTTATGGTTGTTGCAGATGAAGATAATGGAAATTAACATAGGATGAATGGAACAGAAGAAGAGGGAAAAGGGGAGATATGACCAAGGCCTCTCACCTATGGCCTTGGTCAGTCTCACACTAACCTAGGTATCTCACCTATCTCACTGTCTCACACTGCCATGGCATAAAACCAATTCATATTCATCTTCAAAATCATGGGGAGGACTCTAGGGTCCCTTACACTCATAATGGCTATTGCCTAAACATAAGAAGGAAAGAAAAATAAAAAGAAGGTCCTTACAGGGAAATGATGGAACTTATACAGGAAGTTACTAAAGTATCTTAGCTAAGGAACAAAAAAAGAAACTGTAAAACTGTTTAATAGCCTAAGATAACAAAAGAAATCACTTAAAAAGATCCCTCACAACTCTAATTTTGGGTGAACCAGAAAACACCCAGCCCAATGGACTGGCCTGGCCCAAAAGCCAGTTAAGTGAACCCTTAATGGGCTTCCAGCCCATACCTGAACTAAACTTTCCCCAAAAGGCTGGCCCGATACTGATGGCATGTGGGGCTTAATGGGCTCAATTCTTGCTTTCATCCTTCGATCTACATTGAAGGTGCTGGAATAGAACTGTAAGCAGCACTGAATATGAATGCTTGAATGACCAGAATCGATCATCCAGCCCCTTATTTATAATAACCACAAATCATAACCAAAGTATGAATCCCCCCCTAGTCCTATTCCTATTAGGAATTCCCACTCCAATTAGGAATCCCAAATAGAGATCAGATAGAGGGAAAAATACAGAAAAGAAATAAAAAATAAAACACAAAACAACTAAAACAATAGGACTAAATTACCCCTATCGGGTAAAGTAGCCCATCTCAACACTCCCCCTCAAGTTGGAGTAAAGATGTCGATCATGCCCAACTTGACTAGATTGGGATGAAACAATTTCCTAGACAATCCCTTGGTGAAGATATCAGCAAGTTGATCAGTAGATGTCACAAAGGGAATACAAATCAGCCCATCTTCTAACTTCTCTTTGATGAAATGCCTATCCACCTCAACATGCTTGGTACGATCATGCTGTACTGGGTTGTGTGCTATGCTGATTGTAGCCTTGTTGTCGCAGTACAACATCATAGGAAGACGAATAGGAACACCAAGATCTTGTAGCAAACCTTTAAGCCAGAGTAACTCACAAATACCTTGTGCCATAGCTCGAAACTCAGCTTCGGCACTAGAACGAGCAACTACATTTTGCTTCTTGCTACGCCATGTGACAAGATTTCCACCTACAAATGAGCAATACCCAGAAATAGACTTGTGATCCGCAGAACCAACTCAATCAGCATCAGTGTATGCTTCTATCCGTAGGTGACCATGTGCAAACAGAAGAATTTCCTTTCCAGGAGCTGACTTCAAATAGTGCAAGATACGAAGAACAGCCTCCATATGAGAAGAGTAGGGATCATGCATAAATTGGCTCACAGTACTCACAGCGACAACAATGTCAGGACGAGTGTGTGAGAGATAAATCAGCTTCCCTACAAGTCTTTGGTACCGGCCTTTATCAACAGGCTCACCCTCTTTTTCCGTAAGCCAAACAGTAGGATCCATAGGAGTATCTGAAGGGTGGCAGCCTAACAACCTGGTTTCAGCCAATAAGTCTAGGACATACTTCCTTTGGGAGAGAAAAATGCCTTTAGAAGATCTGGCCACTTCAATCCCAAGAAAGTATCGTAGTTTCCCTAGATTTTTAATCTCAAATTCTTGTCCAAGGAAGGTCTTCAACTGTCTGATCTCATCACCATCATTGCTAGTAACCACTATGTCATCAACGTAGACTATAAGAACAGTGAGTTTTTCACCAGCCCTCTTTATAAAGAGTGTGTGATCAGCATTACTCTGCTTATAGCCCACAGAAATCATGGCCTTGTGGAACCGGCCAAACCATGCTCGAGGTGACTGCTTCAGCCCATATAGTGCACGCTCAAGCCTACACACTTTTCCTTGGTTTCTGTCACAAGAGAACCCTGATGGAATGTCCATATACACCTCCTCATCCAGTGCTCCATTTAGGAAGGCATTTTTTACATCTAGCTGCTGCAAATCCCATCCACGGTTGACTACACAAGATAATAACACACGAACAGTATTTAACTTTGCAACAGGTGCAAAAGTTTCCTGCTAATCAATGCCGTATGTCTGAGTGAACCCCTTAGCCATGAGTCGTGCCTTATACCTATCCACAGTGCCATCCACCTTCTGTTTCACCACAAACACCCATTTACATCCAACAGTTTTCTTCCTAGGTGGAAGAACCACAAGCTCCAATGTGTTATTTTTCTTCAAGGCCTCCTTTTCTTCCATCATAACTGCCTTCCACTTTCCATCTGATAAAGCTTTCTGCCAATTGTTAGGAATACGAACAAAAGAAAGGGAGGAAACAAAAGCACGAAAGGATGGGGAAAGGGAGTCATAAGAAACAACATGAGATATGGGATGCTGAGTGCAAGTTCTGACGCCTTTGCGAAGAGCAATAGGTAATTCAGGAGAAGAAACATTACCAGGTGGAGAGGCAGGTTCTGGATCCGGGTTCGGCAATTGGGCAATTGGATGGGTACTGAAGCAACGGTTGATTGAACCTGCTTATGTTTCCTTCCATAGGTCTTCACAGTACTTTCATCAATCCTCCTCTGAAATTCACTAATAGTCCTTTGGATAGGAGTTTAGACCGGGGTAGGTTGCTCCCCCTAAATAGAGATAGTCTCCCCCTGTATAGGAACCTCTCCCCTTGACTCAGGGGGAGTACTAGGGGTAGGCCGAACTGGTTCAGACTCGTGGTAAACAGACTGAAGTGGAGGTGGAGAGTCACTAGTCAGCATAGTCAGCACATCTTCACTAGCACTCTCCCCCTGAAGAGGTGGGGACACATAATATGAAACACTTTCATGAAAGACGACATCCATGCTGACAAAAGTTCGGCGGGATGGAAGGTAATAACATTTGTACCCCTTCTAAGTAGCAGAGTATCCCAAGAAAATGCAGCGGAGACTACGGGGGTCAAGTTTACCAGGGGACCTTGTATCCCTGGCATAACAAACGCAGCCAAATACCTTAGGTGGGACTATAAAGGAAGAAGAGCCAAGTAATAGCTCAATAGGGGTTTTGGAATGAAGAACCCGACTGGGCAGCCTATTAATTAAATAGGCTGCAGTAAGGACAGCATCTCCCCAATAAAGGGAGGGACATTGCGAGCAAACAGAAGAGCTCTAGCCACCTCCAAGAGGTGGCGGTTTTTCCTCTCAGCCACACCATTTTGGGTTGGAGTGTCAACACAGCTGGTCTGATGGAGGATTCCATGGGCAGCAAGGTATTTTTGGAACTGACCTTCCATATACTTTGGCCCATTGTCACTCCTCAAAATTTGAAGAGTGGCATTAAATTGGGTCTTAACCAATTGGTAAAAATGCTGAAAACATGAAAAAACTTCATTCTTTGTGTGCATAAGGTAGACCCAAGTGAACCTAGAATAGCAGTCTATAAAAGTGACATGCCACCGATGACCAGAAAGGGAAACTTTTCTACTAGGACCCCCCACACATCAGTATGAACAATATGAAATAAGGAAGATCTTTTATTAGAAATGGGATAATTTGAACGTGCCTGTTTAGCCAAGACATAAGGCTCACAAAAAAAATCTTATTACAATCTTTAACTAATGCTGGAAATAAAGTGGATAAAGTACCTAAAGGGGGATGGCCTAGCCTAGAGTGCCATTGGTGTAATTCAGAAGAGAAAGATGCCGGGTAACAGAGCCTAGAAGGTAAAGCCTGGGTAGATGTAGGATCTCCATCAAGCAGGTACAATCCACCATGCATTTTACCCGATCCAATCTTCTTCCCCGAGTCCAATTCCTGAAAAACACAATGAGTGGGAAAAAATGTCACTTTACAATTCAGAGATTTGGTGATACTGCTAATGGAAAGAAGGTTAGTGGTAAATTTGGGAATATGCAATACAGATGACAATGTAAGAGAAGGAGAACAACCAATGGACTCTTTCCCTGAGATGGAGGAGAGGGACCCATCAGCAATTTTGACTTTATCTTTACCAGAAGCAGGAGAATATGTATTAAAAAGACTAGAAGAACCTGTCATGTGATCAGTAGCACCGGAGTCTTTGATCCAAGGAGTGGAGACTACTGATGCACAATGACCAGCAAAGGAAATACCTATACGGGCAAAGAATGAAGCTGAATTGGCAGCAGATGTAGTAGAGGCAGTGGCAGCGGATGTGTTCAACATACGCCGGAGAGCCTAGAGTTCTTCCTGGGAGAAACCAAAGACTGAGCCTTAGTGTGATATGGTTTCTGACAATGCTCACACTTCACAGGTTCTTTGGCAGTAGCAGTAGCAGCAACACTGTCAGAAGAAGTAACAGGGGTGGAGCTAGCAGTCTCTGTAAGGCTGATCTCTCAACTTTGGGAGTAATCATCATGGCAGCCCTTCGTGTCTCTTCAGTGTGAACATAAGAAAAAGTCTCCTCTAAAGTGGGGAAAGGAACCCGACCAAGGACTTGCACCCGAATAGAATCATAATCATCATTGAGGCCAGCCAAGAAATCATAGACCCAAAACTGATCAACATAAGAATGATAGGTAGTAATGTCAACAGTGGTAGTAGGTTGAAACTGAGCATAATGATCCAATTGCTGCCATAAACACTTGACGGCAGCATAGTATTTAGTGACAGACATCTTCTTCTGAGTAGTATTTTGGAGTGTCTTCCTAATTTCATAAACCTGAGCACCACTACCTGATCGACCATAAGTTCCCTTGACAGCAGGCCATATCCGAGTAGCGATGTCAAGGAGGAGATACTTGACTGAAAGGTCGGTGGTCATAGAATTCAAAACAAATGACATCACCATAGCATCGTTGGCAGCCCATTTAGTACGGGCAGCACCTTCTTCAGTAGGCTGTTTGGTGGTGCCAGTAAGATGGCCAGTGAGTCCCCTACCAGCCACGGTCAAGGATAGTGATCTGGCCCATATTAAATAATTCGTACCATCAAGCTTAATGGCAGCAGCATAGGGAAGAAAGTCATTCCTAGTTTGACCATCCCCTCCAGAAGTAGCAGTAGTCATATCTGAATCACCCATAATTCAGCCAGGCAGAAATCGATCCACTAATTTGAAAAAACAGATCTTCAAAAAACTGAATAGAGTGTGAAGGATGGGTTTTGAAGTTGCAGCAATTTCAGCCGTCAGAATAGGCTGAAAATTAGATCAAGTGCTCCTCTAGTAGTGGAGAAGAAGTCTTCCAAAAATTAGCTCCTTCGGATGAGCTAATAAGAAACCCTAAATTTATCAAAATTTAGGAAAAAACCTGATTTGCGGAGAAATCGCAGGTTGGAATCTGAATTAAGTTTGATCCAAAGCTGCAGTCTTCAATCAGGGAAGGGTGTAGACCAATAATGGCAGGAACCAATCTCCAAAAAAAAAAACAGAAATCAAACTGTAGTTGAAGAAGTAGCTTGATCTCCAAGGATGGAGGGATTCTGCCGGCAGATTTAGGTCACACCAGTTGTCTTTGATCTTCAGTGAGGTGTCATTGAGGGCAGCAGCTAAATCTTCATTGGATCACCTCAAAGTTGCTGCCCTGAATGAGATAGAGAGTCCGAGAGTGGTGGAGAAGAAGAGAACCAGTAGCCGAGAGAATTGGAGCAGAAAAACCAGAAAAAAATCGAGAGGGCTGCTCTTCAGATTAGAGGTGACTCTAATACCATGTAAGCAGCACTGAATATGAATGCTTGAATGACCAGAATCAATCATCCAGCCCTCATTTATAAAAACCACAAATCATAACCAAAGTATGAACCCCCCCCCCTAGTCCTATTCCTATTAGGAATTGCCACTCCAATTAGGAATCCCAAATAGAGATCGGATAGAGGGAAAAATACAGAAAAGAAATAAAAATTAAAACACAAAACAACTAAAACAATAGGACTAAATTACCCCTATCGGGTAAAGTAGCCCATCTCAACAAGAACCTCAAACAAGGTGCCGCAGGGTATGTACATGGTAGGGATGAATCCAATTGAACTTGATATCACCAACAAGAACTCCACACCAATGGTGCAGCAGGGCAGTGATCATAGCTTCAACAGAGCTAGGGTTGCAAGAGAATATGATAGAAGAAGAAGGGAAAGAAGGGGATATGACCAAGGCCTCTCACCTATGGCCTTGGTCAGTATCTCACTAACCAATAGGGAAGCTGACCGCACAACTGCATCTCTCAGCAAACAAAGGCACAAAGCCAATATTCATTCATTATCATAATTGTGAGGAAGGCTCTATGGCCCCTTACAATATAAAGAGGAGTGTACTGCCTAGAAAGGAATGCAACGAAATGGAAAATACTATAATAAGCCCCCACACGGCCACACATGTAGTAGTGATGCCTTGTACATCAAGAAAATAGAAATAACAAAATTAGAAACTAAAGATTGACTACTAAGTAACCAAAATAGAAACTAAGGCTACCTATTAGTAGTAGTACAAAATTACCCCCACGATTCTCCCAGACCAAGGTTGGTCTGACCTGAATCAAAATAGGTTCAGTTGAAGAACCGCGGCTTATTGAATGGGCTGGTTCTTCATCTTCTTGCGGCTATATTTTTTGGAGTATAGTTTGTCTAAATCACATGGACGATTCTTAAATTTTCATCTTGTAGTTGGTGTTATTTACGCTCACAACTCAAGTATATGCCTTGAACCTGGCACTACTTTACTAAGGTATGTGCGACTTTGGGGCTTGTTCTGTACTTGTAAGAGACTCTGGTTGGGCTGCTCTATTCTAGCAGAAACCATGCATAAGCTTTATTTGGCAATTACAGCTCTAGCAAATTGATTTGGTCAAACAAATTGAACCTTCTGTAGTTTGGACATTGGTTAGGCTGTGACAATATTTATTATCTTGCACATTCATCACATCAAAAAACTTAAGATTAGCTGTCTTCCACATTTATTGTTTGATCAAACCTGTAATCTGTATAGTGGTGTATTGTTTTTCATACTCAGTTCAAAAACTCGGCAAGATCTCGGATATCTCGAGAATCTCGAGCTTCTCGAGACGAGATGACATACGAGACACAAAATATGCACAGTTTCAAATAACTCAACCGAAATTTTGAATATTTCGTGAATCTCGGAGAAATCTCGACCTCCTTAGTACTCATAGTATTGTATTGTTGGGACTTGGGAGTTGAGACGTGGAAGACTAGGGTAGTAAGGTGTTTATGACTTATGTATTATTCATTGTACTTGGGTTGGGTGTTTATGTAATATGCATTGTGAACACTTCACTGTATCTTGTGGTTTGTAGTAGAAACTTTAAGTCTTTTAATTATTTCTTAAATAATTATTCAATATTATGTGTCTTCATCCATTATTGCATAATTTACTTGTTTTACTTGCCACTTATGTCTTATATCATTCAAACAATGTGTAGAATAGGCAATATTACATCAAGGGTTCGGCCTTTACTACCAACCATGGGTGCAAATCCAAAACACCAAATTGGGTGTTTTTTTCTTTTCAATTTGAAGATTTAAATATGTTTATTAAGCCTAAAACAAGCTTCCCTTAAAGTTTCAGAGCCAGCTATGGCCAACCGAAACATCATTCTGAAACCCAAAAAAAAAAAACAAAAAGCACTGTCTTGCCGAGATCTTGAGAATCTCGACCTGGTCGAGACAAGTTTTCGAACCATGGTCATACTCCTTTAGTTATCATAGTTATTTGATGCCATTTCTGTGATTTATATGCAATCCAACCACAGGAAGTGTGTATAGATGCATTAGAAAAGGAACTTTCTGTTTCTAGTAGGTCTTGAACACGAAACCTGTAACCTAATCAATGATTAAAAATCAGGATCTTATAGGCTGGATCAACTGATCCATATCAGAATCCTGGCAACAATCCATCTAATACCAACCAATATTGTGTATCTCTGTTACCGCGTTTTAAATCAATGACCTCAATATAAGTCGACTAGCTAACGGAGTTAGTGAGTTTGCTTGCTAAAATCTTCCAACAAATGGATGTAATTATATTTGTTACTCAAGGGTGTTCCCAGTGTACGAGGTTCCCGCTACTGCAGGGTCTGGGGAGGCATATGTATGCAGCCTTACCCTTGCTTTTTCTGTGGAGAGGCTGTTTCCTTGTTCAAACCTGCAACCACCAAGTTGCAATAGAGAAACCTTTGTTACTCAAGAAAACTTGAAAATTCTGGGACCCTGTATGATTCATACTATCAAGTCTTGGGCCTAAATTCTGGCCCAGGCTGGCCTGGGCATGATCTGTCTGGACTAGTTGATCCTTAATAATACATCATCTCTTTGTTTTTTGTAATTGTTATGACCCGCCCCAGACCCCGCAGTGATGGGAGGCTCATGCATTGGGTACGCTCTTTTTGTTTATATTTTTTTGTTTCGATTGCATCTCACCTCAGTTAGGCACATGCCTCTCTCACACCTTTCAACTCAGGCAGGCAGTAAGAAGCTTTGGTACCTTACATCCTCCTCTTGCCTAAGCGTTCTTGTGTTTTCTATGATGTTGAGTTTAAAAGAGTTTGATATGCTCATTTTTTGCAGAGTCAAAGAATCTAATTCAGCTATTTAGGATGGTTCTGCAAAAACCAATTGTAAGTTTGTATATGAGGGAGTGAGTTACTCACCCCTACCTAACAACATAAGAGGCAGAAATGGAGGATCATTGATAGCTTTATCCAAGCTATCTTTTGTACTTGTTAGGACCAATTCTTGAATATGAATGAATCACTCAGTTGGGAAGAAAAAGGGAAAATTAAAATGTGATTCAAGGTTAGAATGTAAATTTGGTGAAATTTCATTCATCTGGAATGAACTGTAATTACCATGGGAAAATCCCAAAATAATTCTTATTGGTTTTTATTCATACATGATTTAGTTTATTGCTGCACACATCGTCTTTTAGGGTTCTGAAAGGCCTAAACTAACTTTCTAAAGGAGGGTGCCCTCCATATTATATTCCCTAAGCTTTTCTTGGTGCTTTTCTACTTTCATCTGGGTCAGACTTCTGCTGTTGACTTGTTTTTCCCCCTCATTGCAGGCTTTACTAGAGGAATGGATTTCTACTAGGACATTTGTCAACAAATGTCTATCCCAGGTACCATGGATGACTGCCACAACAATCAATTAAGAGATTTAGGGTGTATATATATCATATGGAATATAATGTGGCTTTTCCAGTAACTTCTTCAGAAGTCTGCATGCAATTTTGACATTTGATTGTTGGCCACTGTTAAGCAATTTGGTATGAAGTTGCTAACCTAGGAAAGCAGGATCTAAAAGAAAAATTTTATAGTTAAAAGATTATGAATTTCTTTTTGTCATACTCCTTTAGATTATGTATAGTCGTGTATTGTTTTTGTCATACTCCTTTAGTTATTATAATGTGGCTTTTATAAGCTTCCCCTTTTTAATATCTAAAATGAAAATTCACATAAAAGAAATTCTATTAAATTGATCCTCAAGCTATAGAACAGAAAATTTATCTAAAAATGATAGGGAATCATGAAAGACATAATTTAAAAAGAAGACCACAGTGATGTGATATCAGGAATTTTTGTTATACCCCATGCGAAAATAACAAATTAGGAATTTTCTTCTTTCAATAGAACTTAATATACCATGCATCAAGAATGACTTGCCAAATTGCTGAACATACCAGATGACAAAGATGGCTTCAAAATATTGATTGGTACAATGATGGTCAAAAGGGAATTGATAATGATAGTGTTGGACTGGCGGTCAACGAGAACTACACAATAGCCAATCAGACTCTGATAAAACAATAAAAAGCTTTTATTTCATCCGCCACTTTTCACGAAGGTAAAGCATACCTTAAACTAAAGATATTTTCAGACCTTCACTTCTCCTTTGGGCTGCAACTCCCTGGCTAACAAGGTGGCGACGACAGGCCCGACTGTAAGAGTAAAGTCTCTCTCTCTCTCTCTCTCTCTCTCTCTCTCTCTCTCTCACACACACACACACACATAAGTAAAGTTCCTTTGATTGAGAAAGGCTTCTATAACGCCACACATCCCGGGATAAGGGAAGATGCAGCCCTTATGGGCGGAGATTGTAAGGTCCTAAAAACCATCCATTTTAAAACGTTTCGAAATCAAATAAAAACAAACAACCTGTTGGAATATGTAATCCAAAATACAGTGGCAGTATTCTGGTCCTTTCGGGCTTGCTTAGTTGTTAAGTTATTAGGATCATAAAGTACTAAATCTCGAGATTTGATTTCGAATATTTCGAAAATCTCGACCAGGGCGAAACGAAATGGTACCTCGAATAAAAAAAATACTAAATCTCGGTCGAGATTTCGATTATCTCGTGATATCTCGAGATATTGGTGCATATCTCGCGAGATATCGAGATTCTCTTTTCAAAACACCTAGTACAAACGGCAGAAACTCATTAGTCTCGATCGAAATTTCGACTGGCTGCTCTTTTGTGGTTTGTTTCTTCTGTTTTCTTCATTCTTCAAACTCTTTTTGCTGATTTGTGTACCGACCTTCGAATCTATGCCGGAACCACTTGGAGAACACAAGATTCAAACTTCTTAAGTTGTTAACTTGTTATTGACTTAATGTACTAAATATTATGACTTAAGTTACGACTTATGAGTCATTGATTTTATGTTTCCAACTTCCAAGTCAATTTACTTGTTTAAATTGCTTATTAATCATTAATTTCTTATGTCCTCTAGAACTTAAAGTCTTAAACAATGTGTATGTGTAATTAACTAAGTTATACATTAGGGTTCGACCATACATTGCCAATCAATGGTCCAAAATACCACTTTGGGTGACTTTTTTGCAATTTGAACATTTAAATGTGTTTATATAGCCTAAAATAGGGTTTCCATGAAGTTTAAGGCCTTAACTTGGCCTTAAACCCGCCGAAATGACCTACCGAAACATACCAGAAAAATGCAAAATTTTGACCGAAATATCCGAAAAATATCCGAAATTTCGGATATTTCGGTCAGCCCGAAACATCGAAACGAAACGAGTTTTCGAACTATGATTAGGATTAGATTGCTGCTCTTATAGAGTCAGCTAGTTAGGGGTACTTATCAATGAATTAAGCCATTCCATTCTCTAATTCTCTCTTTCTAACCCACGGTTCTGCCAACATGGTATCAAAGCAGGTCTGATCTAGGTTAGAAAGAAAAAGAAAAAAAACCCTTTTTTCTTCAATCGACTTCTCCCTCCTTTCTCTCTTTCTCGGCTTCTCCTTCTTCTGTTTTTTCTTCTTCTCATCCTTGTAAGGGGGCAGCACTAATGAGGTAATCAAAGCATCCAATGATTTAGTTGCTGCCGCCTCCCAATCTACCTTTTTCATTACAATTGTTTCTAATCGATAGCTGCTGAAACTACCACTGCAATATTGGAGCTTTCCAAAAATTTTTGAAGATCAGATTTCTCTCACTCATGAAGGTTGATCCTCCATTGTTGGAGCTTACCATGTAACCATTCCCAGCACCTATCTACCTTCTTCCATCTACTCCCCTCTCCTTTTTATTTTCCAGCCTTGATTGACCCCAATCGATCTCCTTTGTCATGGTTTTGAAGACTTCATCGATTTTTTGGGTTCCTCCTTTCAGTTGCAGCTGATTTTTTTAGGGGTGATTTTCTACTACCATAAGCCCCACTCGACCTAAGTTTGGACCCTTTCTGATGGCTGGATTAGTTTTTACAGCAAAGTTTCCTTAACCTTCTAATTTGGTTACCTACTAAAAACCCTGAAAAAACCCTGACTCCTAGCTGATTTAGGGTTACAGGTTTTAGCATTTGCTGTTTTTTGGAGGGCTGATTACTTCCATTACTAGGACCACTCGACCTCAATCTTGCACCTATCCAAGTTTTCTAGAAGACCCCTACCCCAATCGATCTCTATTCTTCAGGGTTTTGGAAAACCCTGAAATTGATCGATTTTTTGGGTTAGGGTTACCTACTGCTTCTGGAGTTTTTTAAAGGTGTTTCTACTATCAAGAGAGGCAATTTACTTCAATTATTCATGGCTTGAAGAAGTTTTTTTACACAAGATAGCTGCTGCCCTATTTTTTCTGCACTTTTTGGTGTTTCTCCCACTTGAAGATCAAGTCTCAAACCCTACAAGAGATTGGGTGTTCGTATTGGAGATCCATTCAAGCACTTGTGGACAACATCTATGCCAAGACATCATCACTTTGATTAGTCATCATCAATTTTTTGAAGCCCCCTTCCTACAATCGATCTCAACTTTCAGGGTGTTTTACAAAACCCTGACTCTAATCGATCTTAGGGCAAGGGATGTCCTATCTTGCTATTTTTTTAGGGGACTTTTATCAACATCAAAGGAGTATTCAACCCAAATTACAGCATCATTTTTTGGAGTTTTTTATTTGAAAAAATTCAGGTTTCACTCTTATGGATTGATTTCTCCAACTATCAACCTATTCTTTTACTGGTTCCTATGTGGCTGGCTGCTTCAACTAGCTATGGATTTGTTAGGTTATTTATCTTATCTTGCTGGTTCTATTGAGCTTTACTACATACCTTGCTGGTTCTATTGATTGGCTTCTGTAAACATGACTGGTTGACATGTTACTGCTGCCCTGTTCTTGAGATTCAGTATCCTACTATTGGAGATCGAATTTCTTTCATTGTTGAAGACTCAAATTTACTACCCTGGAGATCAGTTTTTTTGGGATTACAACAGTGTGTTCCATAGGTATTGGTTCATTTGGTTGCAACTACGAACCTATTCAGTTGTGTGAAGTTTTCTCTACTGATTTAAATCCAGCTTACTTTGAGAGCTTGATCCTAGCATTGTTCACTAATTCAGATCTGATCCAAGTTTTTTGAAGTTTATTACATCAATTCTGCCCAGATATCTTCGTCAGTTCTATATAGCATGTGAGAGTTTACAAATAGGAGTTTTGCACACTGGTTCTTCCATGTTTGAAGATTGATCAAGCCTCAAAGATTGGAGCCTTTCCTTACTTCAAATCAGATCTGTTTACTCATCAGTTTTGAATATTGGAGTTTGGTGTCTCTCCCCTGCAAGAGTTTCCAACTAAGGAGTTTGTTTGATCGTTTGAAGATGGTTGGCAATTTATATGTTGCATTGTTTTTCTCCGTGATTCATTATCCCAATGCTTTTTTTTTTTGTCACTTCACCACCTCCCATACCATACCTTTGGCATATACCTATAACCACTTTGGAAGTTTATGATATTCTCTAAATTGCCATTTCTTCCTTTTTCATTACCCTTAGTACCTTTTGGAAAATTCTGGAATATTTTACTTCTGCACTATTTCTTACATCATCTCCGTTATCTCTCCACGTGTACTACTACACGTGAGGGGGGGATTATGTACAATACACCTGCAGCCATTGTAGAAAGTAGAAGTTGCAAGAACATTGGTGCAAAATATAGATCAGTTTTCTCCATCATTTCTATTTGGTATCCTTCATTATTGGGTTGAGTTTGCCGTAAGGGGGAGATGAAGAGTATTGAAGATGTTTGGTTATTGCCTTCCTATTTGAGGATTTACAGTACCTATATAAGGATCTACAGTTGGGTTGATCATTTCCGCTGCCTAATTCATTTGTTTCCGCTGCTTGCTGCCCTAGTTGCTTATCTTCAAGATTATCAGTCAGAGATTCATCACTGGACAGCTATAGAAGATTGGTGAAAGCTGCCTTTTTTGGAAGACATTCCAGTTCCGGTTTGCTGATCAAGTCTGCCCAGGTTTTGAAGATCTATTTTTCAAGTTCTTGAAGGTTTATTTGGGAGCTGCATTTATCTGTCAAGTTGGACTCTGCTGCAACTCTATTTCTTCCTATTTTGTTCAAGTTGGGCATTAGTACTTTATACGCGCCAACTTGAGGGGGAGTGTTAGAATGTTGGAGTTTTTTTTTTCTTATTAGTTCAAGCTGGATCTTCTTTCTTTACTTATTTGTATAATCCAGCTTGAGGGGGAGTGTTGAAATATATAATCCAGAACACCGTAGGGGTATTCTAGTCCTTTTGGGCTTGCTTAGTTGTTAAGTTATTAGGATTAGATTGCTGCTCTTATAGCGTCAGCTAGTTAGGGATAATTATGTCTATTTCAGTCCTTTTGTAATTTTCCCCTCTATTATAAATAGAGGGGCTTACTTATCAATGAATTACGCCATTCCATTCTCTAATTCTCTCTTTCTAACCCGCGGTTCTGCCAACACAACCCCTGTCCACTGATACTTAAACAAAGATCAGAGTACGCTATAAAACAATTCATTATCGGACAATACAGATAAATCCTTCGTTAACAGATACCATGTATAATACTCAAAGTACGCCATACGACATTCCTTTGCAAACTACATTTCAATTTAATTCCCCACTTGATGGCATGAATGAATATACATAAACCACCCACATATCACAAAATGTTCCCCTCTATTGCCTCCCCCCCCCCCCCCCCTCTCCCCAACTGGTAGAAGGTCTCTGGGTTGTATCCTTCTTTGCTCCCCTAGTCAGCTAGCATCGCATCTCTCTGTCCTATAACACACTGAAAAGTATATGTCCACGAGGGGTGAGCTATACCAGCTCAGTGAATAAAAATCTCTTTAAACATACTCACCAATACAATTCATTAAAATTTAACTATCTCAATATTGCCACAAACTCGGGTTAAAATCACTCCGCAAATCGATACCATTCCCACAGTCATGGTGGAATGGACTTACACTAATGTTACACACTTCCCCAAATTAGTACCATCCCCACACATGGTGGAATGGACTCACAGAGTCACAAGGTTGTCACACACACTTTCGCATGTCCCTTCTTACCATACACCCTGGTGAAATGGACTCACTATAATAGTCATACACATTCACACCTCAAATACACATCATGACCCAATCCGATGCCATACCCACATTCATGGTGGAATGGACTCGCAATAATATCATAATCATACCCCATCATTTCCGTACTCACACTTCGGGTGAAATGGACTCATGATGGCTTCACACACATACTTCAACAATTACCATACCCACACTCTCAAGGTGGAATGGACTCAAATCTTCTCTTCCCTTCCCATCTCATTGCATCTCGTGCCAGCATTCACGTGGCCTTCATGTTGAATCTCCACTCTTCCTGCCCACGCTAAGTGAGGGATCAACCACATCACTATACCCTCTACTCCTCCCCTCGCTAAGTGAGGAATTCACATATCCAATATGTGCACTCACTCCTTAACCCACTACGTGAGGCACCACACACATACTATTTCCCACATCAGTGCATACACAACATGATTCTTGAACTCACAACCATGACAGCACAATCACACACATCACAGTTCTATAGTCATTCTCATCAAAATTATCACAATTTTCACAATGTCACACCTATTTATAAATTAGTATTCACGCGTACATACAATTCATTGCAACCCACAAGCAACATTATGGCATACAACACTTCATCATATCACATAACTCACAGGAATGGAATCCACAATTATATCATTTCAGTCACCACACATTATAGGCAAGCATGTAAATTAGGTCACATACCGGAATCCTACGCATTTTTCTATCATATACATACACATCTAGTACGCCAAGCTATAATCTCAACTGAATCCATAAAATAATTCAATTAAACACCCATCACACAAGGAAATAGGTTTCAAAGGGATTCCCACTCACAGTGATGTGCAATCCCCGATAGATTGCCCTCACTTGTACATCTGGGGTTTCTCACCTCACTCATCACCTGTGATCATAAAGTCATCAAAGATGTTTCAAGACACCCAAATAAGCTAGTGGTTTAGTCCCCATTGGAACAAAACAATCAAAATGAACAAGATCCCCAAACAGAGATGATCCGAGCTCCCTGGAGCCTCTGCCGGCTCACCGGATCACAACCGGGCTTGCCGGCATCCAGCCTGGTAGATTCTGTTGATCAAAAATGAAACAGACCTGAAAGATTCCATTTAACCGTGCTCGCCGGTTGATTTATCCGGGTCACCGGTTGCTGCCCAGAGCCAGCTCGGGGACAGCCCAGCTCAAGGGGAAATGGGGGTTTTTCATGGGGTTTTCGCTCCAAACGCTCAAGCATGATTTTCCTACACTTCTTCACACTAAGTCTAGCACAAATGCTTGCTTTAAGACATGAATCATGTAGAAAATACCAATCTAAGCTTCATACTTCATAAATTCCACTTTGGTTGGGTTTGAACACCAAACCCTAACTATGAATCCCACCCCTATTTCATTTCCTTCAAATCTAAGGCCACCATGAGGTATTTTGACCTCAAAGACACCCTATACCAAAATCAAACTCATCTCCTAACCCTTAAGTTAGAAACCAATTAGGTTTTTGGGGCATTTACCTTCAAATCTCTTCTAGCCTTGAGGTGGGGGTGAAGGTGGCTAGCTCAGTTGGTGTATTTGGTGGTGGAGCTCATCCCCTACCTTCGAAGTCAGCTCAACATTACTCCTCCCATGGCCTTTTATCATCTAAGGATGCTTCCCCCTCTCTCTTTCCTTTTTCCTCTATTCTCCCTCCTTTCTCTCTTCGCTTCTAAGGGACTTAATGAATAGTGCTGACCCCTACCCTCACTCAAACCCTATATAACCCCTTCTTGTGGACCCAGCTGGACCAAATCTTGGTTCAACCCATGGCTCAAGTATGAGCTGAAGATGGACCCAACTCATTTCCACATGGTCTAAGGTCCTTTAAGTCAATTTACTATTCATCGAGTGGCTATGCCCAATTGACAACTTATTCATTTTAACCATTACCCTGAATACTTATTTTCATCTACCAATAGTAGGGTCTACCCTATGAATAACAATATTTTATTCCACAAGTCACTTTGACCATTTTACATCATAGGCTAATCCCAACCTTACGACACTACCCTTATTGATCGAATGTACTATAATGTGCTTGAGTTTCTGCCATTCAAATTTTTGGGGTATTACAGCTCCAGAGTCCAGTCTCCAGACTATATTTTCTTATTTTTTACTAGTTTATGCATATAAAATGTATTTAAAATTTTTAAAAATTGACTCTCCCTGACCAGGTTTGACCTACCCGAGTCACCAGGTTTTGAGGAGGACGAGTTAAGTCGGAAATCTTGGTTTTCCATAACGTAGGACTAGGTCACTAACAACCAACAAATAACCTATCCCACAAGAGGATCACCAGTGACAAACAGTAGACTTAAGTCACTTATTTCCAGCAACTGAACAGTAGGTAACAAACCTAACAGTAAGCTAATAACAATGTCTTTTGATACTTAGGATAGCCACAGGTCTAAGACACATTACTGTTATTAACATCCAGCCACAGGAAGAAAAAAAACACAGCAGAGCAATCTCTACTGCCGGTAGAACAGAATGGCTCTAAAAACTCAGAAAGTAAGATAGTGTACAAAAATAGCAACTAGCCAACTCAGCAGGAGAAACCATTCCAGTCAACGGTAGGGAACTAAGGAAGGACTAACACTTCATTTCAGCCAATTCTAATGGCTGGGTTAGGAGATATGAAAGAAATTCAAAATTAGAAAGTAAGAGTTTAGAGTAGAAACTTAAAACCTCTGAGGGCTGCAACCACTGGATGACCAAGAAAATATAATGGAAGGTAGTTTATGACTAGGGGAGTAACATACCAAAACTTGGACACAAATCTAATGGTTGGATATGATGAAAATCGTCATGGAAGATTGCTGTCCAGAAAAGTCCAGAACAGAAGTGCCGCAGGAAATATAACTCCACCAATATCCGGTCCTGTTGATGGATTAATGGAGCCTTTCTCACACTACCCAACAACAACAATGATGGAGAGAATGTATTGTTACAAAATCCTCTGTTGATATTTGTTGCAGGTGGAGAAAATAGAAATTAACGGTAGAATTAATGTTACTGAAGAAGAGGGAAAGAGTGGGATATGACCAAGGCCTCTTACCTATGGCCTTGGTCAGTCTCACCCTAACCTAGGTATCTCACCTATCTCTGTCTCACACACAGCCATGGAATAAAACCAATTTATGTTCATCTTCAAAATCGCGGGGAGGACTCTAAGGTCCCTTACACTTATAATGGTTATTGGCCAAACATAAGAAGGAAAGAAAAATAAAAGGAAATAATGGGACTTGTACAGAAAGTTATTGAAGTATCTTTAGCTAAGGAACCAAATAGAAACTGTTTAATAGCCTAAGATTACAAAAGAAATAACTTAAAAAGATCCACCACGATTCTGGTTTGGAGTAAACCAGAAAAAACCCAGCCCAATGGGCTGGCCTGGCCCTGCCCTGCCCATAAGACAATTAGGTGAACCCTTAATGAGCTGGAAGTTAGGCCCACAACTGGACTAAACTTCCCCCAACAGGCCAGTCCAAAACTGATGACCTGCTTGGCTTAATGGGCTCTACTCTTGCTTTCATCCTTCAATCTACATCATTCCAATTATGTGACACTTTGAGGATGCTTGATGCGGCAAACTCATCTTTGGTTAGGATTCTGTCTGCTTTGGTAGGGAGAGAAAATGTCTATTTGGCACAGCTGGTTCAGTCTCCGGACTTCTACCTAACATCCCTAATTTTATTTTCTTTATTCTGAAAAAGCCATTAAAAAAAATTTTAATACCATTTATTTTTAAGATCATATGCTCAATTCATCAAAAAAAAAAATTTGGTGGGGGGGGGGGGGGGGCTTAACTGCGAAAGAATATTGCTATAACATGAATTTAAGCCAACATATAAATAATTATTAAATAAAAAGGATTCCTATAGCTCTATTTATTAGAGTTTACATGGAAGGGAGGCTGGAGAATTTTCTACTTGCTGTTGGGTCTTTGAATCACTTTCAAGTGGAGCGAAGGAGTTACAACTTGTCATCTTATTTGGTTCAATCTTTTGAGATGCCTTGTGATTTGTTGATGTTGTAATATGGGTTCAGGGGTAATATCACCCTTGTACCTATAGTGTCTAGGTTCATTATGCACATGTTAAATGTGCTAGTTGAGTGTTAAGCAAGTCTTCCATATTTGTAATATTCTAAGATTATAAATAAAGGCATGGCAATTGTCTCATTGACAAACTAGTATTCACGGTATTCGACATGGCATCAAAACTAAAAATATTCCGGGAATATGGGAATTAATTTTACCTTTTTTTCTTTCTTTCTCGGTTCAAGATTCTGCCGTAAGGAAGAGCACTGCCAGCCCCTCCACCACCTAGCGCCACCTCTGCCAGCCTCCGCCAAGGCCTCTACCACCTTCCGCCTCCTCCACCAGGTCCCGCCAGACCCTCCACCACTTACCGCCACTTCCACCAGGCTCCAACAGCCTCTCCACCACCTCCGCCAGGCCCCACAGCCCTCTTCTACCTTTTCTGCCACCTCTCACCAGTTCCGCAGGCCTCTCGCCTCCTTTTTCTCTCGCGCGAGAGGCTTCTACCTTGCTGCCATTTTTCTAAACCCCCTTGGTGGTGAGTTGATTCCCACCGAGGGTTTTTTACCTTTCCTCCATATGTTCTGATTTTTTTGGGGGGGTTTATTTCTGAGTTTTTTTCTACTAGCCACCATGCCTGACCCTTCCGAGATCTCTTCTACTTCCTTTGATTTTAATGGTTCATCGCAACGCAACTTTATTCCGCTTCCACTAAATCCTATCAAGTTAAATGGCAGCAATTATCTTTTATGGTCTCGCTCTTGCTTGTTTGCGATTGGCTCCCATGGTTTTTCTAGCTACATCACGGGAACTCAGGTTAGGCCTGTTGAGGCTGGTACTGCACAAAATCGATGGACAAATTTCAACTTCGTGGTTATGTCCTATTTGGTTAATTCCATGGATCAAGACCTTGCCGAGCGTTATCTCCTTGGTTCGGCTGCAAAATTTTGGAAGACCGCCAAGGACACTTATTCTCAGGTTAGGAATGCCACCCAATGTTACAAACTGCGACAGAAGATTCATTCCATCAAGTAGTTGGAATTGTCCCTTTCTCAGTATTACAATACCATGTGTACCATGTGGCAGCAGTTAGATTTTCAGGGCACCTTCACTGCAACCACTGATGTTGATGCCACGGCCTACCGTAAGTGGGAGGATGGTTTAAGAGTCTTTGATTTCTTGGCCGGCCTGAATATTGAATTTGATCACATACGGGCCAACATTTTGAATCGGGATCCCCTCCCAACTCTTGAACAGGCCTATGCGATTCTTTCAGCTGAGGACAACCGGCGTACAGCCATGGTTCATCCTATTACTCAGGGACGATTGGCCCTTATTTCTGGTTCCCAGTCTTCCCGTGGAAATTCTTCCCGTTCTGCTAGCACTGACTGAACATCTAGTGATCGCTTCCCATTAAATGTGATCACTGTGGGAAGGAATGGCATAACAAGGACCGTTGTTGGAAGCTTCATGGTCGCCCTACTGATACTCGCGGGTGAGGGAAGGGTGGTTCCAGTCAGCCCAATAACGCCCGTTCTCATCAGGTAGCTACTGAAGAACAGCCTGATCAATTAATTTCCCAACTTCAAGCTGATCTGTAAGATCTATGGGATATGGTGAATCACTTGGACACATCTTCGGCATCTGTCTCTCCTTCCATGGCTGCCTCGGCTCTGCCTACCCATCCCATTACACCCTATTCCACAGGTATTTCATTTGATGGGAACTGCACCTTGGTCATACCCGATTCCTGGGTAATTGACTCAGGGGCAACTGACCATATGACAGGTTCCTCATCCTTTTTTTCCAAATATTTTCCTTTATCTAGTCATAATAAGATTCGTGTTGCTGATGGGTCTCTTTCTCCTATCTCGGGAAAGGGATCTATGCATTGCACTTCCTCTCTTAGTCTTTCCTCTGTATTGCATGTCCCGAAATTTACTACTAATTTGCTTTCCATTAGTAGCCTAACCAAAGATTTAAACTGCAAAGTAACTTTCTTCCCCAACCATTGTTTGTGTCAGGACTTGGCAACGAACAATAAGATTGCATGTGGTAACGTGGTTGGTGGTCTGTACGTACTTGGTAGTTCACGGGCAGCTTTGACATCTCAGCCTGTGTGTTCTGATTTTGATTCTACACTTTTTGAATTGAATAACTGGCATCGTCGTTTAGGTCATCCACCGATTGGTTTTTATCTGATTTATTTCCTAGTTTCGTGAAAAGATGTAATAAACATAATTTTTCTTGTGATGCTTGCATTTTGGCAAAGCAAACTCAAAGTAGTTTTCCTATTTCTGATAATCGAAGTTTGAGTCCTTTTGGTTTGATACATTCTAATGTGTGGGGCCCTGACCGATGTGTTTCTACCTCTGGGTTTCAATGGTTTGTCACTGTTATTGACTGTTTTAGCCGGACAACTTGAGTATACTTGATGCATAGCAAAAGTGATGTCTTCACGTGTTTTACTCTTTTCCACAAAATGGTCCAAACACAGTTCGATGCCAAAGTGAAGATTCTCCGCTCAAAAAATGGGAAAGAATATATGGATGGTGCATTTCGCTCATACTTGGACAACCATGGAATCATACATCAGACTTCTTGTGTTGACACTCCGACTCAAAATGGAGTGGATGAACGCAAGAACCGACATCTTTTAGAGGTTGCACGTTCTCTTATGTTTACTATGGCTGCTCCGACGCATTTTTGGGGTGATGCTATTCATACAGCTGCTTATCTTATCAATCGGCTTCCTTCCCAAGTTTTAGATGGCCGCTGCCCTTTGGACACTCTGTTTGGGAATTCCACTTTTGTGATTCCTCCCAAGGTCTTTGGCTGTGTCGTGTTTGCCAGAAATCACCATGCACACAGCAAGTTTGACCCTAAAGGACCACGTTGTGTTTTTCTTGGTTACTCTGCTACCCAGAAGGGGTACAAGTGCTATCATCCTCCCACCCGGAAGGTGTTTGTTACTATGGATGTGATGTTCCGCAAATCTTAAGCTTACTTTAACCAGCCGGCCGGCACCTCTGCAGGAGGAGCTTTTAAGTGGTGAAGAGGTCCCGCTGATCACTCCTCTGGATATTGAGGTTCTTACAATAGACAATGTCTCTGTTGAATTAGAAGATGGAGTTACAAGTCAAGAATAAGAAGTGCAAACTAAGCAGCAACCATTGATGTTGAGCAGGGGGAGAACAATATACAAACCTACTCTCGGGGAACTACTGATTTTCCTTTGCATGGCCTTCGGTACAAAGAGACCACCACCACTACTTCTACTCAATCGGCATTTGTTCCTGCCAGTCCTGCTCCTAGTCATATTTCTGGTAACCTTCTTCCTGATCCCAGTCTTGATTTACCTATTGTTGTTCGAAAACCAAAGAGGAGTTGTACATAACATCCTATTTCCAACTTTATATCATACAACTCTCTCACTCCTGCTTTCCGTGCCTTCGTATCTTCTTTATCCTCTGTTTCCATCCCTAACAATTGGCAGGAAGCAATAGTTGAACAGAAATGGAAGGATGCAATGAACGAAGAAATGCTTGCGCTTGAGAAGAACCAGACCTGGGATTTGGTTAGCATCACTCTGTTTACACCCTAGGGAAGAAACCCATTGGTTGTAAATGGGTCTTTGTTGTGAAGCACAAGGCTGAAGGCTCAGTGGAAAGATACAAAGCAAGACTAGTTGCCAAAGGGTTTACTCAAACCCAAGGAATTGACTATCAAGAGACTTTTGCCCCTGTAGCAAAGATGAATACTGTTTGAGTTATCATCTCTTGTGCTGCAAATAAAGGTTGGGAACTCCAACAACTTGATGTGAAGAATGTCTTCCTGCATGGAGACCTAGAAGAAGATGTTTACAAGGCGATACCTCCTGGTTTTACTTCCTCAGAGACACAGGAAAGGTATGCAAATTGAAGAAAGCTCTATATGGTTTAAAACAGTCACCAAGGGCTTGGTTTGCCCGGTTCCATAAGGCTATGATTACTTATGGGTGTAAACAGAGTAATGCTGACCATACTTTGTTTGTTAAAAGAATGGGACAGCAAGTGACAATTTTGATTGTCGATGTTGATGACATAGTAATCACGGGCAACGATGCACAGGAAATCCAGAAGCTAAAGACTTATTTGGGCACCGAATTTGAAGTCAAAGATTTGGGCAAGTTAAGGTACTTCTTGGTGTTTCTTCCAAGCGTGGTGTTTTGCCTTTGAAGGCCCTTTGGATTCCCCAAGGAACAGGCATGTTGTTGTATCCTGGGGCTTAGATAGCTCTCTCTTGAGAACCCGCTAGCTGGTTCCGCTTTCCCCCCCCTCTCCTCCCTTTGTATTCCCCCCCCCCTTTTTTCTTCTTCCTCGCCCCCCTCGGGCTTTGGTAATACATTATTTATTTACCAAAAAAAAAAAAAAGGTACTTCTTGGGGATTGAGGTTGCCTATTCAGCCAAGGGCATATCTCTCTCTCAGAGAAAATATACCTTGGATTTGTTGAGTGAAACAGGGATGGTTAGGTGTAAACTAGCAGATACCCCTCTTGAGCCCAACACACACTTGAAGAGTAAGGAAGGTGATCCAGTGGATAAGGGTAGCTATCAGAGGTTAGTTGGCCGATTGATATACCTCTCACATACCCGACCAGATATCACATTTGTTGTGAGTGTTGTAAGTCAATACATGCATGATCCTCACTCCTCTCACTTGGAGGCAGCATATAGAATACTTCGCTACCTCAAGTCATCTCCTGGAAAAGGAGTCTTGTATTCTCCGCATAACCATCTCCGAATAGAAGCCTACACAGATGCAGATTGGGCCGGCAGCCCTGATGACAGGAAGTCAACATCCAGATATTGCACATTTGTTGGAGGAAATTTAACTACTTGGAGAAGCAAAAAACAAGCGGTTGTAGCCCGATCAAGTGTTGAAGCTGAGTTTAGAGCTATAGCACAGGGTATTTGCGAACTTCTATAGCTTAAGGGACTTCTTCAATATTTGGGTACGAGTACTGATCTTCCAATGCAGCTCTACTGTGATAGCAAGTTAGCAATCAGCATTGTTCACAACTCGGTCCAACATGATCGTAACAAAAATGTTGAGATTAACCGGCACTTTATCAAAGAGAAATTGGAACAGGGAATTATTTGTATTCCGTTTGTCCGGTCTAGTGAATAGCTAGCTGATATCCTTACCAAAGGAATCAGCTCTAAGTTATTTTTGCCTACTGTAAGCAAGTTGGGCATGCTTGATATGTATGCTCCAACTTGAGGGGGAGTGTTGTAATATGGGTTCAGGGGTAATATCGTCCTTGTACCTATAGTGTCTAGGTTCATTATGCACATGTTAAATGTGCTAGTTGAGTGTTAAGCAAGTCTTCCATATTTGTAATATTCTAAGATTATAAATAAAGGCATGGCCACTGTCTCATTGACAAGCCAATATTCACGGAATTCAGCAGTTGACATTACTACTAAGTAGTGAACAGGGAAAATAGGATTCTTATCTATAGGATATTTTACATGGGTTTCCGATTGCTAGTTTAAGATTGCATTTGAATCCATGATTCAGATCATGAAAAAAAGTGTGTCCCAGTACATGAGGCTCCCACTACTGCAGGGTCTGGGAGGGGCAAATACATGCAACCTTACCCCCGCTTTGCGGACAGGCTGTTTCCATATTTTCAATCCGCAACCTAATGATTCAGATCATGAAGTGTTGTAAATTTGTAATGACCATCAATTCCGTCCTAGTGGTAATCCTTTCACAATATTGATTCCTCATGTTTCTTCACTCATAGCTAGATTCTGGTACACCTCTATGAGGATGTCTACATAGGTCACTTTGACCTCGGTGCAGACTTTCTTTTTCCATAATCACGGGAAACATGCAAAGGGTTTGGGATCTCGAACTAGCATTTGATGTGTCCCTCTGAGCAGCCTTCTTAATCAAGAAGTCAATTGGATATCAAATTTTTATCTTAGTTAAGAGATGTCCTTTCTTTATCTGGTCAAATGGTGGGTCCAGGTCATTCTAGATTTGCTCCACATATTGGAATCTGAGCACAGGTCGAACATGCTGGTGTCCTGATAATGTAGTCCTAGATTGGAAGGAGACCAACTAGGAGCCAATCGACCAGGATCTATTATGAACAGGTGTGCCGGCTAGGTCAAAAATAGGGTTTTTGGTGAATTTAGGGTTAGGGTTTGATGTGTGGGTTATGTCAAGTTGATGTAGGGGGGAGTCTATCAGTGAAGGTCTTGAGATGTTTTAATGGATGGAAGTGTGTAAACTTGAATGGGCAGCAACTTAAGTTTAGGGTTTTGGGTTTTGGAAACAAGGAAAAGAGCGGAATCTAGGGCTTGGATCGAGTGCCATAGGGGCAGAGAAGGTAATTCGTTTCTGGTTTGGTGAGGTTTTGATGGGTGGATTGGTCTATGCAGGTTTTAGGTTTATGGGAAACTTAAAAATAACAAGGGGAAATGTTAGGGTTTGGGGTTATAGAGGATTAGGAGAAGAAGTATGAGAATGGGAATGCTTCCAACTCACTTGTAGTTGCAGAAAGTTATTGGCAGTAGCTTGTTGAAGTAACTTGAATAAAAATTGAATCTTTGACGGAAACTAGAAGGTAGAACTTGAAGAGAACCACCCGGGCTTCACACTGTAAGGTGTCGATTGGATCAAACACCAACGAACCACCCGGGCTTCCCACCGCAAGGTGTCAATCGGATCAAACACCGATCCCACCAGCCTTGATCAAACACAAGACAAAAATCTTCAATGGAGAAAAAGAGCAGCAAAAACTTTTCATTAATATCAAAATTCATGTTCAATACTTGCCCCCCTTACAACCTTATATAAAAAACTCAAAAATAGACTCTTGTACTAAAAAGGAAAGGCCTAACCCAATCCTTAACCTATTAGGTAACTTAAACTGACTAGGAAAGTGAAATAACAAAGGAGATAGACTCAAAACATGGCTGGACTTATAGAGTCCTAATCCAGCCCAACTTAAATAGTCACATGACCACTTAACCAAGTCACATGATCACTTAAATGATCACATATGACCACTATTTACATAAAAATAAAACTAAGTAGGGAATCCCGTATGCAACTTAATTACCCATATTTTAGGCCCATAAAAGTGGCTTATTACATAGAAAATCTAGGGGATCAAAGGCCCAACATGTATATAACCCAACCCTAGACTTATTCTTAATAAAACAACCTTATTTTGGTGATGAATCTGCTTCACCTGATACATTTGCTCCTTTTGATTCACCTTTATTTAGACTTGTTTGATAATTTGTTGAATCTTCAGAGCTATGCATGTCAAAGTTATTTCATTAGATGGGGTGTACAGTAAATTCACTTCTTTTTTTTTTCATTTTAACAGGATCAAGATAAGCTTATTGCCAACCTAAAAACTATTCAAGATTACCTTTGCTCTTTTGAATCACAGGTATGTCCATCCATGTTGCATCTTTAGTTTTGCATATGTGATCAACTAGTATTGTCTGTAATTGTCAGATTAATATCAGTATAAATCTAACTTGGTGTCAAACATATTTAATTGGGCTTTAAATGAGTAGTTCCTGGACTAGTTAGGATATGCCTTGTACATGATTGTGAGATTAGGTTAAGCTAAATCAATGGGAACCTTAATGTAATGATTTAAGTCTAAAAGACGATGATGGAGAAAAAACTTCAGCTAAGGTGTTTCAGCATGTAGTGTTAATGAGGTATGCTAACAGAATTTTATCCTTCTTGGTCTCATCATTATTCAACGTTTGAAGGGTTTTTCTGAACTGTCAACTCTAAATCTTCCGTCCAAAACTCATGATTCTCTTGTTGGTTGATAGAATTCGATTACTTTCACTTGCTAGGATTTTTTAGGGTGAAAGATATAAAATATGCACCCAAAAAAAAAAACAAACTAAGAATTGATTGAGATTGTGGTAACTTTAACATTTTGAATTTTTATAGCAATAATATCCCCTTCTTTTTTTTCCTCTCTCCGGACAAACTTGCATGTTCCTACATTTAGGGAAAAAACACAATCACACCAAAATTACATGGAGCATTGGCTTTTGTTTGGTATATGAAATAGAACTTCCATAGATGTAATGGTTGCGGTTAAAAAATATTAACATCCATTAATATTCTAGTCATGTTTTATTGTTGTAACTAATCAGTATATCATGTCCTATGATTGTTAGTGATGGTACATAGCATGCATCTCATTATGGGAAAATGCAAAGGACATGAGCAGAAGTGCCTGGGAGATGTCTATTGTGGGACCCAGCATGTACGGATGTGGGGACCATAGTATCCCATCTGTCCACATGCTTGTGACACAGCTCGTGCTGCCCACATTCTCTCTCATAATGATATGGAGAATGTGGACGAAAGTAAAGATGAGGTACATAGGGAGCATACATGCTTGTAGTTAATATAATAGATACAGAATTGATCGGTTTATAATTTTTTAATTTCCATTTTTTACCTTACCAATCTGAAAGAATGCTATTTAGTTTTTCATTTTATAATCCAAATTTGTAAGAAGCAGCGGTATAATTTTCACAATTCATTTCAGTTTTAACTTTTAATGACTGCTGTAAGCGTAAACTGTGCAAAATTTCTCAAATTGTTTTATCAGGGGTTGGCAACTATTAAAGGTGAGGTAAACTTTATTAACATCAATACTTCTTTGTTTTCCTCTTGAAATAGGGTCTGACAGTTGTGAATATTTCAGCGACAACATTTCCGCAGACATTGGATTGGCTCCACGGATATCTTCTTCAGGTATAATTTACTAACAATACTTTGTTTTCTTCTTCACTTGCTCTCCTTTGGTGAAGCTGGAAAGCAGCAACCTCTATACTAGAGCAGTGATAGATAGTGGAGAAGAAGATAAAAGGAAGAAAAAAGATAGAAAAAGATTACTGTTGATATATGTGTGGACTCTGTTTGAATAAGATATTCAGCCTGATGCCATGATCCTAGTTTTTGGAATTTTTTTTTTTTAGGTGAACAGTTTTTGGAAATTTGAGTTCCTATGATGAGACTGGTGCCCATAATCTTCAAAAAACTTTCTATAATCAACCATATTACCTTAAGGAGTTAACAAGCATGCTTATGGCCCTGTAGTACTGCAAGCAATTCCACTGATCTCAACCATCAATAGGATTTGGGAATGCATTTACCGATAGTTCCTGTACAATCTCTAAGACAACTGCTTATGTCAGTGGGGCCGTTGTTTGAAAAAAAATCAACACAAAGTTAACTTGATGGAGCAAATTTTTTTGGCAGATTGCGCAATTGTCCCTGCATCAAGATAGTGGGATTGGATTGGGCAACCCTTCAATTTTTCAAATTATATTTTCTCAACCAGGGATTATCACTATTGTTTGTTAAGAGAAGAAAATGCCATACCAGTTTTAATAACTGGTCAAGAATCTTAAATCATTTGATGATTCATGAATGAAACTTGGAAAACTTTCTTTTTGGAGGGTTTCTTAAATGCTTTTCTATTACCATTTTTCCAAATTCATCAAAACAAAGGACCAATTTCTTGAAATTCTTGTGAGGATAATTTGTGGTTTTCCTTTGTTTTTCTGCCTAAATTTTCTGTATGTTGTTATATGAGATCTTACTCTGATGTTCTATATACCACAGTGTATTGAACGAGGTATTTCGTCTGAGCCCATTGAACCTCAGAGGGGACAGGATGCAAATTAGCCAGATGTAAGCCAAAGCTTTGTCAGGTATCATTCTATAGTCTGCATCGTACAAGCATTAAGTGCCTTGCATTCTGTCATTCTGTATCTGATGTTTTCCAGTCTAGTTCTTGGTCAAGAAAAAGGTCATTAATCATCAAAGGGATTAGGTCTGCTAGTTTGGTACAGGAATGTGATTTAGTGGAAACATAGCTTCCTCTTTCACCTTCTTTTTTTTTTTCGGGGGGGTGGGGAGTATGAGATGAAAAGTTAGAAACAATGATCAACAAATAGTGTAACTGGTCTTCTGTTTTGTGCAAATTACATTTAATTGAGATTTTAACTAGCAAATAATATATCTTTACTCTTTAGGGTATTTGGAAGACCCTTGTATGGATGTACCTGCATTTGGGGGAACCACAAATCAACATGGTATTGCAGGTGGAGATTACATTGAGGCTAGTTGTTGGATGTTGGAGGGATAAATGTCAGAAGGTGGACCCCTAAATGATCTTTATGCCGCAATCCTGTTGACAGCCTGTGAGATGAAGGCTGTCCCAGAATATGTAAGAGTTCCTTTTATTCCAAGGTGTTGTCCCTGAGATGCATTTCTATTGCACACTTTCATTGACGACCCCACAACATCCTTGAACTGTAACTGAGAAACCTGGAATTTCAATATTGTCAGTTGTTCCATTGAGGAATCGAACCATCAAACTTGGTCCAATGTGCAGAAAAACTGACTGTAGATGGTTTCTTTTTCTTTTCTTTTTCTTTTTTTTTATTATGTTTGTCAGGTAATAATCAGCAATTATTTCAACGATTATATCATTCAGAAGTGGTGTACATGATGTGCATGTGTAATGATTTTCTAGGAATGATGATCCAAAATTCTGAGCAAGTTTATAATTGTAAATATGTTATATGTACAGGCATTCTATTCTGTTTTGAGTTGTGGCATGACGAGAGGAAATGGCTAAGTAAACCAGTATTCATCTATGCCCTAAAACAAGAGAACAATAACATGGATACTTGATCATGTACTGCATAAGAATTGCTTACTGTAGGTGTTGGGGCTGATGAGTATGTTGGTGATCCATCCCATATATTTCAACGTAGGCAATGTTTTCACCAGGTGAATGCAAGTGAAGAGGACAACCATATGATTGACTCTGTCAGCACAATTTTGCTTTGCTAGTTGATTAAGTGTGCATCCAATGGGCGCCAACAAGTATAATATGAACTTCTGTGCTCCCATGTTATACAGTGATTTTCTGGGGAAAATAAAGGAGAGATCAAACAATGTTTTCTTTCTAGGCAATTGGTTTCATGTATCTGTGACTACAAAACTAGTTGTGACATGTGGAAGGGTGATGTGGCAATTCCAGATTGTTCAGTATCTAGGGAATTGGTCTCAATTGACCATGTATCAAATTTTCACTCATATTCAAACCATTACCTTCCTGTATTTGCATGAATCCTCTCAATAGTCCAAACATTGGTGTTCATCTTCTTTATTGTTTTGGATTTCTTAATGCTTTATGTTACCACTTGGTTAAGTGGGCGAGGCTAACCATTGCGCTATTGCAGCCTCTTGGTTGCGGGTTCAAAACTTGGAAACAGCTCCTCTTGCGAAGCCAGGGGTTAAGGCTGGTACATTTGCTCCCTCCCAAATCCTGCAGTAGAGGGATTCTTGTGCCTCGTGCATTGGGATGCCCTTGTTTTTTATTACGACTTGGCTAACTCAATTTGTCATGGAGACTTGAAATGTGTGGTTTACTCAACAAATTCTCAACTTTTTTTCTGGTTGCAAGGAAAATAAATAGCAGTGGAATCAATCCAATTTAATGAGGAATATTTTGTTATAATACATCATATGATTCTAGAATTAATTTTAAAAATTTTAAATACAGTTATTAAAATTGTACTCTATTTTTCAAATCCTTTTAATTTGAATAGTAAAATAAAGATTACATCAACAAACTTTATCATCTATATTTCATCATTCCATATGTCTTCAACAGGTTCTATATGGGCTTGTCGTCCCATCAACAAGGAATCTTCCTGTCATGATTCATGATCCTCCTCTATCCAACCTAGGGGAATTTGTATTTCTTCGTTGTCCATTCTCAATTCTATGGCAACCTTCATAGTCTCCACTCTCTCTTCATTGAAGCTCTTTGTAATCACTCTCACTCCTCTAAGACAGTCCCCATCCCAATGCAAACTTAATAACATTCCAAATAACCAAAACTAAGGCTTTGTTTGGTTAGTGGAATTGAAGGGAAGGAAAGAGAAATTTTCATACTTAAAAGAAAAAATTTTTATAATTATTACTCCATCTGACTATATCACTAACTCCAAATTATACCATATTTGGTTATTAAATTTCACTTTACTTTGCATCTAATTTCCTTTGGTTTAAAAAGTAAAATAAAAATTACCTGTAAAATGTATTATTACTAAATATGGTAAGAAATTTAAGTAATTTATACAATCACATGGGGTAATGATTACAAAAGTTTCTATTTTAGGTTTGAAAATTTTCACTTCTCTTCCCTTTAATTTCCCTTGTAACAAAACGTAGTTTAAATAAATTTTGGGGGAAGTATCTGCCCTCTACCCATATGTATTGGCATCTCCCTATGACAAGCGAATAGGCAGACGGGAGGGTGGTGGTGCCTTTACCAAGGGGCCTACATAATCAGGGATGAACGAGAGTGTGAGAAGACGTATTTTCCCATAAAATTTAGTTCTAAGAGTTTTAGAAAGATATTTAACTTCGAAGGGCATTTATATTGGGTTGGACCAGATTATCATCCCACAAGAAGAATTGGTTTGATCTCATTCTCCTTGCTTAACTGTGGTGGTACATTGGTAGTAGTTTGTACCAATTTACCATGACTGAAAATGGTGATGCACTCACTGATTTCCGGGTTTGGCAAGAAGAAAATCATACCAAACCGGGCAAAGGTTCATTAGGGTTGTCAATTCCAGGCCCAACCGAGCCTACCCGATTAAAGCCCGGCCTAACAGGTTTAATAATTGGCGGTCCCAGTGTGGGGTCCTACCTGTCGGGCATCTGAGCGGACCAATCAATTCTAGGCCCAATTAACCCGCCCAGTTACAGCCCGGTTAAGGCCCGACCGTTTTATGAACCTTTAATCTGTTTTCCTTCTGAGTTGTATGTGAAGATTTTGGTCTTTGATCAGTCCTATTTATTACTGGAGAGAGAAAAAAGAGTGGGATCCACAGGGATTTGAGAGAGGCGCGTGCAGGAATTGCACAACTGGTGGAGTGAGGAATGTAGTCGACATACTCAGAGACCATAGTTTCTAGTATGTACAAACAGATAGAATGCACCCTTATAATGGATTCGGAAACAAAGGAGAAAGAAGCTGACCATCCCCCCATCTGTTCCTTTCTTGGTCTATATGAAGACTAAACTTGAGGTAAGAGTGGTCATGGAAGCCATTTGTGCTCCAAACAAAAGCATACATATGATCCAAAGAGTACACTCTATGTTTCAGCCTGGAAGTAGCTTCAAATCCAGAAGCTTGAAACAAGTTGAGAAAAAAATAAAAGTGGGGTTTGAAAGAAAGAAGTTTTTTTTTTTTTTTTGTTTTCTTGAGTTTGTGTGGTGGTAAGAAAATGCATGATTATTTCAGAGACAAGCCTCTCTGCTTGTATCATTCAACACATGGAGTCTCATATGGTTTGTTTTCTCTTTTTCTACATGACTGGAGAGTGACAGTGTGGTCCTTTAGGCCCCGACCTAGCCAGTAACCTGGTTACAGTCTGGTTCTGGCCCAATTATAATACCCGATTATAACCCGAGATCGACTGAAGCCCGACCGAGCCCATCCAGGCCCGGTACGACTACTTAAAAAGTAAGATATGATGTAGCCTGCACGAATGGTGAGGGACGGCTAGGCCTGAGACCGAGCCCTACGGTTGACACCCCGTCAATCCCAATTAAACCAGTGGGAGTGTGTTTGCCTACGGTACAGACTACAAGGGTGGCTGTGTGTGTTTTTAAGTTAAGAGCAAGGGATTGAATGATGTCACACTGGATACATCTCCACTTGCAGTTGGACTAAGTTAAGAACAAGGTTTCAAAAAATGGATTCAGAGATCGATTCGGTCAGTGAAGCCGGCAGATTTCACTGATGTCCCGATTTTTAAAACCGTAACATTCAATTATGAACCAAATCCTCCCTCTTCTGGTAAGCACTTTGAGGCATGGATCTACTACATGGGTAAGTAAAACGTAGCCATAGCCACAAGCATCAAGACCATTTCCCTTGTTTCCTTCTCAAAAAAACCAAACAGAGATTCATACAAGGTAAATCTTCTAATCATAAAATTAGACCAAGGTAGGAACTTCAATTTCACATACATTAACGAACAACTCTATCAACATTTTTTTCCTCCTTAAATTTGCCATAAAGTTTTAACTCAACAATGCCAATCCCTAGGTTCACAACAAAATATGTCTCCTGATGGCAATTTATTTTTATCCATTTGCAATTTCTGACAGCTGCTGTTCTCCATAGAAACAAGCATGATCCTACTCAGACACAAGAGCTAACCTGAATTCTTTCTGTCAATGTAAGTACTATTATGACGGGGACCCCGCACCCAAGATTTTTTTGGTAAAATTCTGCACCCTAGTTTTTTTGACCCAGTCACCACCTCTCTTGAGACAAAAACTTATAAAAAACTATTCCACTTCCAATATGCCTGGACCCACCACCCTGATTTTAGAAACTTTTGCTCCAATCAATGGACCTCTCTTCAAACCACAAACCTCCATAACAAACTAATAAACCGTAGCTTTTTCCTTTCCAAATGGAATAAGTAGGTGTTTGGAAACATCAATTTACTGCAATCCAAATACCTAGAACAGCTTCATGTGCTGGAGGAAAAATCCCCATCTATGGAGGACTCTAAGGGTGTTAGTTTAATCAATGATTGACTTAAATGGATCTTTGCTACTGAAGAGTCTTTCTGGCTTCAAAGGTCCAAACATGCCTACATCTGTGATGGTGACCGAAACACTAAATTTTACCACTCCATAGCAAAAGCAAATCTCAGGAAAAGACATCCTCTCACTTTACAATGAGGATGGTGTTAAAACTGAGGGTCCCATAATTATTGCTGAAATCTTCTCAAACCACCTCTCTAAGATTTTCACCTCATCCAACCCCCTAGGCACCTGTTTTGTTGAATGCTTATTTGATAAAGTTTTGGAACCCCCTGATCTTACCATCTCTGACAACCCAAACCTAATTGAAATCAGAACCGCTGCCTTCTCCATTGGAGCTTTCAAAGCTCTAGGCTCTGATGGATACCAAGCATGTTTCTATCATTCCTTCTGGGACCTTCTATCTGGAGATGTTCTTCAATTTGTTAACTCTTTTTTTTACCAATGGATCCCTACTGGCTAGCTGCAACCACACTTTATTGTGCATGATTCCCAAATTTGAAAAAGCCCTCGTTGCCCCTGATTTTAGACCTATCAGCCTTTGCAATGTCTCTTACAAAATCATTGCAAAAATCATGGTAAACCGCCTCAAACACTATCTGCCCCTCTTCATTTCCCCAAACCAGGCAACCTTCATCCAAGGACGAAAGATCTCTGATAACATCACCATTGCCCATGAAATTTTTCACTTCTTAAAAACAAAAAAACACGTGCGATCTGGCTTTGTAGCCCTTAAACTTGATATGTCCAAGGCCTATGACAGGGTTGAGTGGGCCATGATTACCAAAATCCTGGGGTTTCTCGGGTTCCCTGAAAAATGGATTCTCTGGTTAACTCCCGTATAAGCACAACCTCTTTCTCTTTCAAAATCAATGGCAACCCTTTGGTTACTTTAAACCCTCAAGAGGCCTTCGACAGGGTTGCCCCCTCAGCCCTTATCTTTTCTCCTTACAATGGAAGTCTTATCTCGCTTACTTGATGCTGTTAGAGACCCTGGAGCCATTAAGGGGATTAGAATAGCAAGAAATGTTCTTGAAATGACTCATCTTCTTTTTTACCAACGACACCTTCATTTTCTGTAGAAATTCTAAAGATGACATTCTTGCTATTAAAGCTACCCTTGAATTGTTCTCTGACCTCACAGGCCAGGAAATTAACTTTTCTAAAAGCGAGATCTTGTTCAGCAAAAACACAGATGTTGAAAACAAAAGAAGAATCTGCAACTTGCTTGGCTTAAAGGAAATAAAACTTGATTCTCTCTACCTTGGGACTAGACTCTTCCACCATAGATCCAAGATTAAGGATTTAAAACCCCTTGTTCGGAGAGTCAAATCAAAATTACATATTTGGAAAGCAAACTGTCTTTCCTATGCAGGGAGGCGTGTGTTAATCCAATCTGTCCTTGCTTCCACACCTTCTTACTTGATGTCCTATTTTCTATTTCGCAAAAATCTGCTCCTCTTTAGACTCTATCTACCTTAGTTACTAGAATAATGACCCCCCAAATAAACATAAAACACACCTTATCGGGTGGGATAAAATCTGTACCTCCACTAACTTGGGAGGATTGGGTATCCGTAAATCCCAAACCCACAACAAAGCCATCATCCTCAAACTTTGTTGGAGACTCATCAATGAAGAGTCCTCCCTTTGGGGTAGAGTACTTAAAGCCAAATATTTTCCAAAAACCTCAATTTTCATTCCTATTGTTAGGAAAAATAGAGACTCTTAGGTCTGGAACAGCATTGCATCCGTGCTACCCGACCTCAAGAATATTGTGTAGAGGAAGATTGGAAATGGTCTGGATACTTACTGCTGCTATAACCCATGGATCACAATCATTTCAGGCCACTGTCCTAACCAAAGAAGGAAGCTTCCCCACCCGCCTAGCAGCTAACCATTTTTCTCCGCTTTTACATACCAAGCCCTTAGTCTCCAAGTGGTGGCGTTTTTTCTGGAAATTAAATATTCATTCGAAGTTTAAAATGTTTTTTTGGCGTGTCTCGAATGCAGGTTTACCTGTCAAGGCCACTCTCTCAAAATGGATATCGATCGAGCCTACATGTGGTTTCTGTGGTGCTCGTGATGAATCCCACTAGCATCTCTTTCTATCTGGTGAATGAACTAAGCGTATCTGGGCCTATGGACCCCTCGGACTTAGAACCGAACACCTAAATAGTTCTAGTTTGGCACAACTTTGTGCTTCCCTCTTTCAATCAAAAGCCATGGACAAACCAACAACCTCTTGATTTTTTTCTATTGTCAAACATGTTATTTTATTTGGCTTGTAAGCAACAAAGTAATTGGTGGTCTAGCCACGACGGACCCCACCCCTATTCTTTTAAATGTTTCTAAATAGATTATGGACCTTAATCTAGCATCACCACATTTAAATAATCAACTGCCAAATCCCCTAACTTGCACGCACAATAAATTTACCTTTCTTATACTGCACAAGTCTTTCTAAACCATCCATAGGCCTAATAGGATGGGCTTATTGCTTTTTGTTGGATGGTCAGAGTGTTTAACATCTACAGGATTTGCTGCTTCAACCGATGGAACAGAGGCTGAGCTACTTGAAATCTTGCATGGGTGGAAACACGCTATGAATGATAAAATCCAACTCAAATAAATATGGATCATTAACCAGACTCTACACAGGCTTTTAGTGTCCAAACAGGATAATAGTATTCCTTTTCATATCATCCCTTACTTTTTTGAACTAGCTGAACTAACTTCCAACTTCTCTAATGTATAGTTTAAATACAAAAACAATGTGGTCTCGTATCCTACGCTCTCTAGCTACTTTCTCACATACTAATAGAACAGTTATTTCACCTTTCCTTCATGATGTACATCCCTTTGCTCGCTCTAATTCAATAAAATAGTTTTGTTTTCATTTCAAATAAGAAAACTCATCTTTTCCAATCTATTCTTCTTCTATTGTTGATCCCTGGTTCTCCGGTTGTGATGACAGAATGAATTCAATATTTTCACTGAAAAGTCAACGGATGTTCTTCACACTTTCTCAAAGATTAGAGAAGCTCTTGCTTAGGATCTTAAAAGTCTAGCTTGTTACGTAAAAAGTTGAAAATTATCCACAACAGTTGTCTGATTCAGTCAACAGATTATACGACCACCAGGGCCATTACCTTTTACAAATTGCAAATTAGACATCAAAACCCCATATTCTAAAACGTAACATCCCAGGTGAAGTCTCAGTGTGTGCTGTCAGAGATACCACCGGAAACCATACTCTCATCCATAGGTTTAGGTCCTCCACAAGATCTTGAGACTGACTCAAACAATTTCTCTATCTCCGGTGCACACCTAGTGAATGATCGATTCCAAAAATTATACCTAGGATTCTGCAAACATGAAAGCAAACCAGTTTACACAATGACCACATAAACAATGACATAAAAATTTATTTTAAAAAAGAAATAAAACAGTGTCACCAATTGCCAGTAATTTCACTGTTTACCTTGATGAGCTCAATAAAAGTGATCAACAGGCCCCAAGGATGAGGTCTGTTGACAATCAAGCGTTCCAACAATACCCTAGTTATTTGCTCCTGTATAATTTCCTGTACGACAAGGGGTCAAATAAGTTATTAGCAGCTTTTGCCATAGACATTTTGTATTTATATCAACTGAATTCGGAGAAAAAAAATTAGTTGCACAACAATAATTTCAAGGACAGTGACACAAGTTGGGGACAAAACAAAAGGAAGAGAAATAATAGGAGACATGCTTACCTGGTTTGCTTCGGCAAACAAGTAGAGGAGGACAAAAGAGAAGTAATGTGTATTGTTATTTGGATATCGTAGCTGGTTAGCAACTGCATTCAAGAAGAGGTAGCGACCTTCCGTATCGAGTTCCCCAATCAAAGTCTGGAAGATATCCATGGCAGCACCCACCAAGAAAATATCCATGGAGGCACCCTGTGCCATTGGTTGTGCATGCGGTGCAGTCCTTGTCTGTAGTTGCTGAATAGCCTGCAATAGTGCCACCCAAATACAAGCAATCAATGAATGGTCCAGCCTTTGTAATGTGGGCAATTATTAGTTCCTATAATCAAATGGTCTGGATGGGCAAATCAATCATCAAAGAGACTCAAATCAAGGGAAAACCTAGCTAAGCCTTTGTCGCAGGCTACCTAAAAATACCTTCCGAAAATATCAGCACCACATACACACCGACAGTCATCATTTGGTCTCTACTCATGATGATAACTGAATGAGTAATAATGCCAAACCCTATTTAACCATGATGCAGTTATGGATGCCAAGAGTCATACTGACACGTTGCATCCTACTCAGTGATTCCCAAACAATAGGGTCTGGGGAGACGTTGACGACGACTTTTCTGAATGTTTTCAGACATATTAATAGTTACTTTTATCATATAAAATCAATTCTATAAATATATTTCATTTTTACCTTTTTTTTTTTAAGCTAAACACTTGGCTTGTTCTGGTTAACCAAGCTGAATTACCTGAAAAGGAAAATAAATTTCATTTCATCACAAGATTCTGTCATGGTAGTTTCCGATAGGGGGTCTATGTGTAGACCCTGGGGTGGGTATCAGGAATAAGAAAGTTATTTTGTGGTAGAGTGTCCCAAGGAGAAAAACAGCCTTGCACTAAACATAAAAATCTCTCCCCATTCTTTGACAGAGGTTGGCAGGGGTTAGGGTACCTTGTCATAGCAGCAAACCACCTCTCACGGAATCTTTATTGTACCCTTTATCGAATCGTCGAATTTTTTTAATCTAATAAGAAGGCTTTCGAAGGAGACATTTACTCTTTCAATATCTGATCCATTCGTAGGGCAAGACCACAACCTCTCAGAATAAATTAATGCATCAGACATGGTGGACAATGAACCCATCCCGAGTCAGTCCCACAGCAGTGACTGAATCCTTGTCCACGCGTATCGACACACAATACAGCAGGTGGGCAGACAAGTCTGTGTAACATAGGCTGAACCAAACTAGCGACAGTCTTACACAACAGGTGCTCACCTTCTGGAGAGTACAATGCCCGCATAGTTAATCTAAATTCACAGATAGTACACATGTACACCAATGGATCCCAATCATTAAAACCTGGCTTTAAAACATGTATAGTTTCCCATGGTATAAAAGTATTATGCTATATTAATAAACACCTACTTTGAAAAGAGAGAGGAGCATTTAGTTACCTCCAAAAGTGGGCATCATAGTAGCCAAACAGATTTCTGCTTAACTAGAAGGTCCGATAGATTATTATGTAAGGATTGTAAGATCATACTAAGGAAGAAATTAACCACACAACCTAGATTAGTGGTCATGGATATGTGCCTCGTTACTTATTTATCCTAGGATAAGGTGATGAAGCTTAAAAGAAGATACCTTGAAATCATTAACTGATACTGGTGGAGGGCGGATAGGAGAGGGGGGAAATTGCAGGGGAAAGGGAAAGAGATCACACAATTACACACTCTCACAGAGTAAACCAATAAACTTCTATTTAATTCGTTAGCCCACTGTTGGGTTACACACTTACATGTAAGGGAAAAATAACAAGACTCCTAGTTAGACTATGAAACTGAAATAACAACTTGCAATTCAAACTACTCTAACTCCAACGTATGTAACTCAAAACAAATAAAAGACTGAAGAAAATGAACTACTAAATAAATAAACTAATTCCAACCCTTGTTGGAAAAAAAAACATTGGGCTGGTTCTGTCTAGGTTTGGGTTTACCACAGCCTATCATGGCAGTCCAACCAGTTAAGGGATACTGCATCAATCTCCTCCTTTGAAAATAACTCAACTCCGTCGAGTTTGGAAAAGGACCAAGGAGGTCATCTGAAGCAATACTGACGGGGACATCATGCCGCACCATTACCAGAGGCCCTTTGTGCACCACTACTAGAGGCGCAAGAGACTACCACGGAGCCAGTTACTATGGTTCCTCGGTGTATGCTTATTACCGATGATATTGTTTTGGTGGATGAGACAAAAGCAAGGATAACAATTACGGAAATCAACCTTGGAATCAAAAGGTTTTAAGATAAGTAGAACAATGACAGAGTATATGGTGTGAACTTTAGTTACACTGGGACAGATAATAAGGTGGTGAAGAAGATTGATGAGAAAGATTCAGCGAAGTGATTTTTTCAGGTATCTGGGCTCAAGCATAAATAAAGAAGGTGAAATAGAGGATGGTATTTCATAGAGAATTAAAATAGGATGGATGAAATGGAGAGGTGTGTCCAGAGAATTGTGCGATCAACATATTCTTTTGAAAAATAAAGGAAATAGAGAATTGTATTTCATATGACTAGCTATGATGTATGGTGCAGTTAAGAAGCACCATGTAGATCAACTCAGTGTAATGGATGAGCTGATGATGTTGAGATGGATGTGGGGCAAAACTAGGAAGGACAAAGTAAAGAATGGGCATATTAGAGCTGATTTGGGAGTAGCTCCGATACATGATAAGCTACGAGAAAGTCATTTGAGGCGGCATGGCCATGTTCAACGGAGGCCTTTGGATGGCTTCAATACGGAGGAGTGATTTGATTCAAATTGAAGAAAATAAAAGAGCCAGGGGCAGACATAATGACCCTAGAAGAAGTGGTGAGGAAAGACATGCATAGCTTAGGCCTTGTATCAAGTATGACTTCGAATAGAGCTGATTGGAGGGCAAGGATCTATGTAGTTGACCCCATTTAGCTGGGATAAGGCTTAGTTGTTGTTGTTGTTGTCGTTGTACGCTATATTAGTAAATAGTAATTCGTATGCGTAGGGTTTTACTTGTATTTTTTACCTTGTAAAAAGTGACAATACCCGCAATCTCCAAACCATATTTTCCATCCCCGAATTTACGAAGGCTCCGTTTGTTTAGAGGGGAAGGTGGGGTGGGATTGCTGGGAAGATGGGACCCACATGTTGGTGGGGTTATGTTAGGGTGGAAATGTTGAGGTCAAGTTAAGGTCAAGTTACTTTTCCCATGAACAGTAACCAAAGTCCCACCAAATAAGATAGCAAAAGGTGGGATTTTGAAGTGCCACATCAGCAAACAAAGCAATTAATGATGTCCCTAAGCTTTTGTAAGTTCCAAACCCAAATTAACCAAACAAGGTTGGTGTGGGATTTTGAAGTGCCACATCAGCATTTTCCCACCCCACCTAAGTTCCCTCTGAACAAACGGGGCCTAATTGTGCATAGCATCCAAATGGATACCGTCAAACTAAAAATCCACAAATAGAAGGGAAAAGGAAAAAGAAAACTATACACCAAGGCAGTGAAAGAATTACCTGCATTCCCACATAAAGCACGAGGGAGTTGATCAAGGGCACATTGTATCGGGTTCCAGCCTGGGCTGCCTCACTTGGAGGAAGCAACAATCTCTGCTTCAGTTCTGCCAAGAAGGAAGACCCTTGTTGCCTTGTCTGCAGAGTTGTAAAGCGAGAATAGAAGATAAGAAAAAAACCAAAAAAAATAAAAGACTCAAGTAGAAGCAAAAGAGCAACTTATATTAAAAGAGGGAGGGAGGGAGCACAAAGGTGGAAGAAAATACTCCAGCCAATTCCATAGCGCTTTACGCCAGTTGAAATACAAACAGTTCTAACAACCATCCCAATACCTTGAGATACTCATCAATGTCATTCTTCATTTGCTTTGCCTTCAGAGCAGTATCAACTTCAGACAAAATGCGCGGTGATTGGCTGATCTCTGCTAGTAGATCAATCTACAAATGGTAAAATTACAAAGGAGACAGAAAGGTAAATTGTTTATATTGGAATTAGCCTGAGCATGAGGAGAGTTAAAGATATAAACCAAAATCCAGTAAACACCTTCAAGTTGGGCGTGGACGGATCAGGCAGCCTCATATTGCGGGGGAATGCACTGAGGATAACATTCCGCATCTGGATGCAGCTGGGAGGTATTACATCACAGAAGCTGAAATGATAATCACAGAGGAACTCAGGGAAATCATGAAGCAGCACGAGCAGCACTCTCAAAGTTCCTTTGTACAGAAAGTGAACCTGCATACACAAAGTGTAAACCATGAGACCCAGAACTTTTTATAGATAAGACATAATATTGTAAAGCAAAATATATAAATGAAACAAAGAGCCAAATGACATGCGTGAAGAATAACAAACCGGTTCACCCATTTCAGCATTCCTTAAATATGGCTCCAAAAACTTAAACAAGTCCACCAGCAGCCGTTGAACAAGAGGCCAACCCTTCTGAGGGTTAAGTGTGAGCAATTTAGGCATGTAACTCCTGTGACTCACCAGCTCAAGCCAAGCAAAGCTGAAAAGCAAACACAACAGAAGTCCCTTTCATGAATAGAAGACAAGCCCACTATAAAACCTAAGCATAAGAACAATGGTATGACAAGATCAGTAATTCGTCATATATCCACAACCAGATGCTACAATCCTCTATAATGCCAAAGACTGCATTAGACAAGTGCAACGACCTAAAAGCATCAAATGTTGATTAAGCACCCCACCTATACCGTTTCTACAAAGCATGCAGTACCACTCAAGTTGCCTAGAAAATTGTAGTGACAGAAAAAACTACAAAGCCTTAACATCAAAATGAATTTTAATCTGGCAGGAATGATTTACAGCCATGTGGACCAAAATATTGGTATAACACTGGTGATGTAGATTTGGTCAATTGATGGGGCTGTGTAAGGTAGGCCATAATCTGTCCCATACTATGGGTTGTTTACGCCCATCAGTTTCAGCATGTACCTGGCCCATTGATTCTGTCCAAAGGAGAGATCCAAGTCAACTTTAAAATAGAGGTCGAACACCTGCACTTGAGGGAGGCCTTAGTCAACGCGATTGCTGATTTAAGGGAGGATAACTTCTAGTTTGTGTGGGCCCATGGCTAGCTGGAAGATATTGAATTAGAGATCGAGATTGGAGATCAAAGTGAAGATTAATTGACATCGACCAGTTTTATTTGGAAAGCGATGACCGTCAAACAAGGAAGAGATTATGACCAGCAGTTGGAGATTAATCAGGAGACCAAATCTGCAGCTGACTGGACTCGACTCAAAAGGGATCAATTGGGTTATAGAGGGATTATCTAATTTGTTTTAATTAGTTATTCCCTATTTGAAGGTCATGCTTGGTGCGTTGGTCAAGTGCTCACTTGCTGAACGCTTGGTCACGGGTTCGTTCAAGTCCTGGAAACAGCCTCTCTGGAAACAGGGGGTAAGGCTGCGTACATTTGACCCTCCCCAGACCCTGCTAAATGCGGGAGCCTTGTGCACTGGGTATGGCCTTTTAGTTATTCCCTATTTTCTATGTAATAGTTAATGTGCTAGATTAGGAATCAAGTTCTATTTTGAATTGGAGTTTATTTTGTTTCACAAGTTATCTTAGGTTGTAATCGAATTTTTTTTATAAATAAAGGTGCAAAGGCTGTAACAGCCAAGTCGAGTTTATGAAAAAATAGAGTTTGGATTCAACTTGAAACCTTGTTAATGGCTGTGAAATGCAGTTGGGGTGAGAGGTCCAAGAGAGGGAGAGAGTGGGGCTTAATCCTATTATCCTATCTTCTTCTATTTTTTTTTAAATCACTTTCGTGACTGAGACCTGCTGCAACCCAGAACCATTTGAGGGTGTAATTTTGAGGCTGAATCAATGATTGAATGATGACAAGGTGCTACAGAGTTGCTGCTTCAATTACTTATATAAATTCCTGCACAATACTACAATTGATTTTTTTTTTCTTTTTTTTTTTTTGCGGCCGGGGGGGGGGGGTGGATTGCTGCAAAATCCCACGGGATCAATGTCTCCATCAGCTTTTTACCCAAAAAAAAGAAAATCTCTCCATCGGCTTATCTGTTGAAGCCCACATGTGGAGGATTAAATCAGCACTCAAGCAGGGTGGGTGGACTGCTATTTGGAGGTATTATGAATTGGCTTTTGTTAAATCTCCTCATCTGAAACCCTAGTTCAAGATATAATACATTTCATCATATAGTAACCTGATTTGTTGAGTTGTTAAGGGATCCTGACTGGGGTTAGGTCATTAGTGACCCGACCTTGCATCAACTGGCTAGAAAAATACTGCTTAAAAATAACATAAATTGACCAAACGAGCTGAGGTACTGGTTGGAGAAATCACAGTATGGTATACATAAAAACTGTAACAAGGAATGATCATTTAAGAAATTACAAAACAATTTGGCATACAGACCTGAAACCAGGAACTTTGAGGGGTTGCAAAGCATGAAAAGCATTAGCAAATGCTGTCAACACCTGCAGACACAAACCTGTGTTAATGATTATGGCCTAACAACGCAACAGTGGGGAAGTGTAAAATGCAAAACCACACATACCTGAAAGTTGGCACCATCAAGGACCGGATCTAGAGAACCAAGGTCATAAAGCCAGTTGATAAACAATCTGAAATATGGTCTTGGATTGAAGGATGTCTTCTTTTCCTCTGCATCTTTCTGGATGACCCTCACAGTTACTGATAGGATCTGTCCAGGAGTCATTTACATAACAATTAAAGTAATGCTCTGAATAAAGGGCGGGCTAAAAAATTCTAGAAATTAGTTTTTGTGGATTCAAACCTTGGGCAAAAGAAACAGTCTATTTGACCCTTGGTCCACCGTACAGTACTGAAAACCAATTTACAAAACACAAAATTCGTAATGATAATGGAAGCAAGATTTTCAGGGACAATAAGCTATCTCTTGTAACCAAATGCAGAAGAAAGTATCTTTACCTTGAGAATTAGAAAGATGAGCTTCGCACACATATCAATAGCAAAAAATGACATATGCTGGGAATGATGAGGCTGTAGCGATAATGAGGCAGGAGTTGTTACCTCAGTAGATAGGCAGTGTGCTACTGAAAGTTCCTGCAGCAAAATATCACTCGTAAAGTTGTTCATCGACCATAAATTCCATCATTGATTCCCAAACAAAGTAATAAAGATGGAAGAAAAATTACCGTTAGGATACGGAAAAAGCGATCTGATATATCATCCCCTATAAGCAACCCACTTTGTTGTAATTGGGAAATGTAATGTGTATAAGCTGCATCATTTGCACCAGGAAGTTCACAAATTCGACACCATTCACCAAACAGGACTGTAACCTGCAGCATACTCGGAGACAAAATAAGCATAAAGTACAAAATACACAAAGTAAAGATTGAATGATCCCATCACATATGTCTTCAGGTCAAGCAGAATAACTTAGGTGTTACTATGACTGAAACATAGTGATGACCACACTCAAAATTTGCTTTAGTTTCAAGATGAATCACTTAATTGTTTGGCATTCACCCATAGAAGTAGGTGACCTACATGATGTACAAAAAGGAGCAGGAGAAAGCACAGTACATACGAAAACAAGAATACAAGGCAATTTCTTTCAAATGAAGATAGAGTAAACACCAAAGAACAGTAATATCATCTCTAAAAACATGGTAATATCCACCTCATTCTTTTAAACATCTTAATCATTACATCTGGATATCTATGAATTTCATCGAACAAGCACTAATTCGTACCTGTTCACGGAAACCAGCAGGATCTGCTGCCATAGATTCAGCATTGGTATAGTCTTCCCTGATTGCCATGGAGCGACCAGGAGACTGCTGCGAAAGAATCACATCCAAAATGTTGAATCCTAAAAAAATCTAGCACATATTCACAATGATATAACTGAGCATCGCTAAAAAACAAATACCTTTTTCTCCCGGGCCTGTCTAGTCTTATCCTCCTTGCCAGTGGTTAAACTAGACAATGCAGCTGAATTAGCAGCAGGATTCCTGGCAATGTCAACCAATTGCTGTAAAGTTTCAGGGGATCCAGGCCTCATTGCAAGCTGCAAATGTCAAACAACTAATCGATGAGGGATTTATGGAACTCAAAACAAACCAATAATCACAATCAGAAGAAAATCAGACCTTTGCCAAGGCATCAACAAGATTGTGGAGTTCTGACACACTAACACCAGGTTCCTGAACCACCAGCGCTTGGAGAAGAGAAATGGCAAACTCTGTAGCAGTTTCTGCAAATTTTACACCACCAGTTAGCTGCATAAATTGTACCAAAATAACATTAAATCTAAAAAGTAAATTCCCTCCCTGTACATACTGTTCCTTCCTGCATCAATAAGCTTTGCCATGTGTACATTGTACTCTGCAAGGTTTAGTAATTCACTGCGAATGAGACCAACAGCTATATCCTTGTTGAACTTGCGCTCCTCATCCGAGTAAATCACCTAGAAGATAAAATAATAGAAAATGGAAAGCATGAAAAACTAAACACATGAACACCAAAACTTTCGAATTTGGACAAGAAAACACTCTTTTAGGAAAAATCTATACACACCTTTGTGAAACTCTAGGAAGATGAAAGAGTGAAATCATAGAATAACGTTTCTTTTTCTTACATAAATAGTGTAGTAGGATCTCACACTCAGAGTCTTATAGGGTGAAGAACATTTTTGGAAATATATAGCATAAAAGCACATCTTTATTTGCTAAAAATCAAGGCAACTTAAACTTTGTTTATGACGAAGTAATAATTACTTCTATTTTTGGTTGTTTGATAATTTTTCCTAGAAAATACAGAACAACAATATTAATATTAGATCCATATCAGCTAAATATAACACATTTTCCAAACAGAAGACATAGTTAGGAGTAATGATATCACAATATGGACTTCGAATTAATGCATCAACGCTGTTATTGAACTTGAGAAACAACAACCCCCCCCCCCCCTTAAGAAAAAAAAAAGGATTTAGGGACAAAAGGAGGAGAGGGCTTATAGATTTGTTTAACATTTTTATAAAGAAACACCCTTGTCTTCTTTCTGCTTCTAATCATTGACCACTCCTTCCACTCATTTTTATGGAGTCAAAATATATGTATGGAAATTACCACATTACCCAAAAATGGCATCAGTTACCAAATTATCCATCCAATCTTTCATTCAACCAAATTACCCAAAATAAAGATGAGTATTACTAAAATGCCCTAAACAATGCCTGCTTTAAGATAGACCCTCACCGCATACTTTTTGACATTTTTGCCCCTAACCATCATAGAAAAACTGTCCAAAAGGAGTTGTTAATTGTGTGCACCACAACCGCGCTACAGTTCTCCGTTCCTCCCTCAGACTAGTAATGGTTGCCTGCCGCACCTGTACAACAACAACTCAGCCTTATCCCAACAAAATGGGATCGGCTACATGGATCCCAGAAGTAACAGAAATCAATAATATAAAAAAGGGAAGGAGCACACAACAATGACACGAACTCTAGCGCATCGACCCGACTTAGCAACGAACCGCATCATAACTGAGCCTCAGGTCTCGAGAAAGGAGTGTATTAACACCATGGTCACAAACATCATAGCCCAACTAAAACGGAATCGCCCATGTGGATCTTCGCTCTCCACTCAGCTCTATTTGAAGTCATACAAGGAGCAAGACCTAAGCTAAGCATGTCTTTCTTCACCACTTCTCCTATGGTTTATCTTAGGCCTGCCTCTAGCTCTTTCGGTTCCCTCAATCTTGATCAGATCGCTCATTCGAACTAGGGCATCCGATGGCCTCCGTTGAACATAGCCATGCCACCTCAAACGACTCCCTCTAAGTTTATCGTGAATCGGGTCTACTCACAAACCAGCTCTAATATGGTCAGTTCTTACTTTATCCTTCCTAGTTATCCTACACATCCATCTCAACCATGGAACAAGATCTCAATTTTCCAAGGGGTCCAGACAAAACTTAATACGAGTTCTAAAGTGCAATATCTCAGTCGAGATCATGGGTAACTCGACCCAGATCTTGACCCATCTTATCCTTTAAAAGTATAGTAACTTGACAAAACTCGAGATATCTCGATCGAGTTCTGTCCAGAACCTCTTTTCTTCCCCTGTGAAGGCTGTGAGCTCATTTCACCTCCGAATTTCAACGTACAACCTGCCGGAGAGTTGATTCAGCTACACAATTGAAGGATTCATCTCAAATTTGAAGCATTTTTCAAAGGTAAACAATTTTTTCCCAAATCTATTTTTTTTCAAAAAAAATTGTTCAAACCTTGGTAGATTCATATCAATTTAAGATATGTTACATAACTTTGGACGATCTATCACTTGATGGAGTTCGATTTTTTTTTCTTTTATTATTTTTTTATTATATTTCTGCAAAAAAAAATAGGATGAATAGTACTTTGTTTGGAAGTGATTTTCATGTATGTTGGACAACCTTGGATGCTCTACAACCTCATGGAGTCATTTTGTTTTTTTCACCTATTAAAAAAATTATTTTATTTTTCAGAATTAATCATTAAAATTTAAAAATATATATATAATATTAAGGAAAGAAGGGTCGCAATCATTCACAGACTTAGGATGATGACATGAGTATGCAAACCATTCTTGTGAGTTTCGAAAGCATGAGTATAGATACTACTAGTAAGCGTCAATCGTGGCATTCATCTCTCAGCCTCATCATGACTATGATTATGGCCAGGAAAGCACCAATTCCGAATATAGTGGCTATGGTCAGTTTGGGCAGCCAGCACTTGAGTTAGACAATCAAAGCACTGGGTCAAGTTTTGGGCCCATATTCCCAGTCCTAAACCAGCCACACTCATACATGCCTCAATATGACAGTAGCAGTGGATCTCACGCCTCATGGCAACCGCCTCCCATGTACCCTAGGATAGGGGAATTGGCATATGTTGATGAAAACATTGATATGAATGTTGTGGCAAACTATGTGCAATACTACAGCAACACTATGACATGGGAATTCTATGTGGATAGTTTTGGGACTAAATTCATTAATCAATCACATTTTATGTAATGTACCGTTGTTAAACAGATCGATGTATTGTACACTTTAACATTTCTAATGCTTATTTAAGTTGTTTTACATTAATTGAATGTTTTGATTGCTTTCTATTAATAAATTATTTGTAAAGTAGGGTATTTTAGTACTTTGCCGCCTACCAACCTAGGGTCCAAAGTGAAACTCATATTTGGACTTTGTTTTTGCAAAATTTGAAAGTGCCATTGCGTTTAAATGGCCTAAAATAGGCTGCGTACCAAGTTTCAGACCCAAACTAGGTCTAAAACCCACTGAAACCATGTTTCGAGTTGGAAATGCACCAACTATATCGAGATCTCGAGATATCTAGAGTCAACTCGGTTTTCCAAGGCATCGAGTTGGGGTCGAGTTCCGAGTTTTAGTTCTATGATCTCAACATACTCATCTCTATCACGCTTAGTTTATTTATATGACACTTCTTCACAACCCAGCATTTCATACATCATAGCTGGTCTAATGACAGTCCTATAAAATTTCCTTTAAGCTTTAAAGGACTATGCCGATCGCATAGAACTCCGAACGCACTTCTCCACCCTATTTTAATCCTTTGGGCAACGTCATCCTCTATGTCAGCCTCCTTATTAACAATTGATCCCAGATATCTAAAATAATCACTTTGTGGGATCTCCCTCTCACCAACATTCACTGCCTATCCGGCCCAGTGTTGCAAAACTTACACACCATATATTTGGTCTATTCTCTGCTTATCTTCAAGCCTTTTGATTCCAAGATTGATCCCCATAGTTCCACTTTGGCGTTAATCTCTGCTTGAGTCTCATCCACTAAAACAACAACATCTGCAAAGATCATACACCAAGGGACCTCTTCTTGTATGCCTCTGGTTAGGTCGTCCATGATAAGCGCAAACAGAAAAGGGGCTTGAGGCTGATCCTTAATGTAACCCAATTGAAATTGGGAATTCACCCGCCTTGGCCCCCCGTCATTCTAACGCTAGTCACCACATCAGCATACATATCTTAATTATGTCTACATATTTACAAGACACCCTTCTCTTCTTTAATTATATCTTTAATTATGTCTGCCTCACATGTGCTCACAACAATTAACAATGCCTTCGGACATTGTAATGGTCATGGTCAAGAATAAAAATGTCAAAAACATACACAGGCGATGAGCTGTCGTAGAGAGGTCACTATTTAGGGCATTTCAATAATACACATCTTTATTTTGGATAATTTGGTCAAAGGAAAGATTGCTCCATTGTGATCAACTGGTCGGGGGTTCGAGTCTGGAAACAATCTCTCTATAAGCAGGGGTAAGTGATGTAGAATCTGAACAAAATAAAAGGCAAAGAACCAGGCCCCTAGTTGGGCCAGGAATGAACCAAGCTCCAGCCAACCCAGCAGGGCCAACTCGAGCCAGAGAAGGCAGGGGTTACTACACCCCACGATGGTGCTAAGTACCCTCCTTGACCAGTCAAAGATGCTCCACGATTTTTGTTAGACCCTCCTTTGACTAGTCAGCTGGATTTGAGTTCACTTAGTAGTATCCATATTTAGTAGTTTCTAATTTGTGTTAGCTTCTAATTTGAGACTGATTTATAAAGCCAAACAGTTTCTATTTTAGTAACTTCTATTTAGTTAGGATTTAGTAGTTGCTATTTTCTAAGTTTCTATTTCATTGTAAGCTTGCCTAAGCTATTAATAGGCATCATATCTTAATGGAAGAGGTTAAGTTTTAGAAAAAAAAGAATCTCAGGCATATTAGCCATCGGTTATGGGAGTTTCCTCCTATGTTTAACAGCTGAGATATGGGTGAGAGACCCAGGCTCAGAAGGCCATCCCCTACCCCCCCCCCCTTTTTTCTTCTATCTTCTCTTGTCCCTTTTCTCCCTACCCTGCTCGACGCCCTTTACTGCTGCTGCTGTTGCTGGAGTTCATTTTTCGAGATTGAAGACACCCTCAATCACTGTCGTCGTTTCTTCTTGGTATTCTATTGAGTGGACCTGCTGCTGTACCTCCGCAATTCATCCGGTTGTAACCTTCTAATTTCAAAACCATCATCCAACATCCACCAACCCTGCTGGATTTTGAAACTCAGATTTCCTTATACCATCACTCCACTCGATCCACACTTCCACCCCCAATCCAGGCCTGAAACTTCCATTCTTCCATTACTTTCTATTTTCATTCCCTGCCTTCCACCCTCAATTCCCACCATCAGAACAGACCCAAACCTGCAGATCAAACTCCCCATACCAAGTCTCACACTCGGTTACTGCAGAGAGCACCAACAACCTGTTTTGGAAGGTTTCTCCTAACATTCTATTTTGGTGAATCCTAAACTTCACATCAAGCCATCAGAAGTGAACAGAATTTTGAAGGCAGCCTCTCCCAATCATTCTCTACCTTCGATCCAAAAGGGGTATTCATCAGTTGGTTGGTTTGGCTAACACCCTAAGCTTCTAATTCTGCCCTTGTTTCTAATTTGGTGTTATTGCTATTTTGATGTTCAGCGGCAACCTGCGATCGATCCGACTGTAGAGTGGTTCTTAGCTGAACCTCTTCTACATTAGTAAGGCTGCGTACATTATGACCCTCCCCAGACCCTGCAGTGGCGGGAGCCTCATGCACTGGCACACCCCTTTTTGGTCAAAGGAAAGATTGGGTGGGTAATTTGGTAAGCAGAAACCCATTCTTGAATAATCTGGTAATTTTCACAAATATATTACCCTCCCCTCTCTTCCTTCGGCTACTAATCTCTGGCCACCCTTCCTCCTGTCTCCTCTTTCTCTCTCTATCTGGCAGCCACCCACCTGCTTCCTCTCACTCTCTCTCTCCCACCCTTTCTCCGTCTATCCTCTCTTCCCCAACATCATTTGGTTACTTGCGTCACATGCATGTGTGTGTGAGTGTGCGCGCGCACATCAACAACCAAGGGGCAAAACTCCCCTAGACCCAAAAACAAGGAAAAAGTAACTAACACCGCAATTACCAAATGAATAATGGTATTAACAATACGATACACATCACTTATATTAGATAGGATGCAGTATAAAACTGCTGCACATACACATATAAACAGAACCACCAGTAAGAAGCAAAATCAAGGTAGCAGGTTCTGAATATACAATATATAAAACTTCATAGTGTCAATTCAACCTGAAACAGAGCAGCAGAGAATAAGTGAATAAGGACATACCCAACTTGTGAGCTCCTTGACAACAAGCTTGCAAACATCTCGAATAGCCACCAGAATTGCAAGATGTGCACCAACATGTACATTATTTGATGCATTCTCATATAAACTCTTAAAAACCTGCAAATTAAATTACAAATTCAGAGGAGGAACAGAGATTGGACTAGATTTCCACACAAGGAAGATACTACACCTTTTGAGCCACAGCCAATGCAGCCTCATCTCGACTTATACATCTGAGTATAATTTCAGGAACCTCAGCAATAACACCCTGAAAAAATAAACTCCAGCATAATATGATGGATAGTAGTATAGGATCATATTAGCCACAGGTTTCATGTTCAAATACATTGTCCCAGAGAGAGAGAGAGAGAGAGAGAGAGAAAAGAAAATAGCGACAAAAAAATACCTGAATTTCTGCTTCTTTGGCATCTTTAGTGACCAAAGTTTCCAGCTGAAACACAAATAGCATCAAGTTAAGGAATAAGTTTCGTATGGAAGGTGAGCATGCAAAAAAGAGAGTAGCAAAAACATGAAATGCTATTGCATGGGAAGATCCATAAGGACAAGAGAAGTCAAATAGGAAACACCACTATGACAAGATAGCTCAAGCAAAAGGTAAATCTTCTCAATGAAACAATGGTAAAATTAAAGTCTCCTAAATTACGAAACCACTATCACTAGATATAAAAAAGCAGCTAAGACATTAGGAAATACCACCACGACATGTCAACATGAAAAGTCAATGGAACACCAGCAACAAAGTCTATTCCCTACCTTTTGGGCCACAAACTGGTACTTCTCCAATGCATCTCCTGTCGTGAAAAAAGGCTCCGATGAACCACTTCCCAAGCGCTCCGTCGCAGATGGTGAAGGTGATGGTTGTACATTAGCTCCCAATTCCTTGAACCGAAGAAAAACAACATGCCATCAGCACATGTCATGTTCATCACCAACATTTGAAGTACACATAAATAAGCTTTTCTGACCTTTACAGCAGTAGAGGATTCCACTGAATGCAATTCTGAGGCTGCAACAGTAGAAGTTAATGAAGCAACGGCAGAGTTGATCTCAGAACCATGCTGAATAACACCGTCAGGCACTCCAATATGAGTTGAGGAAGCACTGTAACATTGGAAGGAGGATTAGCTGCAGATCAGCAATTGAATCAGATTGAAAATTATAGTAAAAATTCTCTACACACCCCCCCCCCTCCAAAGGGGGGAAAAAAAGGAAAAAGGAAAATATTAGACCTTATAAATGGTTGTGAACCAGGGTCTATCTCTTCGGACATTAGGTCCATAGGCTGTGCAACAGCACCAAATCCTTGTGCCCCTTGCCCAGATGAGTAGACACCTTGGTTGAGCTGGCCTATAGTGGAACCATAAGCACGAGACATCCCTGAACTAATAGAGACACCAGATGAAGCAGGTGGAGAAGCAGGCACAGCATTTGAGCTCTGGTTTGATTGATTTTGCCACGCATACCTTACAAAATCCTGACAGGCACATGCACACAGGCACACATATAAAGGTGGGAACAAAGGATAAAATAAAACGGAAAATGTGGAATATAGTTAACATCAGAACATGCAGTTACCTCGTAAACTCTCTGTTGGGAATGGGACAAGCGGCCAGGTTTCGGTCGCAAGGCCTCTGGTACTACACCCATAGGACCTTGTGTGTAAGTACTTGCATCAAAATATGTTGGACCAACACCTTCTCTATGCTTCCTCCTCATAGAAAGTAGTTGAGATATTTCCCCATCAATGGCACCCAGAGCCTGCCATTACATAAAAAGAATTGCATGGGGCATGTTAATATTCTAAAACAGTAACTATTTTGGCACAAAGGAACATAAATTCTCAAGCCACTGAGAATGTAACATGGTCAAGAAGTTGCAACACAGGCTCGTACAGATTTTCTTCAAGGGATTGATAAACAACCTCGTACCTAAATTGATTAAATAGTTTGTAACCCCTCATGTGAAATTCTTGACCATATGTTGAATAACAATAATTTTATCAAAACCAAAGTATAAAGAGGGAAAATGTACATGTTACCTCGGAACCAATCCACTCCCCCCCCCCCCCCAATGTTTGGCTACTCATCAACACTTGAACACAATGTTCAAAGCGGAAGCAAGCACAAAGATCTGACTGGTAATATCCGAAGCATCAGCACATGTATATTGACCAGAAGAGATAGTTGCGCACCCAACCTCCCCTCCAAACCAAAATCCTTGGGAAATCAAGGGAACTGAGTAGCTTTGGTGGGGACCAGAGTCTCCATCCAAATGGGTTACCCCAGATCAGTAGGTTCCAACAGTCCATGCCTCACTGTATATATGGATTGAATGGACCACGGTACCCTAAGTGTAAAAGGCCAAGAGTCCCCCCTTGAGCACCATCAAAGTATTGAGGCAGATCCATTCTCACAAGGTACAAAACAAAGGGAAGCTATGGCTATGGGAGCCAGGGGAGCAATGCAGTGCACTACCTCCTAAAGAGGCCACACAAATTCCCACAATATGTTTGAGGTAGTGGCTTGGAGCCGTAAAATCTCAGAATAGACTCAATTGGAGAATAGTTCAGTTATAGAAGAACTAAGGTTACAAAAGAAATACAGGTCTAGAATCAGTCATAGGAAAACTTCTATGTCAGCCTAAGTGTGGAGGTAATGTAGGCCCAGTCCAAAAATTGGTCCCGTTCAGAGAGTAGTTAGTAATGGGCTTTTGTTTCAAATGACTTTATTTATAATGGGCCCAATTTTATGACCAAAATTTTGGTTCCATAGGGCGTACACGAATTTAGATAGTCTTTTAATATAGTATTCCACTGTGCGGGGGCCACTTCTAGATATATCTCAGGTAGTCTTAGAAGTTGAGTAGTTTAGGTTGTTTATTAATTAATCAATGCCATGACAGGTTTAGGAGTTTGAAAAACTTTATAAATCATTTTATAGACGATGCTAGTTACGTTCATCTACTCCACTCGCTGCCGGAGGACAGACAGAAACTACCCTAGGAGATGTAAACTCCAATCGATTGTTCAGTTTCTTTAACTAAGCAAGCTTTATTGAAAGAATGTACTTCTCTAAGTTACTTCTTGGCTACTCCTTGAAACCCTAATCCTTAAAACCCTCCTCCCACCACTTTTCTATTGTAGTTCAGCCCTAGAGTTTGAAATAATAGGCCGACATCAAGAAGATAATATTCATATCATCATCGACAAAGAAGTGCTACAAAAACAAGGTAGGAGTTCAGTCAGAAGGGAAAATTAGGAGCCATCCTACCTTTTCCGTTGCATGTTGCTCAATCACAGCACAACCCAGATCAAGGTTATCATTTGTAACAAGTACCACAGCTTGTTCAAGAATTTCACCGGCAATATTTAAGGCCTGAAGCAAATTCCTCAAGTGACTGGAAATGGAACCACGAAGAGGTTCCTAACAATAACCAAAATTATTCAGTCAAACATACTGGAGAAATAAATGCCAAAACAGCAGCAGCCTGCTTAGGAAATTTTATATGAAATTATGAATAATATTTCATGTCAATGAAACAATCAGTACAGGAAATCCAAAAACCAATACAGATTAAGAAGAAGAAACCTTGCATGTAACATGTGCTAAACTTCCTGCGAGGCTTGCTACCATCAAGTGTGCAGCATGATATATTCGGTTCTCCTCTGACTCCATGGCATAGTCCTACCATTGCATTTATTTAAGCAAATGAGAGTAAATCACAATTTACAGACTATGGTTATTGTATAGGTAGAAGAGAAAGCAAGGCAGTAAACAACCTTCAGAACCAGTTCCTTCGTTGTCTGCATTGCTATAGTAACACTGCGTTGAACAATAGGGGACATTATCTCTTTGATAGCCCTATCCATTGCCATTGGAACAATTCTGACATATGTCATAAATTACCATGTTAAGATCTATCAATTACACCTAAAACAGAATGCTGATAGTTTATTTGGTGGTCAACTAGTGCAAAATCTAAAATAACAATTTCAAACCTTTGAAAATGCAACTGGAGGCCCAAGGCACTAAGCTTAGGGTTGATAACAACATGAGCTCCAATATTAGCAATTGAAGCAGAAAGCTGCAATAAAAACAGAAGAAAAAAAAAAATAGCCCTTGAAGAAGGTTTATCACTTCTACATATAGGAACAGAAGTTTGCAATCATACATTCTTACCTGACTAACAGAAAATTGTGACTGGGACGGACTGACTTGTGAAAGTCCTTGACCCGTAGAAAGTCGATCAGATAAGCTTAAGGTCGCCATCTTCTCATCCTCCACCAGTGAACCCGAAGCAAGATGAAGAGGAGCAGTATACTAGAGCCACCACACAAAGTTGGCTATCAATACATTGAAAATAAAAGGATTACTAACATCCAAACTAGAAAAAAATGGGAAAACAATTACTTACCTGCGATAAAACATTTGAATGACCACCAGGGTGAGATGGAGGGGACACCTCAGGCTGAAGATCAACTTGATTTAATGCAGCTATCATTCCAGAGTTAACTTCGGCAACCATTTGGGGCTGGGATGCTCCAATATCTTTTGTCGAAAAATCAGGATTTCCTTCAACTTCCCTAACCCGATCTTTAAGAAGAGAAGTTGGTTTAACATCTTTCATATCCACACCAAGATTCTTAAACAATACCTAGAATATCAAAAGTGAAGGCAGAAGGTAAGAAATATGAACAGCAGCAAGCATCATTAAGCATATATACAACATCAGATAACAGGAATAATTCAAGTAACACAATCACTTTTAGAATCGCAAGAAAAAAGAGCAACCTGGACTAGCCAGCAGTCCGAGAGTACAACAAGAAAATAATAAGAATTTTAGCATACCTCTATATCAAACTTGAGGTTCATTTTTAAATTTGGCAAAGCATAGATCTCAGTAAGCAAACTAAGGATTCCCATTGTCCAAGGATTGGGAGGTTGATATGCTAGACTGTACTGGCATGGTTCCAAAATCTGCAACAAATAGTAGAATATAAAACTTGAACATGGCCAATGCATAGAAACAGATCAAAGCATCATGATAGGTAACCTTTGAGGTAAAGGGGATCACTGCAATCATCAATCCCTTCTCATATGCCTGATACAATCCAAAGAGCAAACATTAGTAGTAATAATTGAAATTTAAAGGATGACAATCCATCAAAAAAGTGTATATTTTGACCCCAAAAAATCCCAAACCATATAGAAAAAAAGAGTTATCAAAACAAAATCAACTACTGAAGTATAGTGACGCAGAATAAGATAGCTACCTCTATTATCAAGGCTTTGGGATCTATTTCCCGAGCCCTTAATGCTTGATTTCTTCCAATTGTGAACTTCCCAAGCCAGCTACCAAGATTTTTTAGCAAGGAACGCTCTTCTGAACTGGATTTTATAAGCTCTGATCTTAAAAGAACCTGCCACATACAAAGACATTAGGAAACTTCTTTTCTTCCATAACCACAGTAAACATTTCCAGAAAAGAGAGAATTTTGCTTTCTGACCTTGCAGTTCTCGTAAGTAGCTTTCACGATCTCCTTATTTAAATCTTTTGAATTAACTTTCTCTAAGAACTTCAGGTAGAGATCATGGAAATTTGGTTCGATGCTCGCTCTGTTCAAAGAAGTTAGTGAACATTAGCACAGGATGGTGTCAACAAAATGTAAATAGCGCAACAGAAAAAATACATCAGACTGAAGACACATCACATGAAAAGCATTCATAAAATTCTAACCTTTTCATCACCATATACTGTGCAAACCATGGATAGTACTGCTCCTTCAGAATCTCAGTAAATTCTTTTGCTTTAGCTTCAAGATTTGCAGTTGAAATATTATTAACAATAAACAGTATCTTGTCTTGAATCTCTGATGCAGGTGCCTGTATCCAGGAAATACAGATAATAAAATAACAAAGATAAGATAAGTAATGCAAGAAATAGTGTGACAAAGTCATCCAAAAGCAAATATCTAGCTAAATGCCCATGGTATTGCATAAACTATTCCAATGATGCAATTTATCCCTCAGTATCATTGTTGGACTAAGGTATCATTGGTTTATAGGTTAGAAAATTATTTTGGTGAGCCTCAGTTTAGTTTGCATCCAATACAATAGTCCTGATAGAGAAAGTGCATGACCTTAAGTTCCTCATCCAGAAACAAACCTACTAAACTAAGTACCTTATTGGGTAACAAATACAATCTATGTTACTTGGGCACTTGGGATCAACAAATGATATAGATTGGGTGCCGGAAATATTCCTCTGCTTACATTTTCATAAGCTCATATAAAGTTACAGACACAAGTACGGCTCATAACTTGAAGTGTTCAGGTAAGATGGCGTACAGCTAATTCTCGACCCCTTCACTGTAACTAGGGGTGTCAACTGGCGGTCCCGGTAGGTTTCAGTCTGGCCTAATTGGTCCCCACCAATTTTAAGGCCTGCACTGTTTAGTTAATCGAGACTCATAGGCCAGGCATGGACAATATATCCGGTCGGTTACTGGTCCATATCTGGGCTCATGTTAATCGGGCTATAAATGGCCATGCGCCCGTCAAACTACAATCAAACACCGATAATGACCAAATAATAACCAGCCTAGGCCCCGCACTGGGCCATTTACTAACCGATTGGTTCGGTTTTGGACCTTAACCGATCAGTTTGTGCCACCTTTGGACACCCATAACTGTAACAACTACAGATATTTCATCTTTAATAACATGTCTAAAAGATAACAGGAACTTTCAAGTGCATCTACCATTATGTTATGTGACCATGGGCACATAGTGTTGTGAGTCCATAATGTAAATGGGTGAACCCCAACCCTGAACTTACAGAATAGGGCAGTTGAGCTTGCTGAATTCTAGTTTTCTACTAATAATGCTAGAGAAAGATATGGAATTTTGAAAAATATTATGATTTAGGTAGATAGACTAATAGAGGAAATTCAGTACAAGAGATCAAATGTTAAAAGATTAGACCAAACAGAGTTCAGATTTGAGAAATAAGGATAAATTGATATCCAGAAAACAAAGATATTCACGGGTTTATAGAGAAAATCAATAACTCTAAAAATAATAGATCAAAACCCTAGATACTCAAGTCAACTGTTCTAGAGCTTCAGATTATCAATAGGCATCAGAAACAAAGTTTTCTTCACTTGTACCCCTGGCTCTTTTAGCTCCTTCAATCTGAATTAAATCACTCTAATGTAGTCCAAGATGGACAAAGGGTCTACTAGGAGCCAAGTAACCAGGACCTTCCAAGCAGCTGGCCGATTGGGCAGATTTGAGGAGTTAGGGAAAATTTTGGGGTTAAGTTTAGGGTAATGGGGGTAAGTCTTAGATGGTAATGCTAGGCAGGTTTATAGGAAGCTAACAGTGAGGGTTTAATGATGTTTGAATGAAAATTTAGAAAATTAGGGTTCAGTAATTCATGCTTATGTTCTATTGAAATTGCCATTGAATTGCTTGGTGCCTTGGTTAACTGCCAATTTCATATTCTGTTTCATTCAAGTTTTTTCATCATTTATCAGTCTGATCTAAATTTCCAGATTAGTGTTGAGAATTGAGTTCATTGTTTATTCATCAATCCTGATCATTATTCTAGTCCTTTTTGAATATCAAATTTTTACATCAATTTCTAGAATCCTGATTTCAATCAACTGCTTCAAATTCTGGTCTCTCAAATCAGAATTCTGTTTTCCTGATTTCTGGTTTTAATTTCTATCTGAATATCTATTCAACACTATAACTGAATTTAGATCTGAAACCCTAAGAACTTCTCATTGAATCTGCAGGTCTCCAACTTTCCTACCCTTAGTAGGATTGTTTCACCGTAGAGTCTGACCATCAGATCTCTCACATTCTGCATAACTGTTCTTCCCTAAGAACAGTCCGGCTGCAGTTCACAGTGAAGAAATAGAATGTTTGTGATTCTGGATTCTGGAACAAACCCTCCAGATCTGGTTTTAAGATCTCTTAGAAGATTTGATTTGAAAATCGTCTAGAAGATTACAAGAATATTGCGTGAAGATCTTTTAGAAGATCACAAGAAGATTGAGTGCAGAATATTCTACTGGATATTCCAGCAGCCTTTTTCGCAACCATGGGTTCTTATTTAGAAGTTTCTTTATTGTAAATCCTAGCTGCTAGGTAGCTTAACAATTAAGTACTTTAGTTACTTTGTTACTATTTTTACAGTTACTAGTTACTTTCTATCTTGGTGACTCTTCCTTAGCTATGGAGAGTTAATATTATTGTAAAGGACCCTCTTACCATAATAGAGATTTCCTATTTTTTTTTCCCGTTGAGATTATAAATAAAAGAGAGGTGATGTACTGTAGCCAACCATTTTACACACAAGAAAATATGATTGTTTTATGCTATTTTTCCTTATGAGATGCAGTTGCAAGGTGAGAGAGGCTTTAGTGGGATGCCCAAGTCATATCCATTTTATTTTTGCTTCCACGGATTTTTTTTTTTTTTTAAAAAGTCTGTCATTGATTTTGTTCGTCCCTACATCACCGATCCTGTTTCAATTGATCTCCCACTGGTTCTTTCCCTGGTTCGAGATAGATTTCACATTACTTAGCCTTCAACAATTCTAAGTTTAGCATTTTAGAGTCTTTGTTAGTTATGTTAGTCTAGCTACCTAAGAGTCTTACATTTAGGAAATTTTGATGGTGGGTGGGTAGGATGAACCCTAGGTTCAGGCACCCTAGGTTCAAGCTAAACACACCTCGGGCAGGATCTCGGGTAACCCAAACTAGAAAAGTCAACCTTCTCAGATGAAGGTCAAACTCTGACAATCAATCACAAATAAATAGAATAGACACCCTTCAGAAGATGGAGAATCAAATCAGAAACTGAGAATCACCAAATAAGAGATTTCTAATTCATCACAATCAGAAGGTCGGATCAGAGTATGAAACTCAAATCAAGTTCCTCTCTTGGCTGGATCAACCAATCCCCAAAGTAAGAATCAAATCTAATGGCTAAATTATAAGTAACTAGAAAAGTTCAGGTCTGCAATATATAATAGGACAGAAACAGGAGATTTTTAATACAATCAGATCAGAAGCTCTGATCAGTTACCTAGGTTGAAGGTCAGTACTAGGGTGGCCTTGAATACCTCAAAAAATGGTGGGAATCTGATGGACAGATTCTCAAATAAAGTAAATCTGGTTTCCAGCAAAAGAGGCTCAAAAACAGGGTATATGCAAGGTCTATTTGAGAGTATTCTTGCTGTGATTTATACCCCAATATGAACAGCATGCAACCATGATTCAAAGAGTTGAAAATCCCACAAAATCTCAGGTTAAATTGAATTCCAGCATGCACACAAAGAACAGAAGAAAACAGTGCTTACTTGAGAAGGAGAAAACAAAGTATAAGAAAAAGACAAAAAGGATAATAATGGCTACCCACCAATTGGATCAGAATCCCACTGTCCATGGCTTCACACCAAACAAGATCAGCATCTCACTGTCCAAGTCATCTCACCATGACTGAATCGTACAGCATTCTTTAAGAAACTTCAGACTTCATTCATCATAAATCGTCTATGAGCCAATGGCTCTTACAAGCTTTATATAGAAAAACTAAATCAAACTCCTAATTTGACTATGAAAAGCCTATCCTATTGCTAATAACTAAAGCATAGCTTAAAAAGGAAACCTACTCACAAAAGGTGAGGGAATTCAAAGCCTATTAAACAACTTAAAATTAACAATAACTAACAAAGCCTAATCCCGTATGCCTACCTTCTACCCATATTTTAGGCTCATTAAAATTGTCCATTACAATGAAAACACATGGGATCAACGGCCCAACGAATACATAACCCAACCCAAAGCTTATTTCCAATAAAATAAGCCCTTTAGGTGACTTATCTGCATCAGACTTTTTTTGTTTTCTTTTAAATATGTAACCACTCTCCCCCAAGATAATGGTTTAGGGAATAGAATACTGAATTTGGATTTGCATTGTGTAGCCAAGAGGCATCCTCTTTTCTCCCTCTTCTCTCTCTTCCTTTTCTTCAGTTACTGTTCACAATTACTGTTCATGTTACTGTTCATGTTACAGTTCACAGTCCCATGACAGCCCCTATCTCTTCTCTTCTTACTTCTCTCTTTCATTCTCCAATGCAGGCTACTGAAATCAGGAAATCAGCAAATCAGCAAGCCTTTTTCAACCCTAGTTTATCAGGAAAACATTTCAGATCTGGGCCAATGGAGCAGCTGATATGATCTATAATTCCTAATCTAGAATCTAGGATTGACTGGTTGCATTAGATAGATAGATAGGCCTTGTAGATCTTAAGCTAGCACATCATACATTATAACAAGATCATTGTCTTCATCGGGGAACTGTTCATATAACTCCCCACATTGTGCATTAGTGATTAGAAATCAGACCATGTCAGAAACTATCATGTTTGCTACCTAGACAGCTTGATCCAGTACCTTGTTAAAGCACTCTAGTGGGAGGTGCCAAAAAGACACTAAATCTACAACAAGATACCTCTATAGGAGTGTCCCTTCTCTCAGCAGCTTGAACAAGTGTCTCAATGTTCAAAGCAGAACCAAACCCTGTATTATATGAATGTTGTCTAAGCATACCTATAAAAAAGAGATATAAATAAAATCAGACGCAGAAAATGCACTCATTGTGCAACTTGTGGAGCAACATGGGATATATTATTACTAATCAGTATAGAAAATTACTAGTCGATGTAATCCCTCGGGAAGAGCGCAGAAAACCAGGTGAAGATGACACAGCTGCTGGACCACTTCCCACATTCTGTGAAGGCACCGTCTGCAAGGGCTGAGAGAGTATTGACTACACAAAAACAGCAATAGCACAGAAATTGACATGATACATGAGGAAGGTACCTAAAATACCGATGAAAAGGTAAAAGCATATCAAGTCCAACATAGTCACAAAGCATACCTTCTGATTTCCCACGGCATCGTGTGTGGAAACAAGTGAAGGCTGCCCAGCAGGGGAAGGAAGGGGCTTCATATAACTAACTGAAGTTACGGAGGCTTTATGCCTGTCATCAAGAAAACCTTGATGTCTTTGTTGCAGCTGAAGCGGGGAGGAGACTTGTTGCCCAGGTTGTGTAAAATTAGATCCCATTAACTGCCAGGAAGAGTCAGATGCCTGAGAACAAATACAATAGTCTTTGAAGTAAGGAAAACAAAGCACAATAAAAAGAGCAATAGAAAACACCAAAATAAATAAAAGAAGGAAAATCAGGTTATTATGGAACAATTCAGACCACAAACATTCACAAGAAACAGAGAGGCAAGAGGGGGAGGAATCAATAACAATTTACATAAAGCCAAACTATAGAATAAAGAGGGGGACACAGAAAAGAGAATCAAACTAGTCAAACTAGGATGCAGGGGATAATGCTAAAATAAGGAAGTATTTCAACATAAAGCAAAAAAGAGGTGCCAAAATAAGCACCAATGGACATAGGAATCCAAACTCAGACAACCAGATTTATTGGTTGGTTGATTGCTGTGGGGTGAAGCTCCTTCAGAAAATAATTAATTGTTCCACAAAAGAGAGTCAATTTTTTCTACTCCCAATATGCAATGACCAAGATGGAGCTTCAGAAGCTTTACAAAGATGGACAGTAGTAAAACCCTGTACCCCAAACTCCAATTGGAAACTTTTTTTCCTGACACATAAAACATCAAAAAGGTTCATCTGAAGCTAAGTATAGCACCAGGACACACAGCCACGAGCCCTCAGCTTGGAAATCCACACCACCAAATAACAAATTCATGAGGCCTAATGATTCTAGATGCACTTAAAGAAGAATCTGATTTTTCTGACACCATACCAACGACTAATCTTATTCTGTTTCGAGCACTAGCACAAAAAGATTTAACAAGGATAAGAGTTTTAAGGCATATCTTCATACTGTTGCAAATAATAATAGTCAATATTTCAACAAATAACTTCTATTTGACAATACAAAATAAAGCTAAAATTTAGCAGAATCTTTCTGCTAAATGGATACCTTTGCCTCGTTACCCATACAATCACTATAGGTAGTGGTGTACAATCTCTTTATTCCCCGCCTTCTCAGAGAGAAAATCAGGCAAGCGAGAGATCAAATCCCTCAACGAGCATACAATCATTATAGGTAGTGGTGAATAATCTCTATATTCCCCGCCTTCTCAGAGAGAAAATCAGGCGTGCGAGAGATCAAATCCCTCAACAAGCCCCTTCACTTTACTTTAAGCACTGACTTCCCAATCATTTTGGATTGTTCCTTCTATTCATAACTCCGTACTTTATCAGGCGTCTCAGCCTGACTTTTGCAGGTCGAGTCTGCGCAGGCAGAGGCTACAGATACTTTAACATCTTTTGCTGATACGATTTCTCTTCTCTACGCCCCACACCACATTCTTCATGTCTTACTTGCTTTTGCAAATTCCTAAACTATTCTCTCAGGGAGGCGATGCCTCCTGATCTATTTTGCTTTGGGATTCTCTTGGCAGAGTTGACCGTTTAAGGAAAGAAAAAATACTATTCTATTCTTGATACATGAGCTATAATCGTTGGTATGGTTTAGGAAACTAGGGTCTTGGGAGTAAAGATTAGTTGTCCAACAGTCCTAGAATTAGAAGATTTCCTTTGGATTTTTTTCCTATAAGAAAGTGTAACCACCATCCTCCAACTATGTGTTAATGGATTATTGTATGATTTGATAATAACCCACCTGGCTCGCACTCATGGCTGTCAATTTTCTCCCCCATCTTTTCCTCTTATTTCTTCTCTTCCATATTGGGACAGCACAACAGATTTCATCTCCTCTTCCTTCCTTTTTTTTCCTCCCCTCGATTGATAGTTCTAGATCCTAAATCTTAGGGCCTTTTCCTCTCCTTATTAGGAGAGTGTCCAAGGACCCTCAGAAACCTTGAATTAATACCCAGGTCCGAACTGTATAGAAAATTCATTATGGAACAACATCTGATTGATCCAACTTCCCTATTTTGTATCATCCACAACCATAGTTCAAGAACTAGGTCGAGCCAGCTTCGACCGATATATCTCAGTTTCACAAGAAACTGAGATGAAACAATGGATCGAAACCACATGTTACATGGTTTGATGGGATTCGACACAAACCTAGCTCGAAACCAGGACAGGCACTTATTCATGCTAAATATCATTTAAATAAAAGTCTTTATATTTGAAACTAATAAAAATAGTTTAAAAAATCAAATTCTAAAAGGATAAAAAGTCAAACCTTATTCGATACCATAGTTATCAAGGCATCGCCTAGGCGGGCGGATAGCCATCTTGTTGGCGTCGCCTTGAATTTTTGGACCCTCTCCAATGCCTAGCCGCCTTGATAACTATGTTCGATACCATGTCCAAGAACAATATACACTACCAAACTTGGGTTAAAGCCACAAGTATCATTTTGAGTGTTCTATATGTGAAAATAATGCATGAATTGGGTTCAAAATGTCAAAAATAGACAGCATAACAAGAATCTGGGCAAAGAAACAACTTCTGGGCCTCGAAACCAAGATTGCAAATTGGCCTGGAGAAAGTACCAAGGTTTCGACCGAGATATGGTCAAAACCTGGGAAATCTCAGTTTCTGGCTGGTCGAAATCAGTGTCGGCACCGAGTTCTTGAACCTTATCCACAACTTCCATCAATCTCCCTATAAAATTAGTTTATTCCCTATTACTATTAACAGAATCTTGGAGTTTGTCCCATCACCTGCAGACCATCTTGATTGATCAGCATCAATGATATCAATAAGCATGTAAATAAATCCATACCTCCAAAGTTTCCGAAGTAGCCTGGGCAGAACCTTGCGGCTGATCATTAGATGTACTGTTCACCTCATTTGATTCTGTGTGGCCTGATGAGATCCTAGCAAGAGCACGTTCAATGAATGCAACAAGCTCCGAATGGGTGCCACGCAGATGAGATATTTGCAAGATATGATTACAATACTGCGGCCATTCCACTAAACGGTCCACAAACTGCTCCAAAGCTTTGGCCCCAAATATGAACATCTGACACCAGAAAAGCATCACGATAACAGATGACTAATAACGATGAAAAGAACATGCAACAACTGAAAGAACAGCACTAACTTTGGAATCAGCAGATTTACGCAGTGCATCCAAGACTCCACGAAGGGCAATACCAAGTGTAAGATGGGTAACCAGCTGATGCTTTATTAGGGAACCTGCATGAAATTTTCAAAACGCCAAAACTAAAGTTAAGCTAAAGCACAATTCTAATTAGCAATTTTTTCTCAGCATGTTGCAGAAAATTAATAAAATAAACGTAAATGATATGAGGATATTGAGCTGGATGAGTAGGAAAACAAGAAAAGGAATGGGGGGAAAGAATAAAGACAAGCATAATCAGGATAATTACAAATGTTTCCAACAGGTGGTAAGTTGAGGGAAAGTTGTCTAAGGTGAATTGAACATGTACAATTCTTCCAATGAATGCACCAGTAAGGAAGTAACATGGTGCTGAGAAGAGGAGTTACTAAATAACAAGGGGGAGGGAAAAATGATCTGGGTAGAAGTGAGAAAACATATAAGCAGCTTAAAATCAATAAAAAACATGACTTAAATAGATTTTAAGGGTGAAAAAAGATTTCTGAAGCCAACCCATTCAGTTGGGATTAGACTCAATTAAGCTCAGTTGTACCTTTTACGTCCTTTAAAAGTAATGAAGGAAAAATAGGTTGGACAAGATTGTTGTACTGCAGTATGGATTAGCACAGATTATATACCAATTGCTCAGAACATTAGGTAAGAGTATTTTTCCATCACTATTTCAAATCAGTTGTGCCCAGTTACTTTTTGATGAAGGCTAATGCACATACAAAGAGAATACTACAAATAAGATGAGATTGTTTCAAAGGACATGAAAAAGACCAGCATGCTGAAGCATCAACCCCTAATGGTTATGAAGATGTACAGGACAACATCTCCAGGCAATCATGATTCATGAATCAACAGCATAATTACTCTGATGCAACCATAGAAACCACACAATGACCATACATCAATGAGACTGTCAGATATGGATATCTGACAGTCAATCAAGGGAAACAAACAAACCACTATAGGGTATCATCAATAACTTCAAGAACCAAAAGATTTCATACTTGTTTGAGACTGTAAGGAATAAGAATTGCATGACTTTCTAAGATCTTGACTGGCCATGAGGAAGAAATATTAAAACTCAATTCAATTTAGCACAACTATTCCTTAACCCATCTTATAATCACATCCTCTTTTGGTATGGCTGCAAGTAAGAGTTGTTGCCTAAGTAATCATTAGATTATTAGAAGTTCAAAAACAGTAAATCTGGCATTGAAGTAGGATGGTTCCAAAATTCCTTAGATGGACTTGTGCCTTGCCTAATTTAACCTAGTCTGGAACTAGGAGGGTTTTGCTAGTTACTTAAGAACTATTATTATACAAACTGACAGTTAGTAAAATTATAGCCACAAAACTCCAGCCCAACTCTGGAAAAGTTTGAATTTTGATGAGGTAACTTGATTTTTCCTATTGAGAAGGTTTATTCTCAGAGTAAATGGAAATAAGCACACAAGAATGATGCTTGAAAAAAATCTGATCTTGGTTAGAAACACAACGTTAAGTAGTAAAGTACCAACCCCAACCCCCCACAACCAAAAAAAATTTTAATATATACATGAAACGCAGTGCTAAGCAGTGTATTAACAAAAACAAAACATGATTTTAGTCCTCCTTTCCTTCTTGAAGGAAATCAAAACCACCACACACATACAACAAATGTGTGTTAAGAAGCATGGTAGGAACAGGAAAAGCTACAACTTGGGAGTTGAGACTTGGGACCATGACATCTGTTACTCAGAAACTTCCTGTACCCTTGTGGTACCCATCTCAACACTAACACAACACAAAATGACGATATGGATAACCGACATGTACACAGTTGTCAAGGCATCACGATGCCGCCTGGGCGTCTTGTTAGTGTCGGCTTGAATTTGGACCCTCTCCAGCGTCTTGTTAGGTGTCGGCTTGAATTTGTTCACCTAGACACCGTGACAACTATGGACATGTGTCTGATACAAACCCAAAAGTCAGACACCTGGACATGGTTATGAAGAAGAAGATTAACCCCCTTCCTTGACCCATTAACGCACCCACTATAACACATTCCAGCCAAGTGTCTGCAGCAATACCCTTTTCTGGACACATGGACCTGCTCCTTGAGACACACCTGTACCCAATCCCATACCCCAAACCATGTAACATGTGATAACATGACATATCAATGAGGTATTATCATTTCTTCTAGCAAACAAAATTCCAGAAGGAATAGATCACTTCAAGCATTCCCCACAGAAAACGTGATGTTGCAGACAAAATTAAGAAATATTAGAAAGAAACAACTATACATCTTACCAAAGAGAACTGCAGCAATCTTAAGTTGTCTTTCTGGATACTTCGGGAAGAATTTGTACTCCTCAAATAAATTTGCAATCATGCACTCAAAAATTGATTGCTCCCTGTGAAAACATGAAGGAAGGTAGCAGGATTAATTTTTCGCTCAAAAAAAGATCAATAAATAACCACGAAGGCAATACTAAACTTTTGTTAGTGTTGCTTCCACTCCCTTCCTTAGTTTTACAGGTTATATAATTAAATGCACCTTAAATAGTTTTTATCTATCAATCATTGTATCGATAGGGGGGGAAAGCAAAGGGGTAAATATATATATATATATATGCTCTAGACTCCTGGTCCCATTTCTGGGAGCATTACATCTCAAAGTCTGCAAAAGATATAACAACAAACAAGAATTTTCAAAGACCTGCTTCTCATGGTTATCCGCTTTAGTGGAACTGTTTCTTCAATCAATTATATTTAATTGAAGTGTTCCCCATCTGTGTCTAACACAACCAATATGATTAACTCTTCAAATTAATTTGATATCAAATTTTATAGTAACCAATGAATGAACATGCTTGTTGAAACATGGCATGCTAAATGCAGTAATAGGAAAAAATAAAATTAAAAGAACTAAGAAATCATGCACAACTGAACGAATATGATAAAGGCTATGCCAGAAGGACACAGCAAATTTCAAAATTCTACTCCCTGGTACTTCATGTCACAGATCACAGATTGCTCCTAGGTAATATAGGTCCAGATCAATATGGATTAGCCAATCCAAACACAGTGCCAGCCAATCCATAAAGTAGATGCCCCGTATTGGAGTGGAAAGCATAGTTGTCAAAGCGGTGCCTTGATTTTTTTCCATCCTCCAATGCCTAGGGTCACCTAGACGCCGTGACAACTATGGTGGAAAGGCCAATCAACCACAACATATCAGATAGGTCACATCAAATAAAGATCCAGAATGGGTGACCTAACCAATCCAACTCTGTTCCTCAAAACCTATGCTAGATGGATATGGGTGCAGGTGCTGGAGTCTGACATGTATGCTTGGGCTCAGACTTCACAAATCCCCAAGGAAACAGATTTGGGGACCTTGAGAGGTGAGAGGGGTGGTATGCTTGTTTTAATATTTTAAATCTGTTATTAAATCATAGTTGTCACAGCATCTAGGTGACCTAAGGAATTGGAGGGGGTCTGGACGCAAGGCGACTGAGGTGCCCACCTTGCCGATGCCTTGACAACTATGTTATTAACCAGAGTTATAATGATTTGACAAGTGCTGTTAGGGGGGTTAGATTTCTTAGCTAGATTCCAGGAGTACCCCCATACCTCATCCACCACCTCCTTCCAGTTCCCTCATCATTCGCCACCCTTGCCTCCTCTCCTACCTCCCCTCCCCCCCCCCCCTCAACTTTTTCTTCTTCCGCAGTTGCAACCTCACTACTCCACCACAACCTACTCCTCCTCCCTCTTCTTGTGTCAATGAAAAAGCCTTAGACACAAGGCTGAACCTACCCAAACCTCTAACCCCAGAAAATGAAGGTCCATTGTAACATATATCTCCACACACATGGACATGCAATCCAGCAGCCAAGGAATCTCAAGTCCGTGTAACATATCTTAACGCCTAGCCCACATCAAACAACGACACTTGTGTTTGCCACATATGCCTACATGGTTTTCACAGCAGGTGCTGTGCCGAAAACCGATATCCATGTCTTTATGACCTGGAATAAGGACAGAAATAGAGACAAACTCTACAGTCATTTAAACATTCCAACCTTTTATCAGGAGATTCCTTGAAGCGAGCAAGCATTTGAACCATCGCATCAATGCTCAGCTGACCAGAGAACATTTGATGGAAATAAGAGTTGGCCTCTGCCTCAATATCATCAGCATAACCATCAGATGTCGACTCCACGGCTCCACCATTCTGCAGTCTCGGAGTGGCATGCATGGATGCTAAATGCAACTTCTTCAATTCTTCAGCAAGCTGGTCAGAAGCAATCTGTGCAGCATGAGCTTGAAGGACCTGAAGGACACATGCAAAGTAGAAGATGAATAGTGGATGGAGGTAACAGAGAAGTGAATAACAAATACAACTTCTTTTATCATAGGATGAATCATAGAACAAAAAAAAGCTATTGTGCAGTAGTAGGACCTTGAAAAATGTTGAGCTCGTCTCTGAATAGGCATTCAACACACCAACAGATTGCTGGAATGGATTAGCAGGATCATGTGTTGCATCCAAGGGTATCTCCCTCAAGAACTTAAGGCATTCCTGGGAAGTAGCATTATAAATGTTAAAACTTTGCAAATAGCAAAGCCTGAAGCACATTTTAATAGCAGTCCCATCGCTGTCAAAAATAACAGATATATATATATATATATATATATATATATATATATATATATAGAGAGAGAGAGAGAGAGAGAGAGTGGGAGATGATTATGAAAGATGATGTAAAGAAGTGAAAGGACAGTACCTCAAAAAAGACATCCTTATGTGTGCTCAGATTATCATTCAACCACTTCTCCAAATTTATTTGCTCTTTCCGAGAAGCAAGGGCAGCCAGTTTAATACTGAATGAGAAAGGTGTTATGTCCAATACCGCTGATACAATCTGCAATATAAAAAAATATATATATAGATATAAACACAACAGAAACAACAAACACAAAAAGGCATCAAAGACATACAAAAAATAAAAAAAAGGGAGAGGGTTGGGTACGCCAACAGCTTTCTGTAAGCTAGCGGCATACACTAATCACAGGGCTGGAGACAGCAGGGCAAAGGGGTCTTTCCAAAGGGCGAGGAGAGAGGAAGACACATGCTGGGCACCCTGGCAGCGTGCCCCACCTTTTTTCCATAAAAGAATCAAAAATATATGCTTCAAATTCAAGTCAAATACACTATGATTATATTAAGATCAGAAAGATCAACACATTGGGCATTGACAGCTATGCCTCAATGCTACAACTCAAATATGTAAATCCCAAGGTTCTCTTTCTCACTACTGAACTAATATTCCTCAACAATAAACAACTAAAGCAATCATTACTAATGGAGAACAGCATGGTAAACAATCCACCCACAACAATATGGTCCAGGCATGGCCTAGGCAACTTGGCAACCAAAGGGTGTTCATTGGAGCAGCACCAACCTAGGCAGGACCTACACAGAGAGTTGCCTAGAGTACTCAACATGTGCTAAGGTAGCAACAGCCTACGTGTGCCGTGTGGTTTCTTGCCAAGTGTCAACCTTCTTTTTCCCTTTGTTGGAAAGATCTATTAATACATATGAATTACAACATAGAATGCCAAGCACTCATCTGCTGATCTAAGACAGCATAGATATATGCATCTGTGTACAGCTTCATTTTTCCCCTCTTTACATCATACCAATACCAAAGCAGAAAGAAAAATGAACAAGGGTAGATTCTGAACCCAGTGCACCAAGTGACCCTACCACGGTATTCTTCTACCTTGAATTAATGCTTTCAAAATAAAAGATAAAAGCAAACAAACTCAGGTACAGTTTACAACTGCCAAATTAGGCTTCATGAAAATTTTAGCTGTGGAGCAGCTGGCAGGCTAACAGGTTACCAGTTTCTTTGGAGATAACTAACATGATTCTATTGAGATAATCAAAGGTAACAACATCAACAGTGCTAACACACTGGGATACTGGGGTTTTAAATGAAATTCCTGTTTATAGTTACAGCATATACGACCACCAAAACAATGGATATAGTACTTCATCCACAACTTGGTCCATGACTCCAGAAGAATATACATACTCAAATATCCAATACAGAAATTCAGTAATCCTATTTATACACTACTACCATGCATGAATTCATTGCTCAGGGCCCACATGGAACCCGGCATAGGCATAGATGGAACAGAAGTGCACCATATAAATAATTAAGAGGAAAGAGGTCATCGTTTAAATTCTAGTTCTGAGGACTAAGAAAAAAATCAAGAAAAGGGAAGCAGAAATCTGAAATGCTGCCAAAAATCCTCTTGGAATTAAAAGAATTATGCAGTTGCTAACAGATGCTTGAAACCAATTTATACACTATTACCATGCATGAATTCATTGCTCATAACAGGGCTCACATGGAACCCGGCATAGGCATAGATGGAACAGATGTGCACCATATAAATAATTAAGAGGAAAGAGGTCATCGTTTAAATTCTAGTTCTGAGGACTAAGAAAAAAATCGAGCAAAGGGAAGCAGAAATCTGAAATGCTGCCAAAAATCCTCTTGGAATTAAAAGAATTATGCAGTTGCTAAGAGATGCTTGAAACCAATTAAGGGAAACAACACCCTTGAAACCACAAAATATAATTTCTTCTTCCAGCTACCTATTCAAACAGTACAATCTATACACCATTGGGGGATTACCAGCAATGCACCTCACTTTACCTTCAGCTCTAGGCAACTGCCCAGAATTCTGGTCATACTTTCTTGATCACCAAAATGAACATCTGTAAAGCCACGGACCAACAGATTTGGATTAACATGCCACAGATGAAGAAACACTCCATTTTTTATTGCATTGCCAATTATCTTGGGAAGTACAGTTGAGGATACTTCATATTGGAGAAGGTTAAATGCAGTCTGCCATGACAAAGCAAATTTTGATCAACTTTACAAGTCTCTCTAAAATAAATAACTCAAAAAATCCAACTGCATATGTGGGGGAGAACATACATTAATATGAGCCATCCCAAGAAGCAAGACCTCAGGGCAGTTTTTAAGAGGATACTCAAGAATTGTTCGCACAGAGCCAGCATGACCTCTCTCAGCTAGGTGACATAGCACCTCCAAAAGGTCAAGACACAACCACGCCTGACTTGCATTTCCCTGTGGAAGCTTATGACCATGTACTGCATCAACATATGCCTGCAAGAAAAATTGGCAACTCTGATCAGCCAAACAGCAAATTGTAGAAAAAACAGGTAGGAAGAAGTGCAGAATAATACCAGTTGCCTTGCAGAATGAGCAAAGGTGAATATTTCTGGTGGTGCAGAAACTGCATATCTTAGGAAAGATAGCTGACCTTCAGCATTCTTCCAGACGGACCCACATATGGCATGGAGTGGGAACGGATCCTGCACAATCCCATTTTTGCTCACTGAATACTAACTGAACAGTAACCATATCATTTTAAAACTTCATGCTTTTAAACTAAAAAGCATACCTGGCATGCATTTGCATAAACAGACATAAAAAAGGAAAACGCCTCCTCATTGGGGAAATAGAACCCCTCATGGTCCAGGTTTTCCATCACACTGACCCAATTAGTTCCTGGAGCCTGAAGATAAGAACATCATGGTTAATAACCAATGACATGGTTAGCTAATCCTTTGACCACATCATTACTCCATATGCAGCAATTAAGGGAAGAGAGTAAGCAATACAACATTGAAAAGACTAGAACTAGGAACTTACAAGTTGTTTAATTGAATCTACAAGGATATCGACATTCCAGGAGTTCAAACATGGTGACTCTGGTACTGAGTTGCCACTAAGTGCAGAGCAAAATATTGAATATGCGTTTTGGCAGTCCTCAAGACCATAATGAGTCTGTGCCATTGTGCTAAGTACCCGGGAGAGGGTCCCCTCAGTCAGTGGTAGAAAAAGGGATAAAACATCTTTGCAATGTGACGCATTAATAGTGCAACCATAGCCAAGTTCCTTCATAACATCTGCCATGCTAATTTCCTTCTCAATCTCTGCTAGAACTGCATCAAAATCATTTTGATTGGACTCATAGAATAGATCCAAATGCCTGCATTCAGAGTACCAACAGTGTTAATTAAAATAAGATTAAAAAGAAAAGAGTTTCTATCAGGAAAAACAATGGACACCGAAAGCACAAATAGCATGGCAACAAAAGTGGACTATAGACATTAAGGAAAAGATAAGTACCGCAAAGAATCAGCACCCCGTAAATCATCTGAAAGAAATGGATCTGATATAAAAGTAGTAATGTCTTTTAATTGCAATAAGGATAGCATTTGCATAAAGGAATCCATGTGCTTGGCAAGGCTCTCTGATCGACGCAGGAACATGACAATATTCTGAATTTGCCCATGAGAATCAAAAGATGTGGGATTGGTACACAATTCCTCAATCTGGGACATGCAGAAATTTTGACCTGGGAAACAGGAAAACCCATATTCAATGTAATGAAAAGTAAAACAGATGCACAAATGTAGAGGAATCATAGAAGTGTAGAGGTGGAAGTGCTGCATTAATCTATCTCCAGACTAAACAATCCAACCTACCGCATGTTCTGATATCAGGATTTTCAGAATCACATAAAGCAAGGCCAAGGCCAATTTTCTCAGATACCGACAAGTGTAATGCATTACAGAAATCTCCAAGAAAAGCTTCATTGATGGATGTATTTCTTAATGCTTCACAAAACACTGTGCTGAAATTTGGTTTATCCAATAAATATCTAAATACTGCAGCAAGAAAATCTGGTTTCGTAGGCATGTTCTGCATGTTCCCGCCATGAAAATTTATGTGATCCAAGCAGGTTTGAAGCAGCAATATGCTTCCCTCACTTCCATACTCAGTGAACTACAGGAAAAAAAAAAAAAAAAAAAGAATTAGACTGTAAGAAAGTGACATAGTGGAGCATTTTCAGATATGAGATTGAAGACTGCAGAACAATAGCATAGTTGATAATATTGGATTGCAATCGGAATTTGAGAATTGTAAGAACACCCAGCCTGGTATATAAGCAATTTTGGGAGTAAATTACGGAACAATAACAACTCAACAAACAAATATTCACAAATGAAACAAGATTGCATTAATTACGACTTAAATTTTACATTTGATTTTTTATGAAAAAATAATTCATAAAACAAAACTAGTCAAATTACTCTATCATTATGATAAAAAAAGAATATTCAGCTCCAATGCAGCACGTCCTAGAAGTTAATGAAACTTATTCCCTACTAAGTACATTTTTGATACCTTGTATTCATCCAAATATATCTCAACCAATACAAATGTAAGGGTTTCAATTAACTTTTTTTTTTTTTTTGGTAAACAGTTTCAATTAACTGACAACAATGAATCATATAAGGTTCCGAGGAAGGCTTAAATATCAAGTAAAACAAGCCATACTGTATGCAACTTCAGAACCAATCTATCCCAATACGCACAGTATACATATCTACAGTAGAAAGTGGATTGGTTAAGGTTATAGATGGAACAGAACATGAGTGTTGACGAAGATATGAAACATGATAATATGTGAGCTGACGATACACAATGCACAAGCAAACATTGTCAACTCTGTTGTTAGAACAACACAATTGAGTTAGCAAACTGACACTGTTATAAAACTGTTCTATAAACAGTATTTCTTATGTAAACATAAACACTGTCTGAATATTGCACCTTGCATGCCTGAGGTTGGTAGGTTATACCCACCAATTTTACACATGAACAATGAACGAATTGAATCATGGCATGGTTCAGACTATAACGCTCGAAAGTAATGATACAAACCTTTCAAAGTTGGACACTTAAGTTTTTGCTTCATCAACCTATTGACTGGATTTTGAGATCGTAAAATATTACTGCATATGATTGTACTCAATCAATGAGGACAGGATAAGTTCATGCATTTGAGCATTACACTTGCCATAAATGTGCACTAATGCAATGTATCTGGCACTCTGCAGGACCTTGAGTAAAGATTTGTTCATTTAACCTCGATAAATTCCTGCTGCTTCATGATGTCTTAGTTTTTGAAGCCTATCATACAGTTTTCAGTTTTATTTTTTGTGCATTTAACCTCAGCAAATTATCGCTACTTCGAAGTGTCTTGATTTTTTAAGACTATCATGTGGTTTTCAGGGTTTTTTTTATTTTTCTCCACTCCTCTCTCGCATCAAACCAGTTCATCAGAGACATCTGAGAGTCTAAAGTTGAAGTCAATTCATCTAAAATTACATACAAATGAATGCGCTATAACCAGGTTAGGTATCGATACTCGTGGAATCTTACAGACTCGTCAATCTAGTAATTTTATGGAAGAATGAAAGCGAAATTGAAACATAAGAAAACATTAATTCCTATGCTAACCGTTTCCATGTAATCCGATCTTCACAACTCTAACACCCCCCTCCCCATGCGAACGGAATGGTAAGAACAATGAACAAAGGTTAGTAGACAAACAAAAACAATTAACACTAGATAAGTGGCGATGGTGGTGGAACCAATAACAGAAAACATCAAATGACATAGTTCATCAGGTGTCTAATCAGGACGATAACCCCTAAAAAAATAAAAATTATACAAAGCAATGCGTACGAGAGGGAGGGAATCTACGAAATCCAAGAAGTAAGCAGTGCCAGGGAAAAAAAATAGACAAATGGAAACAGTGGGAGAAAGAGAAGGATAATAACAAAGATAGAAAGACTAGTGATAAAGAAGCTTAAGCGTACCTGCCATAGCTCGCGAACGACCGAATCGGAGTTTGAGTCGTTCAAGCTCTGAAGCAAGAACCGAATCTGGTTCGAAACCGTCGAAGAGAAAGGAAGCATGACGGAAGAGAATAATTGATCGCTAGGGTTTCTGGCGATTAATGAAGAGCGAAATACTGGATTTGCAAGTTTCTTCAGGAGTAGAGAAATTTTTAAGGGGTTTTTAGTAGGTTATCGAAGATCATCATAAACTGGGTAGACTGAGAATCGTTTATATTAAGACTTGAGAAAGAAGACTGCTTACGACGGGACTCTTGCTATATGTGGTACGGTGGATTGGCCCAAATCCCATTCTGTTTGATCCAGCAGATTAGCTGTAAAATGTTCAAGTAGTCTTGCATTAACATTTAACTTATAAATAAATTAAGGTTAAAGAACGCTACCCGGTCGTGACCAAGGCGTGGATACTGCGCCTAGACACAGCTGGGCATGAAAAGACCGCTCAGCTCACATTCTAGACATCATGGTGGGGGCTGGGCGGTCATTTCATGCCCAGTTGTGTCTAGGCGCAGTGTCCACGCCTTGGACACAACTAGTTAGCGCTCTTTATCCCTACAAATTATTAACTATTATAAGTATTAGATAAAAGGGTAAGAGAACACTACACGGTCGCCTGCAACACGCGGCCCTTGCACCTAGATAAAGGCCACACGAAATGATTGTCACTCCTTTAGGGTTTTTTGTCTTCCCATGGGGGCGCGGCAGTCATTCCTTGTGGCCCTGTGTCTAGGTATAGGAGCCACGCACCACATGGGACCAAATAGCATTCTTTCTCCCTAGATAAAATAACAAAGATTGACCCCAGTTTTCATATGGGTGAATGAAGAATCCCTTACACATTGGTACCTTCACATGACCAAAGAGAATGTATTTTCAAATATGACAGAAAGAGATGGGAGTTTGTTGATGGAACTCACATCGTATAATCTTTTTTTTTTTGGTGGTAAGTAGAAGAACGTTATTTAGGAAACATGCTACAACTCAAGGTTGGAGAGTGAACATAACTCACGCAACCAAGGAGAAGAAACTGGCCAAACTGTTGAGCATGTAAGCGACAGAGCCATCTCAGTTAGGGAGTCATATCATCAATATGTTAGAGATTCTTTCTTCCACAGGTGAAGGAAATTTGTTGTTATAAATATTTAGGCTAAATTGTAGCGGTGTGTGATGTCAAAATATGCGCTTGCAGGACGTTCATTTTTTGTAACTGTGGATTTAACCACATGGTATGTGAACCGTCCGTTACCCTCTCATTTTATCAGAGACGGGTTATGTAGGTAACAGTAGGTCATTAATCTTTGTCCTTGGTTCACTCAAGAGAAAGCGGAGAATCGCCTCCACTCAAATTTGCTTGAGAACTACGACTCTTCCATATTTCCTCCTTCTAGCAAGATTCATTGCCAGAAACTCCATACTTATATTTCAGTTTGTCAAACTTATTGATTTCTTGAAAAAATATACACACAAACCTATAGAAAATAATTTGGAAGATATATGTCTGCACAGAACTCTTACCTACAGTAACAAAAATCCAAACTTTGATCCACTAGAAACTGAAGGTGAAGGATTTGATGGGGAAGAAACCTTAGAAACACTTCTCCTGACTGCGTTGCTGCCACTACTGTTCAACAACGAATAAAGCAATAAACACAAAGGGTTTTTTCACAGAATTTTGCTTGCTAGCTTTAGATTTTGGGGCACTCAGGAAATCCTCGAGACTGATAAAATCGGAGACTGCTTCCTAGACTTGAAGCTTTAGTGGTAGCTGAAGACATCAAAGCCCGCCTTGTTTCTTTCAGAGTTCACTTTAATGGTTCATAAACTGTAAAAGTACTCCTATTTTCTGGCATTGAATTTGCATCATCTGTTCTCTTAGGATCTGTATGGTAACTTTTCCAAAAATTGATTTTGGTGTTTTTTCTGATTATGGGGGCAGAATTGAAATAGATTATGTATATATTTTTTGTCTATTTCTGTGATTTTTTTAAACGGACCAGGTGATATGATAGATTTTGGCAGGGTTTTAAGAAACACCAAATTCTCACATTTAAGACTCTACGAAATGTCAGAGAAACAACGTGGACTTAAGTGAATCAGGGGCATTGATGGAATTTACCATCAAAATATAACATTTCACTCAAACCTAAACCTTGTTCGTTGTATCACACAAGGGACAGCTTCGACCAACCTCTGCAACTCTCAAGTTCTCGTGCAAGCACTCCCGCCATTCTTCCCCAAGTTGTAGTGGGTGATCGATTAGGTTTTGGTGTATTCAAGAGAGATTCAGACATTTCTCTATAGGTCTGATTAGTTTTTTTTTTTGTTTTTTTTGGGGGGGGGGGGATTCGTATTTGTATTCAAACATTTCTCTCTAGCCCGCAACATCATGGCGTTAGTGGCGGTTTTTCATGATCGTTGTGTTGGTGTTGGTGGTGGTCATCCTCACCATGGCCTTCACCATCTTCAAGACCAAAGACCCAAATCGTGTCATCCACGGTGGAGGGCATGAGGCCGCGAGTGGTCTTCGTGCCGCAGTTGAAGGTGGAACTAAACATCACCCTGGAGTTGGACATCCTGATCCACAACCCAAACCATGCCAGCTTTAGGCACGACCCTATCACCGCACTTGTCTTCTACCGTCGCACTCTCCAGGTGGCATCCGCCCAACTCTCCCTTGGACTCGTCCCCACCTCTAGCACTCAAACCTAAACCTGGTTCCTTTTCTTCTTTCTTCCCCAACTCTTCTGATTAGGGTTTTTTTTTTTTTTTTTTTTTGGGTTTCGTTTTTGGTGTATTCAAGAGACATTAAGACATTTCTCTCTAGGTATGTTGATGTTATGATGAATTCTTCTCTGCATATATGCAATGGTTCTAAACTACTGGAAGCTTGTTAAAATGCCAATCCATGCATGTTTTCTGTTACTCTATAATAGCATAAACAAATTTTTACCAGGTTTACCGTACAACATTTGTTGGTACATAATTACTAAAAAAATCCCGAAACAGGAAAAATCGATTCTTACTCCGAGCCAATTTTTTGAAATAGAATGGTTGCCATACAGATCCTTAGGAACCGACACTAATTGCTTCTCTGACAACACACCGGTGTTATTCATTCACTTCAATGGTGCCAAAGAAGCTACATTTGAAGAGAAGACCTAGTTATAGTGGATTTAATCTGATTGACATTCAAAATAAGAGTCCTCTGTTGTCTTCTTCGAATTAACGACGGGAAATGGATTTGAATCGAAATGCTTCAAGTTTCCCACTTTCTTCCTTGAATTAATGCAAGAAGTTCGAGTTTTTTACTTTCTTCCTTGAATTAATGAAGAAATAGATTGAGGTTGTCACTGTAGCAACTCAGAACTGGTGTTTAGTGAAAATTCAATAAACGGTATTGATTAATTCATTATAGAACAATGGTTATGATCGAAGACAATAAGAATAAGGTCGCAATATATACGTTATGCCACCACCCACCCAAATATTTATTCAAACCTTTCAAATGATCGAGTTTCACTTCACCCATAATAAGGGGTGGGAATTAACAATTATACTCATATGTCCAAAAGTCCAATCATATAGTCACATCATGGTGGAGGAAGAGATTAGCTCTCCATCCTCCATGTTGAAAAGCTCAACCTTTTCAAATGACAATGAATAGATTAAAAAACCAAATTTTTTTATTTTTTTTTTATGTGAACTTTCTCAATACTAAAAGGTTAGGGATCAACACGTTGTTGCTCATGTGAAATGGAATCTTCCATGCCAAGCCAATGAGAGCATGGAAAAGAGTGTAACACGAATTATATACAAGGGAACCATGTTGTTGGTGAAGCCTGATTTGGTCCAGAAAGTGCGGTTGAGACCTTTGGAGGGCCTTTTCGGTCTCAAAACGACCTCAAAATGCCGAAAAATGGCAAGGCTTCACTCCAAAGGCATGGAGTTGTGTTAGGTTCGTCGAGATCTTCGAAATGAGTACTTTTGAGCCATGTGTTATGTTTTGGTCCGGCTCAGTTTTTTTGGCATTTTTTGGGCTAGGGGCATTTGTGTACTTTCTGGGGTTAGGGTTTTCTTATATATTGTTCTTATCTCTTTGAGATATGGTAATGAGGGTTTGTAACATTTCCAGAGAAACTAGTGAAATCTGTTCTACTGCTCGGCCGTGGACGTAGCTTCCATCTTGGAGGTGAACCACGTAAATCTTTGTGCTGTGCGTTGTGTGTGCTCTCTCTATTTTCGTTTTTCTTCTGCAAATCGCCATTCTGGGCGTTGTTTTCTTAATAAAGCACATGTCAAGTAAGAGAAAATAGGGTGTAAAAGTGCATGATAGTAGCAATGTGGACATCATTTTCCCATATCATAAACACATCGTTTACTCTTTACACTATTTTTTGAAAGTAGTTTATTTTTAGTGAAAAATTTTACTGAGCCAACTATGGATGGTGTAGTAGCACTCTCTCTCTCTATCTCTCGCCTCCTCACAGTTATGGCCTTTTGTCCCTATGCACGAAACCGTTTCATTGCTCCTCATTAGTGCCCTTCCTATGTCACATACTCAAAGAACCCCCTCCCTCTATTTTATAAACAAATTATAATAACGGCAAACATATAACCATTAATAGGTTTTCCCCTCCACTTGGGCTACATTTGGTAACACTTTTGTTGTACAAAAGTGTTTTTAAGCTTGAGAATTTTTTATTATTATTCTACTCTACTAGAACACTTATGCGAGATAAGAACATATTTATCAACAAAACTTAAGAAGTGTTTTTTAATAATTAAGAAAAAGGGGAAAGAGAATGCTACATGGTCGCTTGCGGTGTGCGGACACTGTGCCTAGACACAGGGCCACACAAAATGACTGTCGTGCCCTCAAGAATTTATGCCTTTTCATGGGGGCACAATGGTCATTCCACATAGCCCTATATTTGGGCGCAGGGGTCGTGTGCCCCACACAACCAGGTAGTGTTCTTTCTCCCAAAAAAAAAAAAAGAGGAATGCACTTTGACACTGAATCGCTTCTATTTCCTTGGAATCCATTAATCAATGCATTCTAATAAACTGTATCCTCTCCAAAATCTTTTACAACCAGCATTGAGCATCCTCCAACCTTTCAGATTTGAATACAATCAAATAAATATATTCCAGATACACAAATCCTCAAGAAATATATTATTGCAATACACCCTTGTATCTACTTCTCAACTTCTAAAGGTAACATATTGTATATGCCTTCTAAACACTCTCATAAGTGAACTGATTAGGCGCAACACCCGAACAACACATTCTAAAAAAACCTCCGAAGCTTCTTTGAATACCCAATTAAGCAAATCCATAAAACATGACAAACTAAGACACACTTCGTATAGGCATTTGATCAAACACATCAGAAGAGTTTCTATATCAACTTGGAAAGCTTGGAGAACTACATATCCATAGCTTTTCAAACTACAGAGGATATCAAATATAAATTGCTCACAAGAATATATTGGTAACATCACTCTCATAATATTGTAGCTGAAAAAAGAACTATTGCATAATTATTTCCCTTGTTGGTTGTTTAAGAATCATCCAGCCCTTAGCTTCTCATCATCATTTTATCTCGTGTCTCCTCCTCATCATTACCCATACTCCATCACAATTGCTATAATGACCAACAACACCACCCTTATTGCCGTCGCACCACCATCACTACCTCTCCTTCCCCTTTTGTAGATATCACAACTCTCTTTGTCACCAAACTAATCACTTCCATTTGAGTCCTTGTGTTACATCTCTTATTCTTATTCTCTTCCTCCTTTAATAGTTTCATTTTCGAACACCCCCAAGTGGGTTACTCTGTTTCCATGCAGAATCATCAATACTTGGGGGTTTCCACATGTAAATATTTTCAGTTTTGGGTTGTTCTATTGTTAATTTCATTTCATTTGTTAGTTTTCCTTAAATGGGTGAAAATTCTTAGATTTTCTCTCATTTGAAGTGTGTTTATTGAACTGGGTTATTACTTTATTTAACAAAGAAACTATTTCTTGGGGAATGGATTCGTAAAAGAGAAGGGAGGGGGCAACGGCGTTGCTTAAATAAGGAAGATGGGCTTTAGTCATTTTAATAGTTCTTATCCCATTCGACAACATTGTGTACGACCATACACAAAATCTTTCACCTTGTGTTTTTTTATTGATTTTTATTGGGATCTATTAAATTTTGTTTGTTGAAGAACCTAAAAGACATAAGGAGTTACAAGAAACCCTAAAATATTGGTCAGTAAAGGGGGTTGCAACAACCCCTAAAATATTTGTCACTACCCAATTATCTATAAGATTGTATTGAAAGTTTAAAACGAGAGTAAGGGAAAAAAAATTTCATTATTTGTAATACTGTTTGGGAATAATGAAAAAGGAGACGATGACTCGGGAAGATGCAGAGATTTTGTTTGTTTATTATTATTATTATTATTAGGGAAAAGTTTTCATACATGGCTGTGTAAGCTGTGTATGTGAGAGGGTCTCTCACAAAGAGTTGAAAAAGTCATAATTCCCTACCCATTAATTAATGCCTTGAAACTCCCACCCTCTCACATACACGGTTTACATGACTGTGTATGAAAATTTTTCCCTTATTATTATTTGCTTTTATTGTCTCTTTCAATTTTGTTTCTGAACATACGAAAGTTTTTATTTTTTATTTTTTTTAATTCTTAAAATTTTTTGTTTCTAATGATTGGCTCATTATGAAGTAAAAAAAAAAAAAAAAAAAGATTGAAAATACTTATAAGGATTGTTAACAAATACAACCTTATTGATCTTACTAGTCCCTTGACACATCGACATGTTAGTTTTTTTAGCTAATTGACTAATTGGACTCAAATTACGTTGAATGTGAAGACATGTAAAGATCTACTTTAGGATACATTTGTATATTTGTTGGAGGAGCAGTGTCCTGGAAAAAGTGTAAAGCAACAAAAAACTGGATATTCTATTGTGGACGCAGAGATAGTTGTATGTCATAAGGCAGTCTTTCTCATGTGTCGTGACTACATTATTTTGTCACAGACCTCCAAGTTGTTTTATTTGTAGAAATGTCAATATTAATCTTCTGTGACAACACCATGATATTAGGATCCTTTAACAACATGTGCTCTGTGAGTTGGTACAGACACGAAGATTAAGTATTTTGTTTAAAGGGGGATGTTCGGGATCATCATGTATCGATAAAATGCAAAGGTATTGAGAAAATGATAGTTAGACCCTAAAATATCTGGGCTCCCACATATTATATTTGTGGACATGTGAGTTGTATAAACTTGAGTAAATCATTTTTTTGTGCCTATTATTTTTATCAAGAATAATATAGTATTAAGTTAATGATTTATTGAACCTTAAGTTTTATGTCATTTATTATGTCCGTGCGATTTAATTTTTGAAATGATAGATGCTCATTAAGAAAAAATGACACTAAAGATGTATCCTCAAAATGACCATAAGGTTGATTCATAATTAACCATTGGGATTACAATGGAATGATATCTCATTGTAATACTTGGAAATGAATGGCCTACATATTGGACATAAACCATCATGATTCATGGGTTGAAGTTTTCATTTTGAATGTTAATGAAAATTGTTGTTTCAAGTATGACCAGACATCAAATGCAACCCAAGATATTTACTTGGCATGTGAAAATATGGACCATGTGGAAAAATGTTGACTGATGTGATCCAATTACCACATCACCATGGGTAGTTGCAAAGGTAGTTAGATGTAACAACTTGATAGTTAGAGTTATAAGAGGCTAATGAAAAGGGGTTATGGCCTTAGTTCATTATTCACAATATCACCAATAATACTGTGAGGTATAAGAGACACTCAAAGACTAGATAACAACCTCTTAATGTAGCCATCGCCAAATCAATAAGAAAATCACCACAGACTGGAGAAGCCACTGGAGTTGAACATCGGTGTCTGAAGGCACGATATTGGGACCAGATTTATTTGATCATCCTCATTTGTTTTTAGTTCTATAACCATCAGAAGATCCTCTAACACAATGGTGCAGAGTCCTCACAAAATTTATAGGGAAATTTATGAAACACCCCTTGAAAATGGACCGATACTTGGATCACCCCCTCTTATTTGAAAATACTCAGATCACCCCCTGCATTAGAGCCCTATACTCACATTAGTCCCTACCGTTAGTTTTACACTGTTAAATATATTTAAATCCCTAAACTACCCTTGACTAGTGTAGAGGTACTATTTTACCCTTAAATCTAAAACCCCCAATATCCATCTTCTTCCTCACATGACCTGCCTACTATTAGATCAGTTTAATCTTTTTCTTTAGGAAGCTGCCGCAGATGAAGAGGAACGTGAACGGACCTTTCTGAAGCCATGGTTGTGGGTTTAGGCGTCAAAAGCCATAGCAATTAACCGTTGCCATTCCCTGCTGCTCCTGTGGCTGTGCGGTGCAAGGATTGCCGGAGATTGACGGTGTCTGACCCCTAATATCCATCTTCTTCCTCACATGACCTGCAACTTAATCTCTTCAAAACCCTCTATTTCTCAGATTCATCTCCTAAAAAAGCCCCATAGATCAAAACCCTCTGTTTCTCAGATTCATCTCCTTAAAACCCTCTATTTCTCAGATTCATCTCCTCAAAACCTTCTTAATCAACCAACAAAGCCACTAGAACAGTCGGATGAACACACTCGATACAGCAAATAGACCCTGATATTGGCTACTCAATTCATCCGGCGAACCTTCTAGCAGACAAGCAGGGCCGATAGGAAGAGTGTGTTCTTGATTGTGAAGACCATAGATAGAGTAGCCTAAGCTGACATTGATTTTAGGGTAAATTACGAATGGATCAAAATGGTAAAACTTACAACTCCAACATTGACGATAATCAGGCTAAATTTTGATGCTCAATCTTGTATGTTGACAACCCCTCCATTCAACCCTATTTGCTTTAATCAATAAAATGCCCCATTTTTGTTGAACATTGTAAGAAGGGAAATAGTGATATCGTGACGATAATGTTGGAGTTTGAACAAAGATATTATGGGGGATGAACAGAGCGAGCACCTCTATACTTGAGAAACAAAGACCTGCAAGCGATTGAGCTATACTTTTATGAGTGTCTGTGTTGGGGTTGTGTTTAATGGTCTATAGCCATAGATCAATCCCTCAGATCAGTTGCACTCACTGCCATACTACATCATCTCCACCATCAGGGGAGGCGGCGGCGGTGTCTCCATGTACAGGAGAGAGAGCTCCACCTCTCACAGCTAGACGACCCACACCCCAACCCTGAGACAGAGTGCCTACGACAAAAACATGGGTACCCTAGTTTGTTCTCTCTGACATCCTCGCAAAACCCAGAATTGGCCGCGGCGGGAGTAAGGTTCCTTGGAGAGACAAAAGAGGAGGAAATGATGATTTAGGAATCGATGGACATGAACATTAGATTCTCCGGGATGAATAATAGGGTGTGGTAGGTGCAACAGGGGAAAGAGGAATCATCAAGTTCCAGGGATTCAGATCATTCCATTGGCCTAAATCAGCTGCTCCACCAATTCGGTAAGACAAAATTGGGTGAGAAGTTGGTGGGTTGATTAGTGGATTGGGTGAGATATCTATTTCAATGTGTTGTTTTATTGAGTGAATGGTCGTAATTTGTCTAGGGTTTAAATACAAGTCCCAAATTTTATTCTTGAAAGGGGTTGCGTTGGCAGCAGGGTGGGGGCGGAGTTGCAGGAAGGGGATTGCAAGAGGAGGAAGAAGAAGAAGAAGGGGGGAGATAGAGAGGGATGGAGGAGCTGGGTTAGAAGATGGAAATGGGGTTCGACGGTGGTGGTGGTGGTGGAAGAGGATTTGTAGTCACAGTTGCAGAGCAGAGGAGGGGTGGGGGGCTACCAGCCGGCGAGGGAGAAGAGAGGTTGCCGCCTCTAGAGAGAGAGGAAAGGGTGAGGTATTTTAGGTTGAAGATGAAGGAAAGGGTAGTCTTGTAAATTTAATTCTAAAGTTTTAATACAAGGCTAAAACAGTCTTTTTACAACAATAATTAACAGCAGACTAACACCGTTAGTGTAGAGGGGGTGACTGAGTATTTTCAAATATGAGGGGGTGATTTGAGTATCACCCCATTTTCAGGGGGTGTTTCGTAAATTTCCCAAATTTATATGGAGATTCAATGACCTTGAAATGCCCCTGATCCAGTTGGTATAAGATAACCAATGCAAGGTTTTTATGAGTTTAGGCTGTTGTAGGTGCCATTATCTAGAGTTAAAAATCCATTAAGTTCAACAGGTTGCAAGGGAAACAAAGGAAAGGGAAGGGAAGTGAAATTAATACTAAAGTGAATACTTTTATGATCATTACCTCACATGATTATATAAGTAACTCCAAAATATTTCAAATATAGTTATTATATTATTTTGCAATCCAATCCATTTGATTTTAAAATTAAAATAACATTACATTTGAAAAGTATAATTATCAAATAATATAATAATTTTAAATATATTACAAATTCACGATTAAAATACTTTTCTTTTTCGTTTCAAAATTAATTACACTTCTCTAGACGAAACCTTAGAAAAACAACTCTAAGCAATAGTTAATTATCAAAACGTGGAATGGAAATCTTTTCTATTTTTATTAATTCAATCAAAATCCAAAGTCCGAAGTATGAAATGACTGTTACAATACGTCTTACCAGTCAATGAATTTCATTTAGAGGCATAAATTCCTCCGTCACAACTTAATCCAGGCTTGGACATCCTAGACTTCCCATGTTGAACCCCTAGTTGCACACGAAGTAAGACACAAAACTGTTCCACGGAAATGGCTAGTTTCATTAATTCAATGTAAGGAGAGGGATGGGTATGCTAGCAATATGTTGTATGCCAGCACCTTATGTGTCTATCTCTCTCTCCCCCTTTGAAATTACTCCCTTATCCCTCAAAGGGAGGAAAAGATAGACACTTAGGGTGCTAGCATACGGTATACCGCTAGTATACCCAACCTATTCCCTTCAATGTAATACCAATTTAGAATTTGAAAACACCATTTACATGACCCCTCTTCTATTTAGCTATTTGAAACCTCTTCTGTTATGCCCGAACCCGGTATCCTAATATTTTCTTTCTTTTATCCTTGCGACGTGTAGAGGGTGCTGTCATGTATGCCGGTGAGCTGTTCACGATGGTGGTCAAACCAAGCTACAAGATTGTTGACTTCGACACTGGTTTGCCAGTCGAGGAAAGATTCCTCAACCGGGAGTGGGGGAAATTCATCGACGGTGACTTCGTTGACTACCCTCCAAGTACCAATCCCAAGAGTGAGGAGTATCGGACGGCACACCCTGTATTGCCCTACTTAGACACTTCACTTGGTGATCAACTTAGCGTCGCGGTGGGAAAGCTCTTCGGGATCCCGGAGGTTGCACCTTGACATGTCAGGGATAAGTAGTTGACCAAATTTTGTTGTGTGCTTACTGCCCTCTCAAAGCCCTCGAAGTGTGGTCCAAAGGCCCTGACCTCTTATGGTGGGAACCACCTTCCTACTCACATCGGATGTAAGGTTACTGGTTGCCTCCGACCCTGCATCCAATGCTGCTGACAAGGACTCTTTTGGGTGAGACCCTATGGCTAAGGTGTTATTGGTGCCCTACCATGTTTGACCCTACCCTTACCCCTTTTTATTAACTTGACCTTGTGTGGGCCTTGGGGCCCAAGTTAGGATTTTTAAAGCTTGTGTAAGGAAGGATGGTTGTTTGACCCTATCCAAACAGACCCTAGGTTACACTTATGAGGCCTTATCCAAATAGGCCAATAAAGGTGATTTTCTATATGAGAGAGATGGGTAGGACTATTCATTAGTCTTGGCTCACTTCTACCTAACCTAATCGTGCTTGAGAAGGGAGTTATGAGGAAAGAGGGTTAGCAAGGAGAAGGAAGGGAAGAAGAAGAAGGAAACGGCTGCTGGGTTTGGAGCTTTAAAGAGGGCACATGTTGTGTATCTCAGACCAGGTAAGCTAAGTGCCCCTTTTCCCCCTTGCTCGTTTGAGCTTGGGTGGTTCTTTGGTTGCAGCCCCAAGATGGGGATTTCTTTTTGGAAACCCAAAGGGTTAGCTCGAGCCATGTGTAGTTTCCCCTTGTAGGATGCTATCCTATTTTCTTTACATCGCTTGAGATCTCCAACTGGGTCTCTTGACCTAAGGTTCCAACCACCTAGGAGCCCCAAATCTGGACATGGAGTAGTTGACTCCTTTAAACCCCCTTAAATCTTTGGATGTTGGGTGTTTCTAAGACCCAAATAGACTCCAAGACACCCCCTCCCTAGTCCCTTGAGGCTTAGAGAACCAAATGGGACAACCCTGGGGGCTTTTAAAGACCTTGAAATCGCACTTGGGTTGCATCAGAGGCAGAGTCTGCGTGAGTCCGATGTTGCCTCCGATGTGGTTTGAGCCTGCAGGAAAAGTCGGACTCAAGGTCGGAGGCAAGACTGCGTGAGTCCAATGTTGCCAGAGCCTACAGGGAAGGTCGGACTCAAGGTCGGAGGCAAGCCTGCTGAGTCCGACGTTGCCTCCGATGTGGCCAGAGCCTGCAGTGAAGGTCGGACTCAAGGTCGGAGTTAAATCTCTGCTGAGTTTGATGTTGCCTCTGACGTAGTTTTCAAGGCTTATAACTTATGTAAACTGTGGGATTTCTCTATGAGGCCTCCCCTACACTCTCTCACACTCTTATTCACTTCCATAGGTGCCAACATATGTGCAATGGATTGATTTTGAGCGAGAATCGTTGCACTTATACAAATTCTATTTAAAGTAATTGGTGAGTGGGTTTGGGTGACTGTTTAAGCTTGTTTATTATTACTTATTCATGCATTTATGAATTATATTGTGACATTATCATTCAAGCATTATTGTATATTTGCATTTATTCTTATTCGATGATGATGATGATGATGATTAGGATGATATGGATTTGTGTTGGGTTACGGTGCCAGGAAGTACTGGCACCGGAACCCCCAGATTACATGGAATTGTATATTACATCTCATTCTTACTTGTATGCGCCGTGTTGTGCTGGTACCCGGGTGTTAGATGGAATTGGATGTTGATACACCCAGATGTACCTCTCAACACGATAGGATTTATGTAGTATATCTGTAGTTAGGCTAAGTTTTCTATGCTACGACCCTTACCAACAGGGGTTTAGGTGTTGGGTAGCCAGAGCACCTGCTGCCTATGGAGAGTTAGAGAGGCCAGGCCAGGGGTAGTAATGGTTATTGGGGTCTGTCTCTGGGTGGTGATGGCTACGATCGGCGCGGGCCCCATAGTAATAATTGATGTTGTATTGTGCTGAGAATGGAAGGATCCACAGTGTCTTCCCGAGTTATTGCAGTAGCATATGCCCATTGACTTAGCATTGTGTGTTAGGTGGTAAATGAATTGATTTTGCATGCCCTTTTCTTTCTCACTAGCCCGGTGGAGCTAACCCCTGTGTACACATTCTTTTTAGATTTTGATGCAAATGATTACTGTGGACCCAGAGACCGTGACTGAGGATCATGGCGATGGTTGCCTATGATGATTGTGCCTATGGGCTGTACTGTTACTTGGGATCGTTCCCGTTTTGTTATTTTTGAGAGCCTTGTGCTTTATATAAAGTTTTATGTTTTACCTTTTTGGTAGCTACTTGATGGTCATAGGAATTTTGTAACTATGTTACTTATTATCATTAGCCAATGAACATCTTATAATTATTTCATTTACGCTTTCGCAAACTCTGACCTATCTTGAAATGTAATATTCCTTTGTCTTTCGTACTCTGATATTATTGTATTTTAATATTGATTTATGACTGTGAGTTGGCCATTGCATCGAGATCCTGGCGGTGAGGTGGGATGACGTGTGTCACCCCAATCATACCCTGATATTGTACTTTATCCCTTGTCGGGATAGGGGTGTGACAACATGGTATCAGAGCGTGATGCTCTGCACCAACCACAGTCTAGCGAAGATTCATGATTTACTCTACTCCACTAGATTCAAATTTAAAAGCTTTCAAGAGAATAACTGACTTGTGTGTGAACTTAGGGAGAAGACATTGTTATGAAAAATAGTTTACAATAATAGCATATAATAGGAGAACAATGTGCTTTAACAAGGAGGATGGATCTTATTAATAGTTCAACTGTTGCTACATAAACCTCCCCTTGCCTCCAGTGTACAGCAAAAATGATTATGCTATTCTATTACATATTAAACAATGGGTATAATACAAAGTGGTTAAAGATTTTTCCATGCAATCCAACCTAGGGAGAGTCATTAGGATAGATTTCCATAAAACTTAGCATGTTGGGTGTATGTTGCTTACCAAACAAAATAGTAATATAAGAGCCATTACAACTAGAGGACTAGTTAGTTAAAGAGAGAACCTTTATTTCAACCCCACTTGCAACCTAATGACATAAGACATACCAAGCTAGTGGTGCAAGTCATGGGGTGATCATGAATAAGCCAAAGCAGGAAAATTTGGAGAATCTCAAGTCTACTTAGTAATCGTTTGTATACCATAACCTTAGGCAATAGTTGGGTATGGTTTGATACAACTTTAGTCATAATGGAAATCCTATTTTATGCAAGGCATGATGGAATCATAACATGGGATACTTACCACTATAAATCCAATCCAAGAAGACAAGTATAACAGTTGTAAAGTGGCATGCCTGAATGAAGCTCGGATGATTCAGTGAACTAGTACATTTTAATGATGTCTATGAAAGGAGTATAGCTATGGTTAATTGGAATGAAGGCTTGAACCCCAATATTGAAACCTAGTAATGGCTTGTAATGAGTAGACAAAAGTATGTATGCTTATCATAATCCATGTTCAAAATACATCAATGAGAAGTGTTTTGTCTCCTAAGTGTAGTGTGAAGAGGAAATAGAGAGTTTTATTTTCTTAGTAATATTATACCAATTCACTTAAAAAAAAAATAAAAATAAAAATAAAAATAAAAACCCTTCCACAATTTTACCCAAAGCAGTGGGGTATTTTCAATTTTGGGTTTGGCTTTCCCCAAGCCATACCCTAGAATCATGGACAGCAGTGCTAAGAAATGAATGGGTTGTGCAAACGACCCTATCTTAGGTAAAATAAGAGAATCCAAACACTCTTGGAAGGAAAATTTTAACAAAAACCACAAACAAAAGGGAAAACAAAAATTTGAATGAGAGGGCAAGCTGCGGGCTATGTTCTAAAAGGAAATTTTGACATCGGATGCACACCCTAGTTAAATCTGATTCTGCATTCGATGTTTTTTCTATGCTGCAGCTCGGATCGGATGCAGGTTACTGGCTGCATCCAATCCCTCCTTAAATCTATTTCTGCTGGCTTTTCATGACCAACCCTCCTCCAATCCTTTTGCACTTTATTGTGCCCCTTGGTCATGTTTTAGCCTTGTCTTGCGAGTGTGTCAATGTTGAATTTGGTCAAATCCGCTTGTGTTATCTTATGCTTGTATTATTGATCTTAAGGTTTAACACCTAGTTTAATTGTTCACTGTTGTTGTACTATCTCTCTATACCTAGTCCAACTGTTGGTAAGTGACTCACGAAAGGTTTTATTGAGTAGCCTAGTCATTAGAGAGAGGTACATTTTATTTTTTTGCGGCCTTAGTTTTTAGCCCGGGCATTCTTGAGAAAACAGCTAGAGAGTCTGAGTTTTAGTTCCAAGTACCCTTGGGCGTGCCCACCCTTGGTCTTGTTCGACCCTGAGTACCACTTGAGAGTATTAGTTGGAGATTTCAATATTAGCCCTGAGTGATCCTCTAGAGAGCTGATTCTTAAATCTTGCCTAACCTTGAGCATCGCTTAGGAGAATCGATCTAGAACAGAGGCTAGGAAGTGAGTAATAGCTCCTGAGATGAAAGTTGTTGTAAGTTATTCTGTCGGGAGTTGGTCTTGTAGTCTTGTGTGATTGTTTGGCTTTAAAAATTGGAACTGAAAGATTCGACAGAACTTTACTCAACAATAGGTATGAGTGGAGTAATGGGTCACCAATGCGTTCCCTCCGTATTGGGAGTGAATAATAGGAGATTCCATCAATATTCCAATTCATTCTAAAGTTGACTTAAGTATTGGGAAATCAGAAGTGAAAGTCTTCAAAGCAAAGCCTTGTAAGAAAAGTAGTACAAACCTAACCTTGCAACCCTAGTTAAAGGAAGTTTAATATTGGGCGTAGTCCAGAGGTTTAGTTAGACCTTTTGTTTCCTTGTGGTTTGTATCTGAAGTTTGAACCTCCCTGGACTTTTAGACACATTGACCTTTAATCGAATTGAGCCTAGGATTTGTTTTGATCGTTTGCTTAGAGGCAAGGAGTTGTTAGGCGGTCGAAGTATCCTCATCTATTCGGATCCCTAGGCACATCAAATTTCGAGGATGAAATTTCTTGTAAGGTGGGGAGAATGTTATGCCCGCATCCGGTATCCTAATATTTTCTTTCTTTTATCCTTGTGACGTGTAGAGGGTGCTGTCATGTATGCCGGTGAGCTGTTCACGATGGTGGTCAAATCAAGCTACAAGATTGTTGACTTCGACACGGGTTTGCCAGTCGATGAAAGATTCCTTAATCGGGAGTGGGGGAAATTCGTCGACGGTGACTTTGTTGACGGTGACTTTGTCGACTACCCTCCAAGTACCAATCCCAAGAGTGAGGAGTATCGGACGGCACACCCCGTATTGCCCTACTTAGACACTTCACTTGGTGACGAACTTAGCGTCGTGGTGGGAAAGCTCTTCGGGATCCCGGAGCTTGCACCTTGACGTGTCAGGGATAAGTAGTTGACCAAATTTTGTTGTGTGCTTATTGCCCTCTCAAAGCCCTCGAAGTGTGGTCCAAAGGCCCTGACCTCTTATGGTGGGAACCACCTTCCTACTCGCATCGGATGCAAGGTTACTGGCTGCCTCCGACCCTGCATCCAATGCTGCTGACAAGGACTCTTGTGGGTGAGACCCTGTGGCTAAGGTGCTATTGGTGCCCTGCCATATTTGACCCTACCCTTACCCCTTTTTATTAACTTGACCTTGTGTGGGCCTTGGGGCCCAAGTTAGGATTTTTAAAGCTTATGTAAGGAAGGATGGTTGTTTTACCCTATCCAAACAAACCCTAGGTTACACTTATGAGGCCTTATCCAAATAGGCCAAAAAATGTGATTTTCTATATGAGAGAGATGGGTAGGACTATTCATTAGTCTTGGCTCACTTCTACCTAACCTAACTATGCTTGAGAAGGGAGTTATGAGGAGAGAGGGTTAGCAAGGAGAAGGAAGGGAAGAAGAAGAAGGAAACGGTAGCTGGGTTTGGAGCTTTAAAGATGGCACATCTTATGTATCTCAGACCAGGTAAGCTAAGTGCCCCTTTTCCCCCCTTTTTCTCTCTTTTCCCCTTGCTCGTTTGAGCTTGGGTGGTTCTTTGGTTGTAGTCCCAAGATGGGGATTTCTTTTTGGAAACCCAAAGGGTTAGCTCGAGCCATGTGTAGTTTCCCCTTGTAGGATGCTGTCCTATTTTCTTTACATCCCTTGAGATCTCCAATTGGGTCTCTTGACCTAAGGTTCCAACCACCTAGGAGCCCCAAATCTGGACATGGAGTAGTTGACTCATTTAAATCCCCTTAAATCTTTGGATGTTGGGTGTTTCTAAGACCCAAATAGAATCCAAGACACCCCCTCCCTAGTCCCTTGAGGCTTAGAGAACCAAATGGGACAACCCTGGGGGCTTTTAAAGACCTTGAAATCGCACCTGGGTTGCATCGGAGGCAGAGTCTGCGTGAGTCCGATGTTGCCTCCGATGTGGTTTGAGCCTGTAGGAAAAGTCAGACTCAAGGTCGGAGGCAAGACTGCGTGAGTTCGATGTTGCCAGAGCCTGTAGGGAAGGTCGGACTCAAGGTCGGAGGCAAGCCTGCTGAGTCCAACGTTGCCTCCGATGTGGCCAGAGCCTGCAGTGAAGGTCGGACTCAAGGTCGGAGGCAGATCTCTGCTGAGTCCGACGTTGCCTCCGACGTAGTTTTCAAGGCTTATAACTTATGTAAACTGTGGGATTTCTCTATGAGGCCTCCCCTACACTCTCTCACACTCTTATTCACTTCCATAGGCGCCAACATATGTGCAATGGAGTGATTTTGAGCGGGAATCGTTGCGCTTATATAAATTCTATTTAAAGTAATTGGTGAGTGGGTTTGGGTGACTGTTTAAGCTTGTTTACTATTACTTATTCATGCATTTATGAATTATATTGTGACATTATCATTTAAGCATTATTGTATATTTGCATTTATTCTTATTCGATGATGATGATGATGATGATTAGGATGATATGGATTTGTGTTGGGTTACGGTGCCAGGAAGTACTGGCACCGGAACCCCCAGATTACGTGGAATTGTATATTATATCTCATTCTTGCCTGTATGCACTATGTTGTGCTGGTACCCGGGTGTTAGATGGAATGGGACATTGACACACCCGGATGTACCTCTCAACACGATAGGATTCATGTAGTATATCTATGGTTAGGCTCAGTTTCTTATGCTACGACCCTTACCAACAGGGGTTTAGGTGTTGGGTAGCCAAGGCACCTGCTGCTTGTGGAGAGTTAGAGAGGCCAGGCCAGGGGTAGTAATGGTTATTGGGGTCTGCCTCTGGGTGGTGATGGCTACGATCGGCGCGGGCCCCATAGTAATAATTGAGGTTGCATTGTAGTAAGAATGAATGAATCCACAGTGTCTTCCCGAGTTATTGCAGTAACATATACCCATTGACTTAGCATTATGTGTTAGGTGATAAATGAATTAATAATGGCATGCACCATGGACTAGTTGTGATTGTGCATCTCCTTTTCTCTCTCACTAGCTCGGTGGAGCTAACCCCCGTGTACACATTCTTTTTAGATTTTGATGCAAATGATTACTGTGGACCCAGAGACCGTGACTGAGGATCATGGCGATGGTTGCCCATGATGATTGTGCCTACGGGCTGTACTGTTACTGGGGATCGTTCCCGTTTTGTTATTTTTGAGAGCCTTGTGCTTTGTATAAAGTTTTATGTTTTACTTTTTTGGTAGCTATTTGATGGTCATAGGAATTTTGTAACTATGTTACTTATTATCATTAGCCAATGAACATCTTATAATTATTTCATTTACGCTTCCTGACCTATCTTGGAATGTAATATTCCTTTGTCTTTCGCACTCTGATATTATTGTATTTTAATATTAGTTTATGACTGTGAGTTGGCCATTGCATCGAGATCCTAGCGGTGAGGTGGGATGATGTGTGTCACCTCAATCATACCCTGATATTGTACTTTATCCCTTGTTGGGATAGGAGTGTGACATCTTCTAATCTGATTCTTATCCGAATTAACAAGAAATGACAAGAATCAATAGAACACCTTTTTTAAGAATGTGGAAGAACATATAGGGACTGGGATGGAAGGCTTCAATTCAAAACGATTGATTGTAATGTTTAAAATCATGTTCTGAACCATTTGAGCTGAGCTTGATCTAGCCTTGGTCAAGCTTGAATTGAGCCCCAATCAAGCAAGGAAAATGCCTCAAAACAACTAAACGTGAACCACAACCAAATGACATCCTCTTTGCCAAAAAAAAAAAAAACCAAATGACATCCTAGTGATACCCAAAAAAAAAAAAAAAAAAAAAAAAAAAAAAAGACGTCCTAGTGATTACATGTAAATTTAAACTCACATTTTATCCTCAATGATTCTTTTGTTCATAATCATAATCTGCATAAGTTTGAGAAAACTTGCCATATTTTGGTCCTATCAATAGTTTTTTATTTTTTATGGAGGTGTCGTAATGAAGTTATGTTTAAAAACTCTTGTCATTATCATGTTAGATTGTTATATGTCATTATTGGTTGGGTTCATGGTCTTCAACTGTTTACCCAAAAAAAAAAAAAAGGAAACTTAAATCATTTATTTCAGAACATCTTTTTTCTTCATCCACCTTTATGCCTTTTTTCCTAGCCATATTCAGTATTAGCCACTGAATAATGAAGGCTAGCAAATGAAGCATCATAGATTATTATTTGCAGTGGTACCTTTCCTCTAATAACGGGAACTGCATGATGGGTGTTTGTTTTTTTTATTTTTTATTTTTACATTTTAATATTGTGATAATATTGTGATAGCTTATATTAATCATGGATTTATAGGGGATCCCCAAGAATCAGAACTTCAGGGATTACATTAGAACTTACAGACAACAAAGGCACAAGGGTGCTCTCAACTAGAAGTCTGGGTGGATAACCAAGAGGTGATGGACTGGCTTCTGTTGGGAAGTTGTAGAGGTAGGTCATGGGAACTTTTGTTTATTTTTATAAATTACTGAATTAATGAAGTCTTTTATGTATTGTTAAAAGGTCTAAATACGAGATTTTGATTGCTCATAGATGGACATGTAAAGCAAGGGTTGAGAAACACTCGACCCCAAAGGCTAATGATTTTGTTAGTTTTTTATTATGTTGATATATATATATATATATTTATTTATATTTTTTATTTTTTTTTATTTTTCATAAAAAATACAACTTCTCTATTTTGGGATTTCATCATTACCAGTACAGACTACAGGCCATAGTCTTTGGACAAGGTTTTAGAAGATGAGATCGGGATTAGAATCAATAGGGACCAAGTATGATTTGATCCGAATGGAAATCGGCTAGAATCAGTCCCAATAACCCCTAGCATCGGCCCTCAAATAAAAAAACACAACAATTTTAAGGTTTTTAAATGTGAATTGGTCGTATCAAATTGATTGGAATTGAGATCGATCTCGTTTTGATTCTAATCCAAATCGACCAATTCATCGAACTGAATCCATGCTCATGAACCCACATGTGCCTACCTTTTCCACATGGCAAGTCAATAGTTTTATTTTTGTTTCTTTATTATTATAGGCAATAGAGGGTGGATCTTGGCATAATGACGAGGTTGCTCCATTGTGACCTATACTGGTCACAGGACTTAGTTGGAAAACAACCTCTTTCGCAAAACAAGGGTAAGACTGCATACATTATGTTGTGGGCAATAAAATCTTTTTTTTTTTTCTTTTGGTAGAGGGGGGCAATAAAGTCACATCCTTAATACTTTATACAATGGCTGGGCCAATTGGGGAGCACACCTGGGTATATCTACTTAGGGGCAAAGACATCATTTCACGGTGCCTTGTGAGAGGGTATAGAGCCATAGAGTGCGCCACCAAACAGAGATCTTTTGAGAGAATGTTCTTTGTATCACAGGGCAGGCTACGCCCAAGCACATGGACTGCCACTTAGAGGGGCAGGATAGTCATTGCGCCCACCCCCATGGGCGGCACAGACAACATCGCCCCTTTCCCAAATCTTTCGCCAAATATTTTGCACAATCGGAACATCCGAAAGGCCGAAAGGCCGAAATGCCACATTTTTTCACATATACGAAATTAAGAAACACTACAAGCCACAAGCCGTGATAAATTCCGTCAGCGCCGGAATCCCAATTTCCAAACTCCCAATCGAAGAGATACATTCATTAGACAGCAACCAGAGTAAATAAAACTTTGAAGCTTTAATGGCGACAGTTGCAGGTTCGGAAGAGAAGTCAGAGTTTTCGTCAGGTGATGACCTACAGAAGCCATGGATCGAATACGCCGTTCAACAAGCTCAGCTCATGCAGAAAACCCTCGAAGAAACTGTCGATTCCGCCATTCAAACAGCTGGTTCTCGTCTTTCTGAAATTCGCTCTACATCTTCTGCTCATTTCCATATGACCCTAGTACGTTACTACGTATCCAAGTACTGTTAACATTTGAGTTCCCTTCTCGCCCCACCTTCCTTATTCCGGCCCAAAATCGATACTTTTCTTACATTGGTTGATAAAACAAATATATTAAATTGTTGTAATATCGATTTTAGGATATTCTGCAAGATAAGAAGTCCGATTACCATGCTTACGAAGACGATTTCATTGGGAAGATCAAAGGTCGCCTCCTCCTCTCTTCGCTGCCCTCCATTTTTTTTTCAAAGTATTACTCTTGGAGCTTACATTGCAGTTAATATGGAGTTTCTGCTCAATTTGACGGACACTTTTTTTTTTTTTTTGGGGCAGAGGGTATTGTTCTTGCAGCCTCAAATCCAATGGTTACCTGTGGGGTCGCAGCTGGTGTGGGATTTTTGACATTGAAAAGTATGTTTGATGGTCGTTTAGCATTTGAATTTTATGTTGTTGTCTCAATTAGAGATCAGTGAATGATAAATAATTGTCCAGAATGAAAATTTTGGTGAAAATCTTTGTACTGCCTGTTCCTTTACTTCGAGGTGCTGAACACAGAACACCTACGGGAATTCTTTTACTTGTCCAAACATTGTTTGGCCCAAAAAGCAGTAGTGTTGAATGTTTAATGCTTCCTTTCAAATCAGCATAATAGCATACCAAGGGGGAAAAAACATGTGGTTCAGTCCAAACAAGAGTCTTTTTTTTCTTTTGGTGGCCCTTTGTTAGGGTTGGACCACAATTTATTCCTATATTGGAACCTTAGACTGGCACATAGCCCACTTCTCTCAGAGGGCATTGACATTTGACTGACCAAAAATCTTTCCTTATACATTATTATGCATGAGATGCATAGAAACCTAGATGGAGCAGAGTGGAGGCTTAAGGGCATATTGTTAGCTACTATCCATTGTTGTGTCTCACTTTCCATGTTTTCCAGGATTGATATCCTTGCCGTGGATATTTTTATGTACTTTGCCATTTGGTAATTATATTGGATCTTGCCTCATTTTCAAAGCTCATAAATTCAAGATTTCCAGCTTAGAACAAAAGATTTATGTCTGGGTAAACTTCTGATTATGGATTCTGTGGCAGTCAGATTCCGCAGAAGGGTGGCATGTTTAGTTTGGATTCTGTGATGGATTCTAGAACATAGGGACAGAATCAGGTTGATTCTCATGATCTATCTTAGAGTGAGTCTCTAGGATTTTGGCGGTGATTCTCCTTCCAGATTATGTAATTCAAATTTCAAAATTTCCATGGACTGTAGAATCTAATTAGTATCCTATTTAAGTATAGCCAAATTTACACTTGATTACATTTAAGATGCTCATTAATTGCAAGCTGTGGTTCACATATAATCTCAGTTTATTGTATGATTAACTGTGTTCTCTGCAATTAATGAAACCAATACCGGGGGTTTGATGTCTTCGTTATTTCTTATGCATGATCTTCATTTATTTCCTGTCTGCAGAGCCAAGGCTTATCTTGTACCACAGAACACTACGCCTTTTTATGAGTGAAGAGGTATGCATAAACAATGCCAGTAGCCACTTGCCCACTTCATAACACAATTCATTCTTATCATCTCTTGATTTTTTTTCCATGTAATATTCTTTAATTCATTGTTTGGAAAGTTGACTAGTTACTTCAGATAGCTGGTCAATTATCTCAACTTTATTGACACCTTGGGCAAGTTTTATTCCTCCCATATTTTCATTTCTAAAAAATCAGAGAAAATTAACCTTTTGAAGCTTGAATGAGCTACAAAAAGGAAAACAGAGAATGTTGGGCATAAAACTAGTTAAAGAGAAACCTACTTTAAAGCTCTACATTATCCAAGGATATTATGTTGGTTTTTCCATGGAGTCAATCTACACTCTTAATTTCTTAGAACTTGTTATAAATTGTTATTTTTTCATTCATCAAAAGTGGGCCGTGAGAAATGTTAGGTTTTAGCCTATAAAAAGTGTGGATATGCTCATAAAAAGTCTAATCTCTTTCCTCACCAATGCCTTTTATGTTATATTTCTTACAATAATTTAGTGAATAATGACAGATTTTATTGATAGGATAAAGATTAAAAAGATATTGTGGAAGGCTCGACCCACGAAATGAGGGGCTTTGAGAGCCTGTTTGGATGATGAGTCACCTGCTAGACAATGAGGTGCTCTTTGCATAAGATGTTCATAGAGGAGACCAAGTTCCTTGTTCATTTTCAAGAAAGCCTCAAATGTCCATATGTAGATTTACAAGGCCTACCCTACTAGCCTGGAAATGCACTGATAACAGCTTGTGAACTTCTTGTGGATGCTCAAATGCTAGATGAATCCATTCCCACTCAACAATCAATTAAATTCATATGATCAAGTTGTTGGTTGAGGGGTGGGTTTCTATTGTGGAAGCTGATAGATTGACGCTTTGTGTACAAATTTGGTTCTTGAATTCTGCTAACTACCTTTTCTATGAATGCACAATCTGCATCTTTGATAACAATGCGGTTAATAGTATCATGAGAGGGAGACATGTCTGTCTCAACTCCTGATCTAGTCTAGCATCCTCTCTTCCCTTAGGGCCCACAGGATGGCCAGCAGAACACATGTAGCAAATGTTTTACACAGAGCAAAGAGTGAAGCACCACAACAGATCAATGATGGTTTTTAGGACAATCCTTGATCATGCCAATGAGTTGTACAAAATGACATGGAATCTCCACTTACACATTTGCCGGGCAAATAGTTAGGTACTTTTCTCATCGCCTTATAATTACATGGGCAATGATCAACAACCTAATAACTCTAGTTGCTGGACAAATAGTTGGGTACTTTTTCCTCATTGCCCTATAATACATGGGCAATGATCAACAACCTAATAACTTCAGTTAATTTGTCAACATTAATAACCAGGATAATGAACTTTTTCTTCGAGGATTGGTTTCCCTTAATCCCAAAATGATCCCCAAAGTCTTAGGGTCAAAGTTGAAGAAACATTATTAAAAACTCAACCAAAATTTGTTGGCTTATAGAAAACTCAACAAGGAACACATCCATGCAGCATCTTGAGCATAGGTTAAAGATAAAGAGACCAAGTAATAAGGATTGGAAATTTGGACTTGCATGTAGAATTCATGAATGAGGGTGGGCCTTGGTGCAACCGTAAGGTTGCTCTATTGTGACCAAGTGGTCATGGTTCGAGTCTGGAAACAGCCTCTTTGCGAAAGCAAGGGTAAGGCTGTGTATATTATGACCATCCCCAGACCCCGCAGTGGTGGGAGCCTCGTGCAGTGGGTATGCCCTTTTTTTTTCCATGTAGAATTCATGAATCTGATATTCGTATCTGATGGCCTATTAAAGGAGCTACTCATACAATATTGGCTTTGTCTTAAGTAAAAGCTTGAGGACAAAGATGAGACTCCAAAGTCCAAATCTCCAATCTTAAAATCATAATTCCAGTAACCCTAAATCCAAGGTTTGTGTAATGCTTACAACCTACATTAATTACATCTAATTGGGATACTATTATGACTTTTCAATTGAATAGGAGAAAAAGAAAAGAACCTTATACAACCAAGAGAAACAGGAAAGCCAGTTCCAAGCAGACTAATGCATCCCAATAAGATTAAGATGTCTGGGGATGACTTGAAAAATACCCAAAACAGAAATAAAATTCATAATTTCAGAAATATCATGTCATAAAAAATAATAAAGTCCATTGAAATTCAAAATAATCTAACTGCATGAAGTAAACAGTTATTTTATACTGTAAACTTAATTAAAACCATAGGACTCTGTGGTGCACTGTGATATCGTATGGCTTGGGCCCTTAACTTCTTGGCAACCCAACTCAAAAAGGGTTTAGCTTCTGAATTAAGGAACAAGTGCCAGTTTTCCATCTCCTCCAGGGCATGTCAGAAGTGTTAACCTTCTTGCTGGCGACCTCCCACTTGAGTGTTTTTTTTAAACTTTATTGAACTGTTTAGAATCCACAAATAATGCCTCTTTCTTTGTTGGATTAATTGGAAACTTGATTATTTTGCAAATTTAAATATGGAAATTGAAGAGAACCAGCAAAAAGATGGTACTTGAGGTTATTTATAACGAGTGAGTACGAAAAACAATTATGTGTACTATGATTTGTATCCATACAAGTTTATTAAGTCAAAGCATTGGATGGATGCTATACAATCGTGTGTAGGTTCTCTCATAGTTGTTCTCGAGTGAGATATCATCCTGGATCAGGATGGCATGAATGGATCCTCTACCTTTCCACCCTTGTTGTACAGTTGTAACCTAATGATTACTCAATTATGGAAGTTGACACTCACTTGGTTGTGAGTAGGGTGGTGTACAAAGTGAAAAACCCAATGGTAGACTCTTGACTGATTCTTGATCTTCTCATTGACTTTGCTCAAGTCCAAAGATCTTGTGGAACCATGGTTTTACAAGTGTCATTCTTATTGATTGAATGTGGGCGAGCCTCGGCGCAATGGTTAAGTTGCACTATTGGCTCGAAACTGGGAAACAACCTCTCCCTGGCAAGGCTGAGTACATTTGCCCCTCCCAGACCCTGCAGTAGCGGGAGCCTCGTGCACTGGGATGCTTTTTTATTCTTTTTGATTGAATCATGTCTGCAGCCCTTTTTATTCAAGGTAGGAATTTTTTAACCTTGTCCTGTATGTTTTTTCTCTATTATTTAAAGAACTGACGCCCCTGATGCAAGTAGACCTAAAGTTGGTGAGGGATTAATGACTTTAATTATTGGTAGTTTAATACCTTTGCCTCCCAGCTTGTCTGGATATGCAAGTGCATGGTCACAGATGGGATTAACAATTACCTGATTTTATTATGCTGTGATTTAGGGTTTTTAGACAAATATTATGGCTACGAATTAAACTGTGTTAGTGATTAATCAGTTTGTGATGAGTTAACAGTAAAACTTCTCTTTCCAAATTTCTTGGTGTATAATTAACAATGCAACATGAGTGCTCCCACCACAACCCCCACACCTTTTCCCCCTGTTGCAGTCCTTGGTTTCCCGAGCTGATGCCAAAGTTAAGGAGCTGAGGCAATCTATTGAACTTATAAAGGCTGAAAGTGAGAAGTTGGAGGTAATCCTTTTACTGTTTTTGAGTGTTTGATTGATATTTAAGAATAATTTTGCATTCATTTATGTTCTCACTTTTTTGTCGAACAAACAATTTGGCTTTGTGTATGGGAAACAGGTTTAGGATTTTTTTTTAATATGTCAGATAAGACTGAGCCACCAGCTTGATATTCGTAAGACCGAAGGAAAATCCCATTGTCTGATTAAGTTGCTTCAATGCTCAAGGGTGTAGGGGTACCTTGCTGGATCCTTGAAATCCAAATTGGCATGAGAGTAAAGTGTTGAGTAGTTGCATTGGCCATATTCACATTTGATTGGGTCACAGCAATTGTCCCTTATTCTCTCCTAAACCAACTCATTACTATAGAATTGAAAAAGATCCACAAAAATGCATCAGCTTTGATGATGCAGTTATGCGCGGGGTTAATTAGGGTTATTATTGTAATTTCATGTTATTTTTATCCTGTGCATTGTCTATTAATTTGGCAGGTTAGGAGATCAGATTTAGAGTTTTAGTTTTTGATTAGGAGTCTTAGTCTTACAAAGTTATATATGTGTATGCTTGTAATCCATCAACGGATTTGAGTTTGGAATAGAAGTTTTTATGGTTGCTGGTTACTCTCATTGGAGGCCATCTTGCTGTTTTGTCTGATATGTCTCTCTCTGGTAATTCTTCTTAATCCTACTCCATCAGAGGTCATATTTCTCCATATTCCCTTCTTCTTTCCTCTTCTTTTCCTTCAGTTATTCTCCATTATTTTATTTCTTGTTTCCCCTTGTTTCTTGTGTACTCTCTCCAACGTTAGGTTACTCTGTTCCAGCGCTAAACTGATTTGATGTTAGGGTGAGTGATCTCTCTCAATATTACTTTTGCAGTCTCCATTTTTAGGGGTATGAATCACTGGTTATGGGCGACTTAAACCCTTGAAGATCACCTCTTTCTCACTTTCCTAATGAAGCTTACTTGGTTAAAACCAAACCTGGTCTTGCTTCTACCGCCAGGCCTGGTTTCAGATTTTTTAAAATCACATTTGGGCTTCAGATTTGATTGATTGTTAAGTTGGTTTAATAGTTCAAAGGATTAAGAACCTTCCCTTGAAATTTCAGCTATAACCGAGCTTTCTGAAGTGAGGACTTCGTCCCGGTAGCAGACCTGTTCTTCAGCCTTCTATTCTGGTCGTGAGGGTGAAGACAACCTCTTATTTTACCTACAACTAAAGGTCATATTTCTCTTAATTATGAAAAACTCTTCACTTCTCAACTTAATTCTGTTTTATTTCTCCTTCTATTTAAATGCCAGAAAACCCCTATCTTGTCAAATCCTATTTACACTTTGATCCTTCACTTGCATTATTCACTCTTAGGGCACTAAACTGTTAAAAAAATTACAGAATTGCCATTGCCTTTAAATTTTGAACCGTTAATTATTTGGGAGGGCCCTCGCAACCAATAATCAGTGTTATTGAAATCTAGGTTGCATTATTTGAATTCCTAAGGAGTGTGGGAATTGCAAGAGCCTGTCAAAGCTATTATATTTTACAAATGCCCATCTCTATTTGAGTACTAAGCAAGTGAAAGTGAGTAACCTAGGATCAAACCGCAGTCTTGATGCAAACTTGATTCCGTGCTCAAGCCTCAAGTTCCTTTGACTGCTTTGAAACTTAAAATATCAACTTATACATGATCTTACCTTGTGTACAACAAATGGGGTCGGCTACATGGATTCGTGGAAAGACAAACTATAGATAATAAAAGTAAGAAGAAAGGAACACAGCAATATCGACAACAACTCAGCAATACGCCACCTATATGGGGTCGGCTACATGGATCCTTGCCCTCCAATCAGCTCTATTCAAGGTCATACTTGAGACAAGACCTAAACTATGCATGTCTTTCCTCACCACTTCTCCTATGGTCATTTTAGGCCTGCCCCTGGCTCTTTTAGTCCCTTCAATCTGAATTAACTCACTCTTCCGAAATGGTGCATCCCAGGGCCTCCGTTGGACATGACCATGCCACCTCAAACGATTCTCCCATAGCTTATCATGAATCGGTGCCACTCCCAACTCAGTTCTAATACGATCATTCCTAGTTTTGCCACACAACCATCTCAACGTCCTCATCTCTGTTACACTTAGTTTATCCATATGACTCTTCTTACCTTGCGTTTTGATACCAAAAACCTTCTTCTTCGTCTCCTTCTATGTGTGTGTACCTTGCAATGATAATTTGAATGAGTCACTTTTGTTTTCAGAAGAGGGCTTTACAAGCAGAAGAGGAGATGAGACGGGGAAGAACAAAACTTAGGTTCGTTGTTATCCATTTACAGCAGTGCACTGATATTTTCAATTTATGATTTCTTTACGTACCCTATTGACACGTTGGCTTGATGCATTTCAGACAGGCAGGGAATCAGATCCAAGGTGTAATTCGTTCGGCTTATAAGATTGAAAGACAAGCAAGAGGTATGATATTTTCTCCTTCACAAACTCACCATGATAAATAAAGATAGTTGTATGTATTCTTCTGTCTCTATCTTAACAAACTGTTTCATGTTGTAACAGGCTTGAAAGATATCCTTGAAGAACTTCCTAGCAGAGAGGCTTCTCGATTTCGATCACAGGTCAGTTATCTTTATGGCTTCCTAGTCTATGATTTCTAGTTTGGAGATCAAGGCTTCCTAGTCTATGATTTTTAGTTTGGAGATCACTCGGTAAGAACACTTGGTAAATACATGGTCATGGTCCAGAAAATTAATTCATGAGCCTGAGGGCCTTATTCGAGTCCCAGCCATTTGGAATTGCTTATTTTTTGAACATAGATAACTCAAGGAGATTACTTTATTTATTTTACTAAGCAAAGACTTTCATGGTCTCCTTTCGCTACCACTTTGAGGTTACCTACCTAAGTTTTTATTATAATGCTTATGCCCCCATTTATTTTTCTTTATGATAATTACTGGAATAATACATTGATTATGGTCCTACTTTTGGAAATTGGTATGGAGATTAAAAAAAGAGACCGTTATAGCTTATTTTAACTCTTTATGCTATCTGGTCAAATTGATGTTTATTGGATAATCGTCTCTTCAGTTTGATACATGGTAACTGTAACAAAACCAAATACAATAAACCAGAATCTATGAAGAAGATGGAGAAGAAGAGCATGGTGGAGATGGAGGAGAGGAGAGAGGGTGAATACGATAGGAATGAATGGAATGCCTTTATCGTGGACAGCCTCTCCCTTATATTAATAAAGCAATCAACTCTTAGTAGGAAACTTACTAAGATTCTAAATAACAATGACTAACTTGGACTTCTCCCACTCTCGACTTAACAGTAACTCTCCCCCTCATGGTACGATATTCGACACTTCACCTCAAGCTGGAGTATATATATATAAAGGCTCCAGCTTGGAACAACGAGAATAGTTATTAACAGTGGAACCGGTCTTGAACATAAATACTATATAGCAGTCGTAGATGCCAGTGAGCACAGAGAAAACTTCATTCTGGTAGCAATATTAACTCATACACACCAATCATAAGTAGTAATAGTATGGAAAGCTCTTCGTGCCGAATAAATCTAGACAACAACATAAGTGGCAGAGAACACTAACCGCAATCCAAAATATCATAGCAGCAACTACAACATCATAAGCCCTTCTCAAGGAGTAATATTCACAAAGAAGAATGATAAAAGTGTAGCATAGGTTGTTGTGAACCACTGATAAATGTGCAGCATAGGTTGCTGCGAACCACTGATAAAAATGCATAGGGGGAGTTTTAAAATAAAAGAGGAGGTGTAGTTAAGGCAAATAGTATATATAAGAGGAGTGGAAGAACAACCGAGAGGTTGTCTTGTACCTCCAGCCCTTGAACTACCGCCATCAAGGCGGAAAGACTCAACTGGAACTCGCGGGTATGGCCTTAGATGGCCTTGGAACTCTCAGCAAAGTATTGTAGGAGGGTTTCTTGCATCTCCTGCAAGATCGAGTCGAACCAACAACCAAAAGGGTTGTTTTGAAGACCCTGCAATGACTGGAGGCTGCAAACAGAAACAAGTTGCAGAACAGTGACAGGAAAGAAGAACAGATCCTGTGGTGTAGAGATATGCTGAAACAGGGGTGCGATTAGCAGCGGGAACAACAGTAACAAAGGGAACAATCTGTCTTCATAGAAAGGAAAGAAACCCTAATTTTTTATTTTTCCAACTAGAGGTTACGTAGTTTGTGTGCAGCTAAACAGGTAATAATAAACCAGAATGGTATATATATACATACCGTTGTGACCAAGAGGTCATGGGTTTGAGTATGGAAACAGCCTCTTTGCGAAAGCAGGGGTAAGGCTGCATACATTATGATCCCTCCCCAGACCCTGCAGATGGGAGCCTCGTGCATTGGGTACGCCCTTTTATATAGATAGGGAGAGGTTCGGGTAAGCCACCAGCTCCAGGTAAGCTAGCGGTTGTATCCAATGGGGAGGGTGGGATGAGGGCAGGGGGTGTCATTTCTACAGAGGTGGGAGAGAGACAGACAGGCTGGGTAAGCCGCCTGCTTACCATGTAATAAAACCAAATACAATAAACCAGAATCTATGAAGAAGATTGAGAAGAGAGCAAGGAGAGAGGGTGAACACGATAGGAATGGAATGGAATGCCTCTGTTGTGGATAGCCTCTTCCTTATATTAATCAAGCAACCAACTCTTAGTAGGAAACCTACTAAGGCTATGTTTGGTAAATGAAACCTACTAAGGCTATGTTTGGTAAATGTCTGAACAAAGAACACCCGTTCTTGACTAGAAACGTTCTTTGGCGTTTCTAGTCTGGAACGGCATTTTGAGACCGAAAATGACCATTTGGTAATGGTCTCAAGAACGCCGTTTAGAACGAAAATGGTGTTTGGTATAATCTGTTCTTCCCTATTTGATATTATTTACAATAATGCCATTTCTTTCTAAATTATACCAAATAATACTTGTAAAATCCTTTTCTCTGTTACCAACCTTAGCATAAAATTAAAATATTTCATTAACATAACCAAAATAATTATAAAAATGTCAAATTTCAAAAATACTATTAATATTGGGTTCTTGTGTGGATTAGTGTCATAACTAACTATACTATGAACAGTTGAATAAAAAGGGTCTTGGTGGATTCGAACCACCATCCCCTTGGAACAGGCTCATGTTCCAAATGCTCTACCAATTTGAGCTAAAGACCCATTAAGTAGAGATCCAAAACAGAAATACAACAAAAAAAGTCACAGTAGCATGAATCTTTACATGAGGAATGAAATGAGAAAAGGTCTGAAACAGAAATACAGCAAGAGAGTCGCATTGAAATGAAGCTTTGCATGAGAAAGTTAACAAGCAAGATTTCCAAATAGGAATTCAGCAGGTGAGTTATGATCTCATCAAAATGGGAAATCAATAGAGCCAACATGAATGCATCTAACTTGAAAAAAAAAAGGAAAATGAAAATTCAGGAGGGAAGTTATGAATACAATCCATTCACAAGAAGGAAAAGAGATCTCATCTTCCATATGTTCCCCAAAGCTATGCAGGTTTGAAGGCAGCAATTGTTCAAAGGGAAAGACCCTTGATTGATCTGTTATCATATATAGTTAGGGTAGAGAGACTAGAAAGGGAGAAAATAAAAAGACCAGCATAACTAGAAAGAGAGAAGGAAAAGAGATGAAACTCCAGATTCCCATCTTCCCTTTGAGAATTTACCTGGGACTTCAGAGTTCAGACACTCCACATAGAGTGAGTGCACCTTTCACACCACCACAGTCTAATGGATTTCTTTCTCATCATTTCCCTCCTCTTCGTGCTATTATTGCAACAGCAATGTGAAACATAACTTGGAAGGGACTCAACAGCCCACAAGGCAGCCTTATGAAGCCCCATTTGGCAGCCAATAAATGGGTATTGGGGATTGTTTCTGTACCACTACAGGCCGATCCTCTAGAAATGAAAAAAAAAAGATTGTCTTATAAAAACAGGGCATAGCCTGTTTGTGTCAATGACAGGTCTTAAGGGAGTTGAAATTTTGGTTGGGAGGTAGACCCATTGTTCTATTCCGTATGGCTATGCAGGTTTGCATTTTCCTTCCTAATCTAGCACTGAAATTTCATAGCTGCTGTATATATTGCCTTCACCATGGACTGATTTACCACAAGAAATATATTACAGCTTGTATCATATGATATAACAGACAAATTAATAAGACATTACCCTGAGGAAGGGAGGGAACCCAAAAACATTTTCCCTAGCAAATTGCCCAAAACCATGGAAACCCAAAATCCTTGGCAAGATTTAAACAGAAAAAGAAGAGAGAACTTTGTTCTTTCCCTCAATTCATCATCACAAGTAAGAAGAGAAATTAACAAGACAAGCTTTACCTTTCCAGTGTCTCCTGAACTTTCATCATCAACATCATCATTAGATACCACTCTTCTTCTACCTTCCTTAACCACCATGTTTCCAAGGCCAAGAGATCTTTTCAATGTAGCATCCATCATATCTTTTGCAAGAGATCTCTTTCTTTTGCTCCTCAAACTATTGTTGTTTAGAGCTCTTCATTATTAGTCTTACTTATAATGGTTGGCTTAGGGCCTCTCTATCGTTTTTGACTTTTAATTTTTCAACATATTCAAAACCCAATTGAGAAATTGAGTTATCTTTCTCCATTACACATCCACCTACAAAGAATCACAACCCATCTAGGACACAAAACACCTCAAGGGTTTTGTTAAATAGTGAAATAGAGAAAGAACAAAAATTTGAAGCACGGATGACATATTGAGGCACGGATTATCTACTCAACAAAGAACCCTAAAAATTTTAAATATGAAGAATTTCTAAATCAATACATTACACTGAGAGAATGTTACATTATCCAAAAGCCCTAAAATTGCTCAATTTCTTCTGAAATCCATACCTTTTGATCCGATTTCTTTGACCTAACACCAGAGGGTCTACAGCAGGGTAGAGAGAGAGAACGAGACAGAGAGAGTGAGAGGGAGAAAGAGAGAGAGAATGAGATAGCGAGATAGAGAGTGAGAGAGAGCGAGACAGAGAGAGACAGAGAGATAGCGAGATAGAGAGTGAGAGAGGAAGCGAGAGAGAGAGAGGGAGAGAGAGAGCGAAAGAGAGATAGAGGGCTTCGGACCATGTTCTTACCTTGAAGGGATTGCAGTTTTGCGTCTCTTCCGGCTGAATCCTTCTCTTCCCCTCCTCTTCGCAAGTTAAACTTTCTCAAAACCCAAGATGCTTCACGGGTTTAGCTCAATAACTTCTCGCATTTGTCGTTCTTGTTCTTTAAGGCAAAATTCCAAAATTCCATCTGGGTCATTCTAAATGAACGAAAAAACGAACCGGCATGCCAAACGTTTTTTCCTGTTTTTTCGTTCTCAAAGAACGGAAGAACTGTTCTGAACGCCATTCAGACATTTACCAAACGTAGCCTAAGAGTCTAATTACAACCAAAGGCTAAGTAAAGTAAGGGAGAAAGTTCTATGTGGTGGAGGGTGCGTCCTGTTCCCGGACAGAGAGGGGGGTGAAATGACCGCCCTGCCTCCGTGAAAGGTGGTAATGACCGCCTTGTTGATGACGCTGCGCACGCTCCCATTGGCTCTTTGTGCATGCAAGGACCACGCTCCCCCACAGAGAACTCTTGCTCCTAAAGTAAATAACAATGACCAACTTAGACTATGACTCTAACAAGGACTCTAAGTTAGACTTCTCCCACTCTCTACTTTAACACTAATTCTCCCCCTCACGATAGAATATTCCGCAGTAACAATCAAGATTCTGATTCATATCGGAACTGTTTGGAGATTTTATTAATCCATGTTTTATAAGTTCCTTTCCTTTCCTTGAGACAAGATTTATTTCGAGTTGTATTGTTCGCAGGTTTCTAATCTTGCTTCTGAGGCAAAACGAGAAAGAAAGGTCTTGATGAAAGAAGTCTCAAAAATTAGTAACCATGGAATTTCAGTGTGATTGCTCTCTTGTTTTCTATTTTTTCTTGTGTATTTGGAACTTTGATTGTTACAATTTTTTCTGGTACTCGATTTTTATTGTTACAATTATGCGGATCTAATATGTAAAAGGAGATGGATTGTTCACATCTTAGAGCAATAGAAGACAAAATTTTGTAATGTTTTGCATGTGAAAGCCAGTTCATACGCCTAGACCCATCTGAATCTGGTCTTTACTGAAAAAATTAGGCAAGGCCTCCCAGTTTCCAGATTTGATCTGCATAAGCACTGGTAAATGCTCAGGTTGGTTTGGTTGATTGTGTTCCCATCAAATCCAGTTTTGGAATTTTCATCGACCATTGCCAGTCCATACTAGGAAGGGTATACATCAATATTGCATGTTTATCACAATAATGAAGTTAACAGAGAGGTAAGTATTTTTTCAGGGACAGGGAGGTATGCATCCATAATTTTAGAAAGTTGAAGGAGTTTGAGGTTCCTGTAAATTTACTTGGCACCTCAACTTGTTCAAGGGTGAATGACTTTCAAATTTATGAAACCAAACCAGCCTGTGCTCCTCTGTTAAATGGAATATCTTAGCAGCAAAAGGAGAAAAAAAATAGAGGCAAGTAGCCTTCGTTTCTTCTAGAAATGAAAAGAGTAGACGCCTTCAACTATATATTAAGTATTGGAATCAAACGTCCCCCACGCCCCCGAACACAAAAAAAGGTTTTTTAGTCTCGCCTTGTTTTTTTAGGAATAACCTTGACCTGAGCTATACGAACTAAAAAATATCATGAACACCTGTATGATGGAACTGGAACAGAGTGAAAAAGGTGAAGCTTAACCGAACTACTCTAGTGACAGTGTTCTAATGCAAAGATCTCTATTGAAGAGCGTTAAGCGATCCATACAACTGAAAGGAACAAATAATTACGTTGCATATCTTTCAAAATCTACCATTCAAAGGAGCCACGCTATTGAATATACCACACGTAAGGATGTGGTATCTTGGACAAGGGTTATCTCGGCTCTTGCCAAATATGGCTCCAGCTGTGAGATGGCTTTGCTTGAGGCTTCTCAGATGCGTAGCTCTGGTATAAAACCCAACAGCTACACTATGGTCTGCCTGATCCAAGCTTCAACAAATCTGGGATATACTTCCTATGTTCAGCAGCTTCACAGCTACATTCTACTGTCTGGGTTCAGCACTAGTGTCTTTGTGTCGACAGCTTTGATTAGCTATTATTCAAAATGGGAACTATTGTACGATGCCCACAAAGTGTTTGTGGAAATTCCTGCGCCAAATATAGTTTGTTGGAATACTTTGATTTCTGGATATGTGCATAACGATCAGTTCCACAAAGCAGTGAGTTTGGTTTTGGAGCTGTACAGGACGGAATTACGTGCAGATTCTTTCACTTTCTCTGCAGCATTAGCTACCTGTGCCCAATTGAGTTTCTTGGAATTAGGCAAGTCGTTCCACTCAATGATAGTAAAATTCGGACTGAAATGGAGTGTTGTAGTTGGGAACTGTTTAATTGATATGTACGGGAAGTGCGGGTCTCCAGAGGAAGCAATCCAAGCATTTCATGAGATCATCAACAAAGACACAGTATCTTGGAATTCAGTCATTGGGGCAAGTGCTAGAAATGGAAGACTCAAAGAAGCATTAAGCATTCTTCTTCAGATGCCAGTCCCGGATACAATCTCGTATAATGAAGTGATCAATGGCATTGCCCAATTTGGAGACATGGAGGATGCCATCAATGTTTTGTCAAGAACACCAAAACCCAGTCTGGCTTCATGGAATTCGATAGTCAGTGGGTATGTAAACAGGCATCGGGTGCCAGAAGCACTGGATTTCTTCAGCAAGATGCATTCTGAGGATATCAGAATGGATGAGTTCACATTTGCTAGCATTCTACGAGGGATTGCCAGCATCTCAGCTCTAACATGGGGGATACTTATTCACTGTTGCATGGTTAAGAGTGGCTGGGACGCATCGGTAATCATTGGCAGTGCTTTAATAGACATGTACTCCAAATGTGGGCAGGTAAACAGTGCTGAATCGGTGTTCTATTCGATGCCAAGAAAGAATTTGGTATCATGGAATGCAATGATATCTGGCTATTCTCACAACGGGGATACGAGTGCAGTAATTGCGCTGTTTGAGCAGATGAAGTTGGTACAAGAACCTGATGGGATCACTTTTCTAAGTGTGTTATCAGCATGTGGCCAGGATGTGGGTCTATCACACCTGGGTATCCAATACTTGGAGTTAATGAACAGGAACTATGGAATTGAGCCAACGGCCGAACACTGTTCTTGCATAATTCATGTACTGGGGCAAGTAGGGGAGGTTGAGAAGGCAAAAAGAATGATACATGAGATGGGGTTTGGGTCATGTGGGTTGGTTTGGAGAGCCTTGCTTGGTGCAGCATGCAGAGCTTGTGGGGGGAATCTAAAGATTGCTAAGGTTGCAGCTGCAAAGGTGATTGAGTTGCAGGGGGAAGATGAGTTCGTGTACGTGCTTTTGTCAAACATGTATGCATCTCATGGGAAATGGGGAGAGGTGAGTGCTGTTAGGGAGATGATGAGGGAGAGAGGGTTTAGGAAAGAAGCTGGTTATAGTTGGATTGAGGTTGAAAATATTGTCTCAACCAACTCAGTTACCCAACATAAGAATTAAAGAACTATACAACTTCATTTCTCAAGGAAGGTCCACTGTCATTGTTTTGATTCTTTTGAAATCTTTGGGGAATGGGGAATTGATGCATTATGCAGAGATAGGCTATGTCAGGTCAGGTCTCAGAATCATACATGCTTTGGGATGGGGGATATCAAATAAACTGTTATCCAAAACCTTGATTCAGTGTACTAAGTTCTCAGCTCCCACCACAAAAGGTTCAAACTCGGTTCTGGTCAGAGTTAGGCAACCTCACAAGCTCACATGGCTATCACGTCAACGGAGCTGACAATGAACAGATGCTTTGGTTTGGTAAACCCCTCTCTCTGTCGGTGTGTGTTTACAGAGGGATTTTGATCACTGCTCGCTACCCAACCCCCCCAATATCCACAGAATAACACTTTTTTTTCTTTCTGCCGCAGCAAAACAAAACGGGTCCCCTGTTCGCTACCCTGCCCACAATATCCACCAGTCATTGTGAATTACTTGAACACGGTTTACTATGAATTATTGAACACAGTTTACGTATAAAGACTGTGGGATCCTCGTTATCGCTAGCCATTGGTTCTAGTGAAGGATGTACGGGAAGGGACAGAGAGAGAGAGAGAGAGAGAAAGAAGATATTTTCATCATTTACTCACTGACTCAAAGTTACCTGGTGTTGGCCGTAGTATATTAATCTTTCTCACCTTCCCATGTTCGATTTCCATCTCCCTTCTTCTTCTTTTTTAAATTTTGTTTCTCTGTGTTCCCTACTTCAGAGTTTAAACACTCCTTCCTTCCCATTGGTTATACCTGCTTCCCCCCATGACTCATGAATCATTAATTCATTATTCATGAACCCCCTTCTCTCTCTTGCTCTCTGTTTGAGAATATTCGGAAATGACCCTTATTCTGCAACCTATCATGTGGAACGCCACCGTCAGTCACACAAAACATCACCATCATGTACCCAGTCCTCTCACAACAGAAATGAATTTCAAACTTTCTCCATAAAAGAAAGAAAAAACTCCAACTTTGGATTCTTTCATTTGCTGCTTTAGTGAGACTAATTAGAAGTCTTGAGCAGTTAAGAAGTACAGAAAACACAGAAAAATTTCATGAATTAAGAAAGATGAAAAGAGTAGAAATCCTAAACACAGACACATGTGGGGATTGTGAGACTGAAAGAGCTGAGTATCTGGGACCCCCAAGCAACGTCAGCAAACCTTGTAGAGTAACTGCTGCTGGTTGTGGTTTTGGTGGTGGTGGTTGCCACTCTCTTGCTGCCAGTGAATCTCCTTCTGACTCCGCAGCTCCATCACCTTCCGGTGTGAGTTCGAATGTTGAGTCAGCACGAATGTTGGGCTTGCAGCTGGGCGGTACTCCGGGACCAGCCGACCCGACTTGTAACGTACGCCGCATGCGTTGCATAGCGTCTTAGGTCCCAGTGGTCCCGTGCGCCACTGTGGTGTCTTCTCCGATGCGCAGTGCATGCACTTCCGCAGTTCCCCTGGGGATGACGGAGACGATTGCTTTCCCACCATCACTGACGCACTCCTCGACGAGCCCTCTCTCTTCCTTGCCGTTCTACTGCTACTAATGTTGTTCATATGCTTATACTTGCCCGTGAATAGATTTTCGTACTCAGGCATGGAGGTCCAGCTATTGTGCGTCGAAGCCACCCTGGAGCGCTTGCCCCTTGTCTTGCCGGGAACTGATGCTTCCGGCCGAAAATTCGTAGTTTCTACGATTTCGTTCAGAGAAAAGTCGGTGAAGGAGTCGTCCACGAACTTCGAAAGCCATTCTAGCTCCGCAACATCATCGCTCTGCAACGACAATCACAAAAAAGAGAGAAAGCAAAATCGTCAATTAGTGAGGATGAATATGAGTTTTGAATATGGGGTGATGGTGGTAGTGGTGTTTATACATACAGAAACACAAAAATCGTCAGTGAAGTTATTGGATCGGTTGGAGTTGGAGCTGGAGTCGTTGCGTTTGACGGTAATGGGTGATGGGCGATTACCGACGAGACTTTCAGGCGGAGGGAGGTGATGGTTGTGGTGGTGGAGGTCGGAGTCGGCGATGGGAGTGGAGGAGGAGGAGTAAAAGATTTCATCGTTGGAGAAGTTGAGGAGGTCGTCGATGTGGAAGAAATCATTGGGGGGTTGTCCGTACATATCCATCTCCATCTCCATCTCCAGCGGGGTGAACTGAAAAAGTCACCTCTGCGCAATTCTCTCTCAGCTCTCAGCTTCGTTGGGGTTCAAAGAAGCAAAACAGATGGGAGGGTTGAGCATTCATTCGTTCATTCATACTCTCAATACATAGATTTCAAAGGTGGCTTGCCCATGCAGTCAGTGAGTGAGTGAGAGAAAGAGAGAGAGAGAGATTGATTTTATCTTTTATTTTTTAATAATAAATTAAATAGGAGTAAGAGAGGCGAAGTTCACGAGAAATATACATACTCTAACTTGTTTACTTTTTATTGAGAGGATAAAAATTCTAAGAACATGGGCTCCTCAATGGTGGCCCATCCAATATCCATCCACCACGTAAAACCGGTATTAACCAAGAGAAGCGAGAGAGGGTAATTTAATCATTCAGGTTAAAGGCTAGTCGGGGGCATATTTGTCCAAGGAGAAGTTCAGTGCCCACTGTCGGGGGGGGGGGGGAATTTGGGGATCCACGTGTACGCACAAAGTTGACCTCAAAAAGTTGGACAGCTGGATCACATTCCCCGTCAGCTCTCGTCATACGGATGGGAAACTAAAAGGAGTTGTCATAGTCATATGTGAAGTGAAGTGTGAAGGGTTGCATACTCTGATTAGGTGGGGGTAATTATGATTAAGCCCTCGAAGTTATTTCAAATTGAATGGGAAATTACGAATTAGCGAGAGATTTGGCGAAGAACCCTCTCTAATCACGTGACCATGATGCCCATCCCCATGGGGTTATATGACCCCATGAGACTTTGGGACTCGGGAGAAGATTATTTATGATCCCGATAGAAAGCAAACAGCATGCACGTGCATGCGTCATGTGCTCATTAAACAAACTTCTCATTGTTACTAACCCAACCCCCCCTTAATTAATTAATTACTTAATTAAATCTCTGAAACTTTGTAAAAAAGAACAGATTAGTACAAAAGTATATGTACCAACACATGCAAGGAAGTGGAAAAAGATCATTTCCAACTCCAATTCTTCTCCAATCATCCATTTAATAGCGGGGAGGAATTTTGACATGCATCCGTATTATTGACAGGTATTAAGATACGTGTCCTACATGGGATTCCTTTCTCTCAAACGTCAGATTGGAATCTATTCGAACCAATCAGCAAGTGTGATATTTCTGTAATTTCCATTTGAGTTTTAAACGCTCAATCCAAATAGCTTAACCTCTAAGTGTCGGCACTGGCCAATAGGAAGATAATGGACACGTGTCCGTTTTCACCTTTTGTTATCAACTCTGACGGTGAGCCAGCCAGTCTGGACTCTAGAAGTCTGCTCGGTGGATTCAACTCATTCAACCCCATGAAATCCATTTAAATGAAAGAAGAGGGTGCTTGTGGTCCTTGGGGGAGGGGAGAAGTTCACATGGGTTGCGTCACTAGTGGGACTGAAGCCTGAGCCCTGAGGTTGAGGTGAGGAGGATTGCGGCTGTTGCAATCAATCCCATCTCTCCCAAGGTTTTAAATAATAGGGGCACTGATCTTTGTGCCGCAGTGATAGGCTGCATCCAGGCACATGGGAGTAGGTGCAATGATCACTCTGTCCCCTGCACAGGTTGCCCATGTGTCTGGGCACAGCCTACGCTGTGGCACAGAGAACATTCTCCCTAAATAATAATATATAAATGTGTCAAAAATTGAAATTGGCCATGTAAAATTGGGCCAAATCAAACTGAAAAAGAATTGTTTCGTTTTGATTTTATGAGAAGAATTTTTTTTCTTAGTTAGGTTTGATTTTGATTTCAAAATTTTTAAGGTTTTGGAGTTCGATTAGAATTGAATTGAACTAGATTTCATAAAATGATCATCACAATGGCAGTTGACAATTGGTGACACCTCTAACACCAATTGTTTCCGTTTAAACCTAGAGAGTGGTGTTGTTGCATGTGACTATGTGAGTCTATGACTAGCAATGACACCATAGGATGATAGAAGTGGGTGGTGGTACACCATGTTTTCATATGCTGTCATGCGCACCACATTGTCTCACCTTAAACTAATGAAGAAACCATTCTATTCTCACACTATCCCTGTTTTTTTTAACGCCTTTGTCACCTTCTCTGCCTCGTTGAGCATCTCTCTCCTCATGCTCTCACTCTAAGATCAAGATGGGCTCTTTGTCTCGCCTCAAAAGAGCTTCCCTTATTACAATATCCTTTCACTTGAAGGGATGAGTCCGTTGTTGATAATTATCACAATGCTAAAATCTCTAATCCATATCAATGGTATTTTACTTCAATGAGGAGAGAATTTTTCTTTCCAATAGTGGAATTAAGCTAAATCCGTTCATCTATTTATTGTTATTTTTCCCTAATTCATAAATGCTAATATAGGACCTAAATTGAATTAAAACCTGTAAATAAATCATCACCCATTAGGGTGTTATCTGAACGGAGATAGGAACGTAGTAGAAGAGGATCTCGTACTAGTTTGGTTATAAGTTTCACGAACTCGAACAATCTCCTTCACGATTTTTGAGTATCTTGTTAGGTTTCTTCACAGAGAACTCCACACCAAAAATCTTTTGGAAGAGATGAAATCCCACAGAGAACACAAGTACTTGGAGAGTTAAAAAAGAGGGAAAATTTGGTTTCCAGTATATTAGCCTTAGGGTTAAAGGTCCTCTATATATAACCAAAACCTTAAGGCCCCCTCCCCTTTTTAGACTCACACTAAGAATCAAACACAAGAGAGGGGGGGGGGAGAGAGAGTCAGCCCCTTGTGGGCATGCATGGAACGGGCCCAAGGCCCAAATCCGTTTTACAAAACTGAACAAGGAATTAAATATAAAACTGAACCGAGTCTATTTGGTTTTGGTTTTTAAAATGTGTTTCTATTCTTGGTTCGGAATGGTTTTGATTTATGCATTTTGTATCTTGAACTGAACCAAATAATTGAAACCAAACTAATTGACACCCTTAATATTAAAAAGCGGATAGAGTGGATCGTGGTTCAGAATGGTCCAAGTTAATTATATTTCGATCAAGATCACTTCTTAATAGGTCAAAAAAAAAAAAAAAAAAAAGAGGCTAGTGAATTGCACTTGTTCATCGCCTACCCCCATCCCCCATCCGAGGTGTTGCTACAACTCACCGCCACATTATGTCATGTAGCTTCACCTCTCCTATTGTTATAGTCCACTTTGAGATATCATTGTTACTCACCAAATCTAAAGCGAAAAAACACCCGCTTCTTTCCAGACTTGCACTTTTTCATCGCCTGAACCATCTGCAATCTCTAACATCCCCCTATCCCTCTTGCTTGAGGTCCAACAATACATACCTCCACTTGGTTCTACACTCCTTGCAAGTCTGTACAGATTCCCTTCTTTGCATCACAATCATGGCCCCTCAAGAAACCCTGAGAACTCTAACTTCAAATGAACATCTAAAATCTCTCGAATCCAATGTTCCCAGTAAAATCAGATTCTTCCATAGATCTGGCACATGTCTCTCTCTCTGGTCAAAGTTCACACAATCCCATCAAATATGTGAATCCTTATGGTCCAATTGGAAAGGATAAAATATTTCATATTAAACCAATTGAAAGGAAATTTTCCTTCGGTGTTCACCAATGCTCCATTTGGTGATGAGGCAAAAAAAGGAAACTGAAGTTACATTAAATCAATACTAAAGTGGAAGTTTTAATAACAATTACCTCACATGATGATATAATTAACTTCAAAACATACCAAATACTATTATTAAATTTCACTTTACATTGCAATCAAATTCTTTCATTTAAAAAATAAAATAAATTGATTATTAGAAAAGATATTTACCAAATCTGAAAAGAGTTTAACCGTAAATTACACAATCATGATTACAAATTTTTCCATTTTTTTTCCCTCTTAACAAATTATTACACTTTTCCCAAAAATTCAAAGAATTCGAAGAAAGCATGATCAATACAGTGTGCTCATGAGCAATGGTATAGAAGAACCCAAATCACCACACTTCGTACCTAGGTTGTTCACCCCCCTAGCCTTATGTTTGGTATGCATTCTCAGAATAGATTCTAAGTCTAGAACACAATCTGAAATCTCTCTATTTTTTCCCTGCCAGAGAATCTTTTCCGAGAATGCACCAAACATAGCCTTAATTTGTACATAACAAACCATCCGGCTGTGCTAAAGGCCTGCCATGAAGCTTACATTACACACGAAAGGGAGAGGGAGAGAGAGAGAGAAGAGAGAGAGAGAGAGAGAGAGAGAGCAGCAACAAAGCAATTGAATATAAATTGCACACCTTTGTGAACAGACGTTTGGCCATAACCAGACAACACCACCTCTTCTTCTTTTATCAAAAAAAATTTAATCACAGTTAGTTGGGAAAAATCAAAAATATTTTTACCGCTCTGTATAATTTCCAAATCAATATCATTGAGTAAGAATTACAACAGCCTGTGTCTCTGAATGCAAGAAGATAGATGTTGTCAAAATGTGATCTGCTTACACTGTCACCTTGGAACGGATAGACCGAGCTCTAATGCCAATATCAAAGAAAACTTAAATCAGATATTGTAACAAGGGAAGGAAATTTAAAATTCATATGCTACCTAAATCACATTATTGCCAATTCATTATAGCAACATGGGTGGTTCAGACTAATAAGCAATACAAGAACAAGGATTAGCCAATGAAAACTCCCTGGTTAGCATTCTTGTAATTTGTCTTCAAGATTCATAAGAAAATATAAACAAATAAATTTGATGGGATAAACAAATGAGGGTTTACAACACCACAATTCTCAGCTGATATGCGAATAAGCATGTTTTACATAACAGGAGCCCACCTTCTAAAAAGTATGAAGCAAAACGATTCACGTACCATCAATTCCATCTGAGAAAAGGAGCAATTTCTGTTACCATATTATAGCTATTGTTAATTTATTACTATTAATCTACATATGAGTACAACTAGCAGCAATAGAATATGCAAAAACTCAAGACTTAAATTGGCATATTCAATAATCTGGTGTTCCCAATTCATCCCTCTTTCCAAGATTGGGAATGTTAACAAGGCATAGTACTTGTAGAACTCCATGCCATAAATGTCAAGTTGGTAGAGCAGCCCATGGAAATATTACTGTCCAAACATCTGGATGCCTACAATGTAGAAAATAGTTCAACTTTTGGGACTGGAACATCTGGTCAGTGTGATCTGGGAACTCTACAAGGTGACAATCAATTAATGTTACTAATCTTGCTATTACTAACCTAGAAGATATCTTCAGACAAATTTCTCTTCTTGTTGTGTTCTATAGTTTTTCTTTTGGGGGTTGACAAAGCATTAAAGCTTAGGGCAAGTGCCACCATATCATGATTTTGTAATTTGTGTTTCCATACGCGAGGTAGAAACAACAAGAAATCAAGTAAAAAACCAGAAGTAGATATGCACAAATTTAGAAATGATTTCCACTGCCCCTTTTCTTTTGTTTCATAAGATGCCCCTCTGGCTTCTGTCATCAATCTCTAAAGACAAAATTTTCATGGTATATTTAGGCACTGATATATTTCAATCGTCAAGGATAATTTGGAAATATGACATAAGTTTCTTCAATCTTAAAATGCACACACACACGAGAGTTAATCAATATCAAGAAAAACAAGGGGAACCTTGTCCACTATTATATCTGAATGTGTGAAATTAAACAAATACTGAAAAAAACAAGACTTCTCATGACTTAGGATTGTATTTTTCAATAGGCAAAAACTATTCTTTTAGTTTTGCACGAGGCTAGATGGAAATTTGGCAGCTTTTCTTGGCTGTTTTCCTCCATACCAATCAGATGATCAAATGGAAATGTGCAATGGGGGGGGGGATAAATGATATCTTTTCTGCCAATTTGTTTTTTCTTTGCAAACAGCCAGGGCTTTTTGGCATACATGGCCAAGGCAAGGAGTTTCCAGTGTCAGATAACTGACAACAAAGATACATCATAAACTTTTGATCATAAAAATATACAAAAAATACTTTGAAGGTGCATGCCAGAACAAAAGGGCATAGATCTTACAATTAGGAATAATTATGGATTAAGATTAATACTTTTCCTAAAGAAGGAGCTTTAGTATTGACCAAGAGAAAATAATATATACAAATAAGAATAGAATAGCACAAGATGAACGTCACTTTTTCTACAAAAAAGAAACAATTTCCACATCTCAAATTTAAAAGAACATATAGGTACATTCACATAAATTTTGAAAACTGAAACATAGATAATTAATGAATTGAAAAATGCAGAGTGGTACTACATTCACATCTTTATGTACTTTTTGGATCAGTATGTAACTAGTTTGACTGTTAATGGTGTTCGTACTTGATGATGCTGGGAATCATAGTTCGCAGGTCAAAGCCCAGTTTATTTCTTTCAAGCATTGGAAGATTCATGTGCCTGCAGGAACCAAATATCTCTAGTTGGTCTCAAGAGCTGAGCGAAAGTTGTGATGTCTCATATAAACAAAAGAAACCATCCCATCACTTCCCCTTTTATTAAGGCAATTCAAAGCATCTAGTTTTATATATTTACTGCATATTACAACAAAGAATTCCTTGACGATGCATTTATAATAATATCATGTCTTCATGGGATCAATCTTTGGATGGAAATGCAGAACCTGAGGATGATTTCTTTTACATGTAAAGCTGGGAAGTTATTTTTTCTCAAACCAGAGAATAACTAATGATTGACAACCCATTAATACATTTTTACCAAACCTAATCTCTTAACAGTCATAAAATGTGATCAAACAAGACTCCTCATAGAGAGAGGGGGAAAAAAAACACAGAAAAAGGCACCCCACAAACATAGTAGTTCTGATTGACAACGTAATCATTTTATAGATTTGTACACATATACTTCCAGCCTTGAGCACATTATAGGTCAAAAGGTGATTGGAATTGTCAACACTAGATTCCATTCACTTGGGAATTATTTTATGCTGCCATGTGTCTGAGACTCTTTCTTGTATTAATTTTTCCTCAATTAAAAAAGTCCACTTTAGAATTGGTTTTGATGAATATGGCAGGAAAAAAGCAGCTAAATGTCAATGCACCACATGAACATGGTTGTCTCTTCTGTAGGAGGCCAGTGGGTTTTGAACCAGTGTTGTCAACTAGCACACTGCCATAAGCAGACCAGTTTGCACTCAATAGATATCCACTACATTGTCAATTTCTAGGATACATAGTATGCATCTTAAATTTAATGTGAGACAGGAAGGCTCACTCGTTCCTCCCACTCTCCCCACCTCCTCCCTCCCCCAAAAAAAATTATTTATGGTGGCTGGCACCCAAGAGTAATATTATACAAGCCACTCTTAAATTGTGTCCACTAAATGACAAAGCCATAACCAAAGAATGAGATAGTATAAAGAACTAAGCCAGAAGCTGAAGTACTTGGTAGTCAGTTCAGCAGGACTCTTCATAAGTTATCTACTGAAAGAGAGTATCTTTGACCAAGTAAATAACCTCTAGTAATGAGTTTCTGCATCAAGATTAAGGAAATGGCTTAACAGTAGAAACTAAAATCATAACCTGATGATGGATTCCTCCCTCCCTCTTTTTTTTCCTCCCCTCACCCCCCCCCCCCCGCGTGGGGCAGGAGGTAGGAGTATTCAATCAGGAGGACACCAACTACATGAAAAAGAAAGGAAAGAGAGAGAAGGTACAACTATTCACCAGAAACCAACTCCCAAAACAGAACTAGACTTCAGAGCTACATTCATGCACCATAGAATCCCAGAAGTACACCACTGCACACAGCCATACATGAATAAATTTGCATTGCATATATAGAACAATTATCCTCTGCTATTAAAGAGACGGTCTACACTGGCCATTTTTCAATTTACACATGTTCATTCAATGACCCAAAACCAACCAAGAGGCTACTGTTGAATAGACCAACTCAACTCAACTCAACACAACACAACACAATGAAGCCTTCAATGGAACGAACAACGAAACTTTATGAAAGATTTTTCGTACACGTTCACTTACATCACATACACCAGTGCTCTCTGAACCTTATCTTAAGCACTGAACAATGCAGCATTTGCTCATCATTCAGGAACATTTTTCAGCTGATTTCAGTTTCCATTGAAAGTTGCCATTGGGTAAACTGGGTTCTAAGGGGCCTTTTATAGATGATTAACCAAACACTACTAGAAGAGAGGGGGAAGCATACCAGAAGGTGATACAACTGCAGAAGCAAACAAGGCCAACCAGCTAAATGAATCCAGTTACAACCATAGAATATATGGACAGGCCACTTTATGCTACTGGAGATATTGGCTAACATAGGCAATTGCCTCCCACATCTAGTGTTAGCTAACTCATCATCTAGTGGAATACTCCATTTAAGTTGCCAATGAAAGGTAAACTTACTGCTACTGCCGGAATCCAAGGTCTCCAAAATCACAGGAATAATCCCTAAGGTGCATTTATTAGAAAATGACATCCAGCCGATAACCGCATAACGCTTCCACCTTAAGCTATGATATCCATGAAATGCCAATAAATTAAGGATGACAAGGAAGGTTCTAGTCGCCACATTTTTTTTTGAATCCCTAGGACGAATAGAACCCACACAATGAGCATATTTTGATCACTATCTCTAGAGAAACTGCACAAACTCGATGAGCCTGCATTGCCAATAGAATAGCAGTTGAGATGAGGTTAATGGAGTCCATCAGCTAAAGGAGGAGCCCAACGTCCAAAAAATTTTCCCCCCTGTTGGGCTTTTGGGGGACGAAGATCATCCGACGCTTTATTGCTGATGAAATTATGCGTGAATCGTGATAGATATTTGCCTTGAAATATATCAAAAGTTGATAGACTTGACAATGGTGGAGTCATTAACAGCCTAAGGATATTGAATAGAGTCTAAAAACCTAGTATTCCTTATGTAGTCCTAGATAGGTAGGAGACCTACTAGGAGCCAGATAACAGGATCAATAGCAAAAAGGGTTGCTGGTTCGAATGGACAACACTAGGTTTTAGGTTAATTCTAGGGTTTAGGATGGGAATTTGGGAATGGATCTTATATGGCTTTAATATGCAGGTCTAGGAGGTCATTATGGGATAAAAATAATTGGATTTGGTTAAGTTTAAAATTCTGCAATTCTGGACAGAATTGAGTTGCAGGTTTTGGGCTTTAATGGAGTGGAATAATGGAGGGGATAGAGTGGGAGTTATGAGCTGGATTTTGGATCGAGTGTGGGGGTTGTAGGCTAGAAGTTTGGTTTGGAATTGATGGATAGATCTGAAATTATGAAGGAGTCCTAGTTAAGGTAGGAGTTGTAGGTTTAATAGAAATTAGGGTTTGATGGATGGAGGGGGGTGTGGATTAGGTTAGAGGATGAAGAGGGGAAGAATATATGTAGGGAACTAAGATTACTTACTGGTTTGATCACCTTCAAAGGCAGCAGCAGCAGCAGCAGCTTGTAGAAGCTCGACAGAAGAAGAAGAAGAAGAACCTCCCGGTACTGGACAGACGCAAGGAGTCGCAGGAGTCCACCCACCCTATCCACCTTGAGATCCACAAGGATATACACTCACAAAGAGCAGCAGCAATGGCAGCAAGCATAAAGCTAATTTTTATTAATCAAATTCGTATGTAATGCTGGCCTCCCTTACAAAATTATATAGAAGACTCAAAAATAGACTTAGACACTAAAAAGGAATGGCCTAACCCTATCCCTAACCAATTAGGTAACTTAAACCAACTAGGAAACTAAAATACTAAAACAAATAGACTCAAAACATGGCTGGACTTATAGGGTCTTAATCCAACCCAACTTACATCACATGACCACTTAAGTTGTCACATGACCACTTAACCAAGTCACATGATCACTTAAATTGAACCAATTGGATGCAACCAATTTGAACCGGTTCAATTAAAAAACATAAAAATAAACTAAGTATTGGGCTAATCCCGTATGCAACCTATATACCCATATTTTAGGCCCCATAAAAGTGGCCTATTACATTAGAAACCTATGGGATCAAAGGCCCAACATGTATGTAACCCAACCCTAGACTTATTCCCAATGAAACAAGCCCTATTTGGTGATGAATCTGCATCAATTCCTCTCCGTCCCAAGAGCTCCATTAGGTCTATCTGGCTTTCCCCAATAACAATAGGAAACTACTGCAAACTCCACAGAAGACAAGAATCTCCAGAGAAAACACCCAAGAAAGTTGGAAAAAAGGCGTGGGAAGCAAATATGGATCTTCACTTCAAACTGGCAATAGATGAACAGATGATCAAGAGTTTTACTTTCAACTTAATGCATTAATATGAAGAAGTAATGTCCATTTTTTTTAATGTTTATAAAAATGGATTATAGTGGTCAAATTCTTTCAAGATAGGACTATAGTTGTCAAATTTGCAAATTATTAGGCAGAACCAAATAATATGAATAGTTCAACCGAATCCAAACTTTCCTAAAGATTCGGAAATGGCACGAATTCTTGATATTACACGAATAATTCGTTATATCGCATTATACGGTCATAAAAATCGTTCGAGAAACCCGAGCCCTTTCTTCCGCCGCTGTGATTTATTCTCCCCTGTTCAAGTACCACCCCACCCAGCCCTCTCTCTCTCTCTCTCTCTCCCCCGCTTGATCCTCGAGTTCAGGGGTTCATTCTGTCCTTGATGCTTGTAAATAGAAGAGGGAAATAGAAGAGAAAGAAGAAGAAGAAGAAAGAAAAGAAGAAAGTGAGGGAAAAGCTGGACTGTCCAATAATTGAGAGAGGCCAGCAATAATCATTAATATAAAGGGGTCTTTACAGGGGTAAAACAGGGAATGAAAATGAGGGGAAACAAGCCTAGCGCCATATGGCTGATGCTATTCTCGAGACAGGGACATTCCCATTTTACCCTTCACAAGATACTTCTAACAATGCTCTTCAAGCCTCGATTTATGCCCTTTCCCTCTCTCTGCTTCAGAAGTGAAAATGCTCTCTCTTCCTCCCTCTCTATTTTGTCTCTCTCATGCAAACCCTCTCTCTTGTCTAAGTTCTAACACACTCACTCTGCTGTGAAAGAAAGGAGAATTGCAGAAGTAATATAGGAGGAGAAGAAGAAGAAGAAGAAAAAGAACAAGAAGACAAAGAAAGAAAAGGGACTGCCGAGGAAGATGGGTAACTGCCTTAGTTGTCACGGCATGTAAGCTAGCCAAGGCGTTGGAGGGGGCCTGGATGGCTGGATGTAAGGAGACACCAACAAGGTGACCAAGGCGCTCAAGGTTTTTTGACAGTTTGGCTTCAAATAGTTCTGGTAGGAGATTCCTAAATCTCTCTCACAATTTTTTCAACGGTACTGTTCTTTTTAATCTGTTTCATTTATAGAAATTGTAAGTCCTTGACTTAAGTGATAATGATTTCTTCAGCTTACTTCCTCTTGAGATTGATCTTCCCTCACTTAAGCATCTTCACATTTCAGAGAATCTGTTTGAGGATGCCATTGATAATAGGATCTGCTATATCTTGACCCGAATTCAAGTTCCTAATCTCTCCATGGACTACTTCTTTGGAAATTTTCCTCTTGGTTTTGGTAATTGTAGTTCGTTACAAAATCTGTCTCAACTCAAATTATCTCTCTGGGAGTTTGCCTCAGGATTTATTTTTTTAGGCAATGCTGAGGAAATTGTATCTTCAAGATAACAAGAATTCTGCGTCTCAAAGCTATGGGATTGGCACCATGACAAACCTCATCGAATTGGATATCTCCTTTAATAACTTATCTCGACCATTCCCAGATATTTCCAGTAAACTTCAAGAGCTAGAACACTTTCCAGCCCTTTCAAATGAATTTGATAATGGTGTACCCATTTACTTGTCAAATTCTCCAACCCTCTCACTTAATCTGAGAAACAATTTGTTAACTGGTTGAATCATACAAATGACTGAGCTTGGTTGTTTGTTAAAACCCCAATATCCTGCTTTTTATTAAAAGGTTGTGATTACTTGATGGGTATGGAGGGAATAGTGTCTAACTAGATTACTCGAGTGATTTCAATTGTTGAGTGCAGCCAGGTGACTATATTTTGGGTTCTTGAATTGCAATCATATGGATGACTGTGGAACTTGATTTCAGATCTTGAGTTACCATTCTAAATAATTGAAATTGATTATAGTGATAGAAACCCAATTTTTCTTCTTTATTTTGCATTTATTTACATAAATCTTTGGCTATCAGTGGTGTGAAATATTGACTTCTGAAATTAATGGTGAAACTGATGAATATGTGCATGTCACTTGTATGTTATGCTCATAATTATTGACAGATAATGTGAATTTGGTACAGCAAATAATAAAGATGAACATCCAAATTTTTTACCCAAATTTTATATAGGTAAACAAATAATTCCCGAATTAATCCCAATACAAATTTATTTTAAGCATGTTTTTTCCCCTCTCTCTCTCTCTCTGAAACAAATTATTCCTGATCTAACGCCTTCCAAATAATTACTGAATCTGAAATTTTCAACTATGATGTGACAAACGGTGACTTTTCTTAGTGGTGATCTCACATGCTAAGGCTTTCTAGATTATATTATGAGAGATATGAGATTTGGGTTGGCAATTAGAATCCCCGAAGTTGGTGTAGAAATGTTCTGTTCATCATATTCAAAACTAAGTCGTAATAATTCGAAACAGATAAAAGAGTCAAAGAAAGCCAACAAAAGGTTGAGAGATCTCAGTTCTAGTTTGAATAAACTTTTGCTTCAGCACACGTCAAAGCATAAAAAACGATTAATTTTTGTATTAAAGCATGGTTATAGAAGCAGCTACTCACACGGAAAAACAAAAAACATTAGGGTCCGGGAGAGGTACGGCAGAGGGTACCCTGTGAGAGAGCGCGGCAGCACCTCGAGTTCGAGCTCAGACATGATGTAAGCCTCGCAACGGCGACAGCACTGTGGAGAGGCAACAAAGAATGCGCGCATCCAAGTTCCGCTGGTGATCTATTGGACACAAACCATTGACAGACCACAATTAGCAAAGACACCAAACAGATCAAAATATAATCAAATAGATACAGAAGAACTATCAAGTACAACTTTTGAGTGACCTATTCAACAAGGAGAAATGACGACTAGGAGCCGTGCAGTTGGATCGACTTGAAAGAGGAACACTTGAAGATGGTGCTGTTGCAGACCCATCAAACGAAGGTGTTCGAATTTTCGATTTAACGGCTGACTTGAGGGGCGAAAGAGCCGTTCTTCTGATGAATCTGCTACAGGCCGACGCCATGACAAAGAGACGGTCAAAAGTTCAATGCCAGTGCAATTGCAGGATTTGGTTGCCGTTTAGGGTTTAAAGGTTGGGGTTTAAACTTTAAAACCTTAAAACTCAAGCAAACCAACCGTTTCTTTCCCCATTTTGAGTACTAGGGCTGCAAACCTGCAACACGGTCGGGTTGGGCCGGGTTTTCTAAAATCCCAGCCCAACCTTGAGTTCCCTTAGCTAGAGTCAGCCCGGCCTGGCCCGACCCTAACTTGGGTCATGAAAAATTCAATTCTGACCCACCCTTAGGGCTTGGCTGGGCGAACCCTGATTGACCTTGATCATAGGGAGGGGGAAGGGAAATGCTAGAGTTGGGCTAGGCTGAGGAGGAGGAGGAGGAGGAGGAGGAGGAGGAAGAAGAAGAAGAAGAAGTCAGGCAGAGCTGGGCCGGGCCAGGCCAGGCTCAGCCTGAGTTCCATAAGTTTTGTGTTGTGAGAGGTTCCTTAATCATCTCCTGCAGTTTTTGGGGCACATTCCAGACCTGCACGTTAGTCCATCCATAAGTATTAATAGTTTGTAAACCTTAAGGACGTGTTTGGTTGGAGGTGTCGTAGGAGCCGGATTCTTAAAATGGATCGGATTCTTAAGAATCTGGTTCATGTGGATTTGGATCCTGATAAAAAACCTGTTTGGCTACCCAAAATCTGTCAGGTGGAATCCAGTTGAAAAACTGTTTGGTTGCCCTGGTTCTGTCAAGTGGAATCCAGCTGAATCCATATATAAGACTGTTTGGTTACCCTGAGTCTGACAGTTGGATTCTTCCTGAATCCATATTCAAAATTGTTTGGTTACCCATGAATCCATTAGTTGGATTCTACTTGAAATAACTTTTAATTTTAATTTTTTTTTAAATACAACATATGCATAAATTTAATGATAATTTATTTTTAAAAAAGATAAAAAAAAATTGTAAGTGGTGACATGACACTTCAATATGTGATCTTTCCCAAATTTTTTTGTATCCATACTAATATAAAAATCTGTAGTAAGTGGTGATATGGTATTTCAAGTCCACAAAACGCATGGATAATAAGTCACAGCCAAATATGGAATACATTGTAGTGAATTGAAGTACATACATATGAGAGATCATCTTCTAAAAATACATCACTTGTTAAGATCTAATGTTTTTATAGCATCAAGTATCTCCTCCAACGTCTTTGTATGCTGCTCACATAATCTTGTTTGTTGTTTTGAATCTTTGATTTTACTAGTAAGGATTCTCTCCAGATTTTCTTTGGATTGACTTGAAGTTGGTAGGATGGTTGGTTCATGTTTGTCAGTATTCCTCGCTTGCTTGTCTGAGGAGGATGTTTGTCCATCATTTATAAATTTAAAGAATCCACAACCAGTATATTTCCCCTGTTAAAAAATGAAAACAAAAATTTTTATGAAAAATGAGTAAGAATGAATTATTACAATGACAATAATATTAAAGAGGAAAATTGTATGATAGCCATACTGCAGTGGAATTGGGGCAACACCAAAAATCTCGCCCTATGTCTGATCCTCTTGTGCACCTACGGACCTTGCACTGACCTTTTCCACAATCACACATTCTCAAGTGATCCACTCACATAAAAAAAGACATGTGAACAGGGCATTTGAAGAATTTTCTTCCCGGATTATTCGTCGTAGTTGATGTAAATACGCTATATCTACTTTGACAAATTTCGCATCTACCAATAATGTCCATCTAGGTACATTAGAAATTGAAGAATATAAATAAATAACAAACGATCCAATGGCTGATTATAGGGTGAGAACCAAAAAATCAGAATCTGAGATCACATCTAAAATTTGAGGAGATTTTTCAAAGCCCCAGATAATAAAGGTCGAAGGACCTTCTTTGGGAAGGCAATAATGCGTCAATATATTAGGAACAATGAAATCAACACATTGAGCTGTTCTTAAAATGAAACAAACAGTACCATTTGATAAAATTGTTCCAAGATACCATTCTAAAGACAACGACCACAGAAATATAAACTCTAAGTCATAAGTTCATAAACACAAAATCACAAAACATCCATGTCAACTACTTAATATCTCAGAAACAGAAAGTCATAAGTTCATAACCAAGTCTTCCACCCAAAGCATCAAATAAAATTGTCCTTCTACTCCATCATTTGAAGATAATAGTCAATCATTTCAGGCCTCTCTTCAGAAGGAGCAGTCAAGAATAGAGTAGCCTTATCCTTCTTCTCCATCAAATACTCTTTGATAACCATTTTCTTGTGAAAGTCAATCCCTGGAATGGCACCAATTGCTTCATGTAACTTAGTTGCAAAATCAGTCTCCTTGGTTGATATGGCTGACATTGCCTTGGCTATCATTTTTAATGGACTGGCAACCTTATCAACACCTGCTTTCTTTTTCTTTGATTGGGCTTGATTTTTGCTAGATGTAGAAGCCCTTTTCTTTGAACGGTTTGTACTCTGTTTGAGAGTGGTACCTTCTCCTTCAAGATCCATGTCTTCACTCTCAAGGTTGATATTATCAAATGCCCTTTCATTGGCAGACAAATCAATGTCTTCATCATGGGCTCCATCAGCAGGGTGTGAGGCTGCTGCCCCTGTGGCTATTTCATTGCCTAGCCAAATAGCAACTTCAACATGAATTGGTAGAATGCTATGATCTTTCCAATATCGTTGCTCCTTCTTCTGCCAAACATTCAAATACATTATTATTCTAGCTTACCATATACATAAATTTATAAACATTGAAATGATCACCAATATTACCTTGAATTCATTCCAAACATGTTGGCCTGCATCAAACCTATTTTCCTGAGCATTCCAACCCATGCCACTATTTTTCTGCATATCACTAAGCGCTTTGAATCTTGCCTTCCAAATCTTGAAATGGTTTCGACATTGTTCCCAATCGTATGTCATCCCATACTTCTCATTCAACCTTTTAGATATGTCAAGCCATACCTCCTTCCTTAACCCATTGTCTCCCCTCTTTCCAGTTTTATGTTGTGTGACACATAATTCCAACATATGATGAGATACTTCAAGTGGCGAACTTGCTTGTGATCTAGACTGGGTTCTCTCTTGTGTGGCCATTGTTTATGCCCAGTGTGACTAGTAATAAAAATAATATACAAAAATTATTGAACTATCTTCATACACAAAATCAATAATTGCATGACAATTTGTATTAATACAATCATTTATCATTAAAATCTAATCATCCATTCAACACTGAGATCATGAAACATAATAAACGTAAAACTTAACACAACATGACATAAGTCTATAAACCAAATATAAAGGAAATATGTCAAAAGTTTAAACACCAATTCAACACAAAAATCAAGATTTAAGTTTATAATCCAATACATTAAACTATCAATTACATTAACCATCAGCAGAAGTAGAAGTTTCTTCATCATCCATATCGCCTGTCATCCAGGCAACCCACATGTTGTCAGCTATTTCTTCTCTGAGTTGATCAACATTAAAGGCTTCCCCACTGTAATCATCCTCAACTTCATCATCATCATCATCATCATCAATTTGTTGGTTTGGTTGAACAGTAGAACTAGGCCCTGCAGCTCTCTCATCTGCATCTAACCACTCATCTTCTTCTTCAATACTGTGCTGTGTAAGGATATGGTTATGAAGTAGAACACATGCTTGAATAATTTTTACTTGAGTCCTAAATGGGTATTCCGCTTGAGCCTTCAATATCTTGAACCTTAACTTCAAATTAGAGAATGCCCGTTCAATAACGCTTCGTAGCTTAGAATGTCGCAGATTAAACAATTCCTGTTTATTTGTTGGTGACAAGTTTGAATTCTTCCACTCCTTTAAATGGTACCTAACATTACGATACGGTCTCAAGAATCCAGTTTTGTTGGCAAACCCAGCATCAACTAGATAAAATTTACCTGTAGGTACCACTAACTTGCTGTCACCCTGTCTATGAATGGCATCCTCTAATATTCTAGAATCTGATGCAGATCCTTCCCAACCAGATAGTATGTATGTAAACCTTCTACCATGATCGCATGCAGCTAAAATATTTTGAGATATAAGTCCTTTCCTATCACGAAACTTACAATGATCAGCAACTGGAACCCAAGCTGGTACATGTGACCCATCTATGGCTCCAATGCAATCCTTGAAGTAGGGGTAGTAGCTTATTGGGTTATTCAATATTTTTTCATGGGTTGTGGTACTTGGAGGGGTCAGTAACACTGGGTACAATTTAAGAATTGCATGTAATACTTTGTTTAAATACCGACTTACTGTCTCACCAGAGTGTCCAAAATGCAGCTTCATAACTCGATTCTTAACATTGTGGGCAATTGTAAATAAAAACATGACCACTTGTTCTTCCACTCGAACTGAGTTCGTGTGATACAGAAGGCCACCATCTTGTAGCCTTTGACATAAGGTAAAAAAAGACCTTCTACTCATTGTTATTATATCTCTACAAGTCCTGTCGGAAGCACCAATTATTCTCTCTGTCTCAATCCATCCACGATTACCCTCAAGTCGATAAGGTTGTTTTTTGAGGAAAAGTTTGTGATACTTTTCTACTGCTATTACAACAGCGGTAAGTACCCAAAACAATATCATCTCTTCATCATCGGGGTCAATATCCATCTAGTACAAAAACAAAAATTACAAAATACGATGACATCAATTATGACATATGTTAACCATATGAAGTACTAAAGCAAAATTTTCATATACAATCTTTACACAACAACTTTATATACACAGTTCAAGCCATGATTCAAACATTCAATAAAACAACAGGCTTTTCACCCAAGCAATTCCCCTGAAGCTCTAGCTTTCTAATCCCTGTTTTGTCCCCTTATTTTTATAATCCCCTCTTTGTTTTTAAGGAACAGAGGATAAGGACAGTGCATTTAATTCATCCCACTCCTTGAATATGACCCTACTGTCTACCCGTAACCAATTCCAAAGTTCCAAAATTCTTTCCTTCTTTCACTAAAGCTAGAAGTAACAACCCCTTAATTAACTTACCATAACCCTAGAACCCCACAGAGGAGACTAGAGAGAGAAGATAAATGATTTCAATGTTAAATGACCCCCAT